>NC_045614.1:47437689-47740720 GCF_009829155.1 Mustela erminea
AAGAGTTGTTCTGGGCAGTAAATGAAATGACGGATGTTAAGTGACTAGCACCATGCTCCCCATAGAAGGGACTAGGTAAGTGGTGCTGTTATTTGTAGCAGATACACTTCTTTAATGCAGACACAGTGTTTTAAACAATATTCAGAAGGTCATTAGCTGGGGTCATTTCCTTCCTTGAAACTGATTTATCTAAATGTGGCTTCCAGTAGTGGATTTGTGGATTGTAGCAAATAATCACATCATGCACACCCCCCCCATTAAAAAATATTGTATTAGATTATTTTAACAGCAGAGCTTCTGGAAACCTTTTGACTTCCAAGTGAACTAACTTGTGGTTCCATTATTTTTTTTTAATTAAACAGTTCATTTTGAATTATGATGTGGATAGGTTTGGCTTAGAAAAAAATCTGGACTGTAGTTGGTTGTAGCATTTAAGATGCTGAGAAAAGGGCGCCTGGGTGGCTCAGTGGGTTAAGCCGCTGCCTTCAGCTCAGGTCATGATCTCAGGGTCCTGGGATCGAGTCCCGCATCGGGCTCTCTGCTCAGCAGGGAGCCTGCTTCCTCCTCTCTCTCTCTGCCTGCTTCTCTGCCTACTTGTAATCTCTCTCTGTCAAATAAATAAATAAAATCTTTAAAAAAAAAAAAAAAGATGCTGAGAAAAAAGAAACCTCTGTAAATTTTATACCTTTTTTTAAAAAGTATTTTATTTCTTTATTTGACAGGCAGAGATCACAAGTAGGCAGAGAGGCAGGCAGAGAGAGGAGGAAGCAGGCTTCCTGCTGAGCAGAGAGCCGGATGTGGGGCTTGATTCCAGGACACTGGGATCGAGACCTGAGCTGAAGGCAGAGGCTTTAACCCACTGAGCCACCCAGGCGCCCCGATTTCATACCTTTAAAAAAAAAAAACAAAACTCAGACTCTAACTTAAATCTGTGATTATTAAGAAAATATTGAGGACAAGGAAAAGGTTAGTAATTTTTACAGACTTTTAGATAAAAACAATATTTCCAAAATAGTAAATTTAGCCTTATATTTGAAAAAAATAACCGAACTATTCTTTGTATTTTGTATAAAATATTTGATTTGTAGACTCAAACACCGATGGTTTGAGTACTTTGTGTCTCTTGAGAAAGTAGCTTGCCCAGTATGAAAAGCCTCATGAATGCCAGTTTTCTTTTGGTAAAAGTTGACTTTTTGCATAAAATGCGGCTTTCTTTATCTTCTGCTTTAAAAGTTAAGAAAAGGGCGCCTGGGTGGCCCAGTGGGTTAAGCTGCTGCCTTCAGCTCAGGTCATGATCTCAGGGTCCTGGGATCGAGTTCCGCATCGGGCTCTCTGCTCAGCAGGGAGCCTGCTTCCTCCTCTCTCTCTCTGCCTGCCTCTCTGCCTACTTGTGATCTCTCTCTGTCAAATAAATAAATAAAATCTTAAAAAAAAATAAAAGTTAAGAAAAATTTCAGAAATGTCATTTAACTCACTCAAAAGGTTTGTGAAGCTGCATTATTTTGTACGGTTTGGCTCATTCTGAAATTAGGCATTTTATTAACAGAGAGGTTCATTCCTAAAATTCATATTCTTGTTGTTTCAAAAATGGAATGATACTTGATTTTATCTAATATTTTTACATAGACACCCTGAACATACAGAGTGTTGTCTTTGTTTTGAACATTAAAAAACTCTAGTCTTTAATTTTGTCATTAACGTTAGGGAATGAAATATTATTGCTTATTGCTAAGTATTATGGCAGTTATTGCGTAATAAATCATGTGTCCTATATGTGTAATGTATGTTGAGTAATCTTTAGCAGAGACTCTTACATGGGTTACAGGAATTCCTAAGAAATGTTTAATAGTATTTACCAAAGTGTTATAGGCTAACTTTTATAGATAGAGTGTGTTTTAGAAATGAATAGTGTAAAAGTTTACATTTTTGTGAAGTATGGATACAAAATTGGTTAATCCAAGGAAAAGTTTATTACTGCTGAGAATTAGGAAAAGGAAGTATTTGGAACAATAGTAGAAATTTGAACCTAGAATCTTTTTTTTTTTTTTTAAGATTGTTTATTTTAGGGAGAGGGAGGGAGAGAGCACAGGCTCTTTAGCGTGTGTGGGGGAGGGGCAAAAGAAGAGAATTTAAAACTGACTCCCTGCTGAGCGTGAAGCTCCCCTGGGGTTGGGTCCCAGGACCCTGAGATTATGACTTTAGGCAAAACCGAGAGTCAGATGCTCAAACGATTGAGCCACCTAGGTGCCCCAGAATCAGTTTTTCAGAGTTTGTAGAAACTTTAATTAAATTGGTCTAATTTTACTCCCTTTTAATAGGTGTAGCTGGAGAATCCCGAAAAGTAAGTGAAATTTGTAAGACAGCTAACTAGTAGCAGAGATAAAATTAGAACTTAGGGGCTAGTTCACTTTCTAATTTTCTGGTCTACCTCTGTGAAGTCTAGCTGAGATTAGGATCATAGAGCTGTAGATTAGGAGACTTTAATCTTTTAAAAAAACTTTTTAAAAAATATGTTTGTTCATAAATATACTCTTGTTATGAATCTAGATAACATTTTAAACACAGGCATCATAAGCATGTTGATTAACATTTGAGGACTTTGTGTGTGTGTGTTTGTGTGTGTATATCTTTCTGTGTATATATGAGGACATGAATTAAGGGGAAAGAATGATTATATAAAGTATAAAGATGTGTATATAAATTATATTATGTTTGGACGTTTAAATAATTGGCTAACAGGCATTGTTGAGTTACTGAGTTATGTTTATTTTCTTTAAAAAGCAGAAATAATTCTGGGTTTGATCAGAATGTTTATTACTTAATTACTCTGGAGTAAGAATGGGGAAAATAGTTTTTAAAGAAACCGTAATGTGGCTCAAGTCTACAGGTTAGTATGTTTGTAATTTTATTGTAGAAAGTAGCCTTCCAGTGAGGTGGTCTTCAAATTCACGTTTGGAATTATAGCACATGAGGCATCTTGCCAAGGAGCTTCTCTTCCAAGTTCTTTACCCTCTTCCCTATTCCCATTATTTTTTCCATGCAGGTGTAGAATATCAAAAGTCAAATGTTCTCATTAAGAAGTTGTTATAGTGCAATAATCCATTTTAAATTACTGACTTAGCTATCTCACAACTTAAAGCTCTTTTTAACCTTCTCAGAGATAAAGTGGATTATCACTGAACATGGATACAAAATGCATTGCTCCTATAAAAACTAGTTACTTAAATATTATTTTTAGATTTTTTTCCTGATTATCAAAATAAGACAGGGTCATTAGTAGAAATTTGAAAAGGATAGTATAAAGTAGAGAAAACTTTCTTTTTTAAAAGATTTTATTTATTTATTTGACAGAGAGAGACTCAGTGAGAGAGGGAACACAGGCAGGGGGAGTGAGAGAGGGAGAAGCAGGCTTCCTGCCAAGCAGGGAGCTGGATGCGGGGCTCATCCCAGGATCATGGGATCATGCCCTGAGCTGAAGGTAGATGTTTAATGACTGAGCTACCCAGGCATCCCTAAAGTAGAAGAAACCTGTCTTCACTATCCAGCGTTACCTGTTGTCAGTATTTCAAAGTATTTCCTTTTTGTCTTTATTATTATTTAAAAAAATTTTTTATTTATATATTTGTTTTGAGAGAGAGCAAGGGGGGGGTGAAGGGGGGAGAAGCATACAGGAGGCTCCAGCCCAGGATCCTAAAAAAAATCTCATTAGCTGAGCCAAAGGCAGACACTTAACTAACTGAGCCACCCAGGCGCTGCCCCGATTTATCTATCTATGTATCTATCTATCTATTCTTCTTTTTTTTAATGGATATATCCAAACACCTTTTTTTTTTTTTTAAAGATTTTATTTATTTATTTGACAGGCAGAGATTACAAGTAGGCTGAGAGGCAGGCAGAGAGAGAGGAGGAAGCAGGCTCCCCGCTGAGCAGAGAGCCTGATGCGGGGCTCGATCCCAGGACCCTGAGATCATGACCTGAGCCGAAGGCGGAGGCTTTAACCCACCGAGCCACCCAGGCGCCCCTCCAAACACTTTTTAAAAGTTTTGACATGATACCTAGTTTGTTTTAATTATGGTGTATATATTTTTCTGTGTGTAAAACCATTTTAATGCCTTTATAATTTATTGTTATGGCATATCTCGTGGCTGTACCATAATATTTTTGATCATTTCCTCATTATTGGACTTTTGAGTAATTTTGTGTTTTGTTAGTGTACATCAGTGTGTTCTGTATTTCCTAAGGATGAGTTCCAGAGTTACATCACTAGGTCAGAAGATAGGAACATATTGCATGTCAAACAGCCAAACTGCTTTTCAGAAAGTAAAGTATGCACTCTTACTTGAGAATGTCCTCCTAACAGATTTCATATATAAGGTTGGACGTCAGCTAAGCACTTGCCCCTTGTTATTTTTAGGGCAAAACATACTTAGTTTTGTTGATAAGTAAACCAGCAGTATTTTTAAACTATTCTATTAGGTAATTGCTCTGCCTCTGTTTAATGTTTAAAGACGTACCTATGTTTCAGCAACTACTAAGACTGGGACTATAGAGAACATAATGCCTTTCTCAATTCTCTTTTTTATTGGATTTTGCTGGCAAGTCATATAAATGCAGCTTATCCTCTTTAGCTATCTGGATCTGATTTGTTTTAAACTTAATGGTGGATTGCATTAAGATTTGTATTCCAGGAATCTGGCATATTTCCATGCAGTCCTTACCTAATCTTGTCCTTTTATAGTGTGATGCTGCTTTTCTTCCAGGGGTGGGGGTGGTGTATTAGAAAATATTCTTTTCTATATCAGAATCTCAGAAAGTTTGCCAAGTAAGGATGCGTGGATAGCTCAGTTGGTTAAACATCCGACTTTTGATTTTGACTCAGGTCATGATCTCAGGGTCATGAGATTCAGTCCTTATTGGCTCTGTGCTGGGTTTGGAGCCTGTTTAAGATTTTCTCTCTCTCCCCCTCTCTGCCTTTCTATTCTACCACCTGTCTCTCTCTTAAAAAAAAAAAACAAAAAAACAAAAAGGAAAAGAATGTTTGCCAAGTAGACCATTTTTGAGGCTATAGCATATGAATTTTTTAAATTAATAATTTGAATATCATTTATAATTATAAAAGTTGATTCTTGTCTTTTGTGCTCATATAGGAAAAAACTAAGAAAAAAATTATTAACCTATTTGCTGAATGTTCAAAATTGAATGATAATTTAAGGCATTTAGTTTTTCTGGGATGTGACAAACCAAAATTGGAATCTCTAATGGGATAATTTGAGTTAATTTCTTTCTTCAAAGTCAAAACCACAAGGCTTACATTCTGTTGTGCTATTTTTTTTTTTTAAAGGTTACACTGTTTCTTAAATTAGACATTGGGTCTTGTATTTGGATCCGATTTCAGTTTGTCTAGTTTCTTACAGTAGAATAATATTCTTATTTCATATTCCAAAAGGAAATTTCTTTTATATTTAAAAAAATCACAGCTTTAGGGTTCATTTTAAAATCATCTTTAAAAATACTGTATTTTTTAAAAAAATTGTAATACTGACAAAATAATTTTAGGTTTCAGGTATCTAAGTAGTGACATTTCTACTTGAAAATTGAAGCTTTTCCATCTAAGCGGAGTTAGAAAAAGAATCATTTGTTATTTAAAAAAAAAAACTTGGATGATGACTGGCAAAATGATCCTAAAAATGTCTTTTTACAGATTTACTTGATAATAATTACTTTAGCTCTACCTAAGTAGTATTACTCTAAGAATGTATTTTGAGCCTTAATTTGTTGGCATATGAACATGGTATGAATGAGTTTATTTGGAATATGTTTAAGTGGCTACATGAGGTAAATGGCATAGAGGTTAGGAACTGAGAGCCAGACTATTGAGGTTCAAATGTTGACTCTTCTTCTTTGACTTGTCTTATTTTTGGCAAGCTTTTAACTCCTTAGTGTCTGTTTCCTTACATGTAAAATGGGAATAATAGTAGTTTCTACCTCAAAGAGTTGTTTTGAGTTAATACTGGTAAAACATTCTGAACAGTGTTCAAAACAAGGCAAGTAATATGGAAGTGCTTCATAAATGGTAGCTGCTAGATAGATTACTGTAGTGTGCTCTTCTTGAGGGCAAGGTTTTTTGTTGCGTTGTTCACCGATAACATTCCATTACCCTGAAACGTGCCTGACACATACTAGGTGCTCAAATATATTTTCGAATAGACTTATTTTCACAATATAACATTAAGAAAAATGTTTTTATGAACCCACATATCCGTTTTCATATTTCAGTATGCAAAGCGTACATAGTGTTAAGAATGAGAATTAAGAATGTTGCTTCACAGTAAAAGGTAGAAAGATAGACTGATCCCTACAAGAAGAAAAGAGTGGCCCTTGGCAGCACTACCTGCCCTCTAGAATTTAGGTGACCTGTACACGTGTATGCTTAGATTGTAATTTTAAATTTGGATAAGACCAAAACTTTGGTGTCCATTTTCCTGTTTTAGTTTTTAAACCAAGATTTAAGATTAGAGTAGGTTTAATCACTGTTGACTGCCATAAATTTGCGAGCCCCAGCAGGCAGTAAGTATACTGTGTGTGTGGTAGCCCATCCTCTCTGAGATGAGAAGTGTACTACTTGAGTACACTTGAGACTGTATGCAGGCTAGACCAGAAAGAGCTTTTGTCAGAATTTCCTCTGTGAAGGTGGGTTGAGGTCTGGTTTAGACATTGATCACTAGACCTACTTTTTCTTGCCAGCACGTTTTTCTATGGAAAAAGTTTGAATACAAGTATATGGACTTCATTATTTTTAAATAGTTCTTATCAGAGGAAAAACTAGGAAATGGAAGAAACCCAATTTTTCTGCCTCTAAAATCTAACTGTTTTCACTCCTGGCTTTTGGTTTCTTTATTTTGATCTTACTATTTTCTTCATTCAGTGGCTGAATTTAAAAACTTAAAAACATTTGTTTCTTAAAAAGAATAAGATAATCCATATTGTTTTAAAAAAGAGTATATCCCCCCTGCCTGCCTCTCTGCCTACTTGTGATCTCTGTCAAATAAAAAAAATAGATATGCAAACAAAAAATCATTTTTTAATACCATTTGGATTTAATGACTATTAATATTAAGTTGTATATCCTTCCTATTTTCTCTCTGTCGTTTTAAATATACAAAAATATATGCTTTTTTTGCTATTGAGATAAATTAACGTATGATAATAATTTTAGGTGTATAACATAATGACTGCATATTTGTATATATTGCAAAATGATCCTCACAGTCTAGTTAACATCCATCACCATGCATAGTTATAATTTTTTTTAAACTCGTGATGACAACTATTAAGATTTACTTCTTAGCAACTTTGAAATATACAGTATAGTATTATTACCTAAAGTCACCATGCTGTACATTACCTCTTATTTATTTTGTAATTGGAAGGTTGTACCTTTTGGTATCCTTCACCTATTTCTTCTGCCACCATCCTTTACGTCCTGCCTCTGGCAGCTATCAGTCTGTTCTCTGAGTACTACTTTTTTTGTTGTTTTTTTAAAGATTTCACATGTAAGTGTTTTTCTTTTTCTGACTTTTTTCACCTAACATAATGTACAGTATATGCAGTCGTGGCAGGATCATGTTGTACCTTCTGAGTGATTTCATGTAGTCTCTTTGACTTACCTACTTTGATGGCTAAAAGGCAACTCAAGTTCAGTAAGTTCAAGGTGGAACTTGTATTTGCTTTTAAAATTTTATTTATTAAGATTTTATTCATCTGAGAGAGAGAGAGTGAGCATGGGCCGGGAGCAGGGAGGAGCAGAGAAGCAGACTCTCTGCGGATA
Source organism: Mustela erminea (assembly GCF_009829155.1). Classification (NCBI taxonomy): domain Eukaryota; kingdom Metazoa; phylum Chordata; class Mammalia; order Carnivora; family Mustelidae; genus Mustela; species Mustela erminea. Next base: position 47,445,518 of record NC_045614.1, read on the forward strand.
TGGGGCTTCAATCCCAGGACCCTGGGATTGTGACTCAAGCTGAAGGCAAATGCTTAACCTACTGAGCCATCCAGGAGCCCCAACATGGAACTTTTGATCCCCTTCTTCTCAATCCAGGGACCCAACCTCTATCCTTTTCCCAAAAAAGTTAAATGAAATGGATGTTAGTAGGCTTTAATTAATCAGCATATGTATATTTTGGTTGCAGACATTATTTTCCATTACTGAGTGATTAAAATGTTTGTGCCCAAAACTTTGTTTTTGTAATTTTCTTGAGCGTGTCTGAATGTGGGCCAGTTTGACCAGTTTTAACCTTTACATACTTCTTTCATCCTGTCTCTTGGATGTGTCTTCCCAAGTTAGGATTGATCATACCATCTCCACTGTAATTTTCATCGTACTTGCTGCCTTAAGAAATTTGCTTGTTTATTACCTTTGTCTTTATTATGAATGTAAGTTCCATAGGGGCAGAGCTTTGTCCTTTTTTCAGTACTGCATTTTAGTGCAAAGCACTATGCCCTGCATGTAATAAGCTCTGTAAATATTGAGTGAATGAATGAATATAACAACAAAGTGTATTTATGTATACTTAAACTCTGTACAAGCTTTTGTGATAGATGGTTCCTAAATGTACCAGACAAAGTTGTTTGTCGTAGAATATGTGCTTCATATTAGCCATGTATGTATAGGATACAAATACTAAGTGCCTTAAGATTGGCACAAAATGCTACCCTCACTTGACTAAGACATTGCAGGTATTTTAGAAAGGCAGTTTAGTAGGACCTTGGTGGGAGTGGCCACTAAAGTGAACTGCCTTTTTTTTTTTTTTTTAATAGATTTTATTTATTTGAAAGAGAAAGCACGAAGAGAAAGTGAGAGGGAGAAACAGACTCCCTGCTGAGCAAAGACCCTATGCGCTTGATCCCAGGAACCTGAGATCATAACTTGAGCCAAAGGCAGATGGCTTAACCAACTGAGCCATCCAGGTGCCCTTAAGTGAACTTTGAGAGTAGAGTGGTTTTCCTTTATTCAGTGAGTATTTGATATAGTGTTCTAGGTGGCATAGATATAGTGAGGAACAAAACAGGCATGGTTCCTTCCCTTGTGCAGCTTCCAGTATTATGGAGGGAAGAAAAGATGTTCAAGAAGGAACAGTGGGAGTAGGAAGGACACAATTGAGGGAAAGAAATTTGTTGTATTACATGTAATTGCATGAGGGAGAAAACAAAAGACTGCAAAAGTAAATCAGTATGCATGGGGAGCCATTGAAGAATTTTGTTTGAGGGAATGAAGTAAGACCTGTTTTTCAGAGGATGAATTTAGTTATCAATAAAGAGACCAGTGAAAAGGAGCTTGGTCACAAGGCTATTACAAAGATCTGATTGAGAGATACTGAGTTAAGGAGTAAGGAAAAGACAGCTTTATTATGGAAGTAGAATAGGTGCAATTAAAAAAATTTTTTTTAAAGATTTTATTTATTTATTTGGTAGAGGGAGACACAGCGAGAGAGGGAGCACAAGCAGGGGGAGTGGGAGAGGGAGAATTAAGCTTCCCACCGAGCGGGGAGCCCAGTGCAGGGCTTCATCCCTCTACCCTGGGACTGTGACCCGAGCTCAAGGCAGACACTTAACTACTGAGCCACCCAGGGGCTGCCAGTGGGTGCAGTTCAGTGGTTGAACCAGATGTGTAGGGCAAAGGGGGATTTGTTGTCAGAGACTTTTTTTTTTTTTTAGGTTTTATTTATTTATTTGACAGACAGAGATCACAAGTAGGCAGAGAGACAGGCAGAGAGAGAGGCAGAGAGAGAGAGGAGGAAGCAGGCTCCCCGCCAAGCAGAGAGCCCGATGCGGGACTCGATCCCGGGACCCCGAGATCATGACCCGAGCCGAAGGCAGCAGCTCAACCCACTGAGCCACCCAGACTTTTTTGAGGAGTTCAGTGAATGTTGGGAAATATGGTTGTTTGATCAAGTAGTGAATATGGGGTGGAGAAGGGGGAATGAGTTTAGAAGACAGAGGAATGAGTTGAGTATAAAATGTATTATATGATTATGATATAAAGGGAATTTATATATGGGAAGTGCATTCATGCTATTATTTTTAGATATGGTGGGACTAAAACTGAGAATTAACATTTCAATTTGTATCTTTATCTGTGTAGTAGGAAACTTAGAAAGTAGTTGAGTTTCTCTTCAAAATAATCTTGTAGAGTACTTTTTCCTGTGATTTGTGTCAGTTATCCTACCCTGCTGATTACTTACTTTACAAACGTTACAAAATGTTCTCCACTCCTCCAGAACTGCATTTGGGGTATCTTGATTTGTTTATGGTGCCTGTGTACATGAGTCTGTGCCCAGATTGCAGGCTGTCCAGAATTCTGAGGGCCTAATCCATAGGCCCTCCAAGCAGCTGAATGAAGGCTGTATATTCAAAGTGGCTCAGGCTCTTGTAGTCTTGGAAGCCTTCACTATTTAATTTGGAGGGAAATGTTTTCTATCCCTGGAAAATATGGTTTAGTTTTACATACTGTCTTTCTACTGAAGAGAAAAGTTGATATGTGTAATTTGTTGTGCTTTAAACATAAAGGATATCTGATCTCTTGGGATTTAAGTTGTGATTTTTTTAGGTACTGGGTAAACACGTGGATAGTATTAGAGTATTTTTCTCTCTTACTGGTTTCCATTACTGATTATTTTACTGTGTGATTGAAAAGAAATTGTGATCCCCAATCTCCTTATCCCACTTAGGTTGTTTGATGTTTGCTAAGAGATTCATTTAGGAGCAGAGGGAAAGGGACAAGCTGACTCCATGCCAAGTGCGTAGTCTGACATGGGCCTTGATCTCACAACACTGAGATCATAACCCAAGCTGAAATCAGCAGTCAGATGCTTAACCAACTGAACCATCCAGGAGCCTCTATACTATGTTATACTTAAGGATAGTAATGTTGCTATACATCCTACTATTTTTTTTTTTTTTTTAAGATTTATTTATTCATTTGACAGAGATCACAAGGAGGCAGAGAGGCAGGCAGAGAGAGGGAGAAGCAGGCTCCCCGCTGAGCAGAGAGCCCAATGTGGGGCTCCATCCCAGGACATCCCAGGAGACCATGACCTGAGCCGAAGGCAGAGACTTTAACCCACTAAGCCACCCAGGTGACCCCATCCTACTATTTCTTAGTCATCCTTTTCTACTATCTCCAACACACAAGGGGTGTTCAGTGAAAATCTTTTCATTTATTTTTTTTAGTGGAACAGTTGACTATTTTATGAAGTGCATTCATACACAAAGCAGTATATGATTCTTTTAGCTCCCTTGTTAAGTAGATACTCACTGGCTTATAAAAGGAAAAAAGAGGTTAAGTGACACAGTTTTGAGATAGGTCTGGGATACAACTATAACTCGGCCTGAATGTTCTATTCCATTAAAAAGTGAGCTATGATGAATCCTTGTTTACAGAGAAATCCTTTAGGACCTTGTTTTGCCACTTGATACAGTACAGCTCTTCCAAGTCTTGTGACTGAGACTAGTTTGGAAATGGGACATCACCTCTTGCGGTGTTCCTTAGCCATTTTTAGCTTTCTTTAGCAATTTATTGCCAAATACTTTAAGTCTCTTTTACTGAGTATTTTAATATTTCTCTATATTATTCTTCCTAGGAGCATTTGGAAATCTTAGTGTATGTGTGTGCGTATAGGTTTTTTTTTTGGGGGGGGGGGAGCAGGCTTTGGAGTTGGGTTTAAATTTGCCAATGAAAATTAGCAAGATGGTTATGGGGAGAAGGAGAAATCAGGCTGTTAAATAAATGTTAGATAGATTGTTAATGATGGAAAATAAGACACCCAAGATACCAAGCCATTTTTCTTTTTTCTACAATACATTATCTCCTGGTGCTCCTTTTCCCTAGATGGCACTGCCTTACATATTGTTTGGATCTCAGATCTGTGGAGTCTTCTTCTTTTTTTTTTTTTTTAATTTTTTAAAAAGATTTTTATTTATTTATTTGACAGATCACAAGTAGGTAGAGAGATAGACGGGGGTGGGAGGGGGAGCAGGCTCCCTGCTGAGCAGAGAGCCTGATGCGGGGCTCATCCCAGGACTCCGAGATCATGACCTGAGCTGAAGGCAGAGGCTTAACCCCACTGAGCCACCCAGGCGCCCCAGATCTGTGGAGTCTTGCCTTAACTCTTCTCTAAGACAAAGTTAATTGCTCTCTGTTCTCTTTTCATAGCACTTTGTTCAAAATTGTATATATTTATATGGGTCTGTTATCATTTTAGCTGTCTTCACTTTCAGACTGCAAACTTTCTTATTTGTATCCCTTAAGCATAACTCTATGCATGACTCAGGAGGTGCTCGTAATTATTGACTTAATAGAGTGAAACAGTGTAGGGTAATGTTTAAGTATATTGGGTCAGACATGCCTAAATTTGAATTCTAGACCTGTTGAGCTTTGTGACCCCCTCAAAGTTTCAGTTTCTTCATTGGTGATTTGGGAGTGAGAATAGTTGTCCCAGGGGCTCATGGTGTGAGGTAAGATAAATCAGCAAAATAGTGCCTGGCATAAATGCTCCATAGTTGATAATTACCAGTGTGATTGATGTAATATTTGGGGATTAGGGCAGGAGTATGTGTACCAGTTAGATGACAGATGAAATGGATCTTTTCTCAGCCCTCAAGTGAGTACTGAGTAGGGATTTAGTTTAGTTTCAGAGGGGGTTGAAAGGTTTCTGAGTTCCAGGATGGAGTTATGCTGGCCATTAGGAACCAATTTCTTATTCTTGATGAGAGTTCTGTCATTGTGAGAGAGAAGCTGAAATTCTAGACTATCCTTTGCCATAATCCGTTATAGATGTGCTAGGATGTTTGGGGCAAATACTGAAAATTTTGCTGGTCTATTTGGTTTAAGTCTTCCTTTTGGTAACTTTGGTTGTAGTTACTAGTTTTGGTTTGGTGGAAGAGATTGTGATTGGCCTAAATTGGTATTTTACTATGTATGCTTAGTATAGTATCAATTTATAATCTTTCAGTTGGTGATTGAGTTTGTATTTTGTTGTCCCTGTGGTTGAGCAACCTAACATAGACTTCAAGTGTCTATACGAGTAATGGCCTTGGCTTATTTATTGACAGGTAACTTTCAAATGCCTGAAGAATGATGCTCAAGTAGAAAGTAACATTAGGGTTTTGAAATTCAGACCTGGGTTCAAATCCCAGTTTTGCTGCTGTGTGTGTGACCTTGTGATCTTGATATCAAGTTTTCTTTTCTGTAAAATGTGGCAGGTAAGGTGAATGGTATCATGTTGCTATTATCATAATTACTGTTGTTATTAATGGTGTTAAGTCAGTGACATATGGCTTAACTAAAAACAATGATGTATTCTTGATGCAGGAACCACATTATAGCTGGAAAACATCCTTGTCACTCCAGCCTCTTCCTGTACTTCTAACTCCTTGCCGAGCTCCCCACCTGATGGTAGTAAGTGGGTTTGTAGACAGCTACTGAATAAAAAATGATGGTAGCATTTAGAAGACACAGCAGTTTGGAACCTGAGCACTGTACAGTGACTCAGTATTACATGACTGCCCATCATTTAAGAGCTGTGTTTCAGTATGAAGCAGTGCTGGTAACATTGACTGGGCTAATGGAGTAGCTTTACAATGTTTGGTGTTTCTTCAGGGACACCCAGAGAGAGCAAGGGGGTGAAAAACAGCTTCTGAAAGAGAAAATGTATTCAAACTATGCTGTACTGCCAGACTGATAACTGTAGAAGCAGAGATGTCTCTATTGATACATAAGTAAACAGAGAGCTAAAAGACTTGATGCATTCTGGTTTAAAATGTTTTTAGGGAATTAGTAACTTTAATATTTTAAAACATAAGCATGGTTACTGAAGGTTTTACAGTGGGGAAAAGCACTAAGCAATCCACATGATGTTATTAGTGGAGGAGATAAAGTTGCAGATAAACAAGAGGCAGGAAAAGGTTCCAAGTTGGAGATAAAGGATGAAGAAATTAAAATCCAGATTTTAGTGTATTCTAATAATAGGTGCCAAAGTTAGTTTACTGCAGAGCCTGATGTCAGAATTGTATTTCTAAACATTTTCTTGCTTCCACTACTTCTTTCAGGGATGTGTAGTCTTTTTTAAAAGATAAGGAAGAGAGTATTGCTGTTTTATAATAGACCTGTGGAGCAAGGTTTCAAGAACTTCATTTATCTTCTAGTTGGGAAAGAGATCTAATAAGAGGTCATGAATACACAGTAGTCTGGCATGATATGCTGTAATCCTTGGATATTACATTATTACATTTGGAGGCTTTTTCATTCTAATATTTAAAAGTTCTTAGTAGCAGTAGAAGTTATGGGTTAAATTCTATACTAGGAGACACTTTCCTGGTAACTTCTCAGCAATGTCTCTGACATTTATTTAATTGGAGATCTAAATAGCCACTAATGGATCTTACAGTTTCAATGAGCAATGAAGTTTATTGTCTCGGAAGTAGAATGAAGTAGACTCAGAAAATTATATAAAATGTTCATCACCAGTTAGATTTCTTAATAGCCCAGAAAAACCTCTGTATAAATTCTTGTAAAGAAATGGAGCTGAACGGGAAGCAAAAGTAGTTAATGGATGATGTTGGACCTGGGAATTCTGAATGAGTCAATTTAATTCCTGCAGGGTGTCCTGTGTCTCAAAGAAATTAGGGCAATATGTGATACAAAGCTTGCAGGGCTCCCAGTGGGCCTCCTAGTTGTATTTTTTCAGAGGTAGCAGTGGTCATGGCATCTTCCCATACAATATATGATTAGCTTGTTTTCTTCACTTTAGGGAATAGGCACAACAGTTTTAAAAATAATGTTTTCTGGTTGGTTCATCAGGAAGGAACTAAGAGTCATGGCTAAATTCCAACACAGACTGATCTTCTAATCTTGTCCTTAATTCTCTATTTAGTGAGTGTTAGAGCAGGTTTCTGGACTTCTTAAAACTAATCCAAGGTACAGTAAGAAAAGACAGAGTGAGGGATGCAGCTGTATGTGTGGAACTGGTTCGTTGTATTCTGAAAATTTTAGGTTTGAATAAATGTTTCCTATGTTATGAGAGAACATTGGTGGGTTTACCACCAGTAATCGCCTGATGGGGGTGTGGGTTAGTATTCTGCCACTCCCCTACCTTCTACACACCAGCATTTGGTTGAACAAAATTGATGAGCTAGATCATTCAGCAAATGATAGGTCTCCCTTAGTCAAGGGTTATTGTCCCCAAATCACAAACAAATCCATTAGTTTATAGAACTTCATGTAGATTGGTATGTATTTTCTAGCTATCCATACTCTTGCTACCTGTTACTGTGTCATTATACTTGTTTAGGAGCGTATCCATATTTTTGAATATTGTAAACTTCTTTTTGGTATCAGGATAATACTAGACTCATAAAATTGGTTGGGAAATATTCTTGCCTCTTCTCTTGTATTTTTGGGGAAGAGATTATGTAGAACTGGTATTATTTTTTATTTAAATGTTTGGTAGGGGACACCTGGGTGGCTCAGTGGGTTAAATCATCTGCCTTCGTCTCAGGACCAAGTTTTGCATGGGGCTCCTTGCTCATCAGGGATCCTGCTTCTCCCGTCTTTCACTTTCCCTGCTTGTGCATGCTCTCTCTCTCTCTCTCTCTCTGTCTCTCTCACAAATAAAATCTTTAAAAGTAAAATGTTTGGTAGAATTCACCAGTGACACCATCTGTGTCTGGAGACTTTCATTAAAGATTTATTTACTTACTTGTCGGAGAGAGAGATCACAAGTAGACAGAGAGGCAGGTGTGTGGGGTGGGGAACACAGGCTACCTGCTGAGCAGGGAGCCCTATGCGGCGCTTGATCCCGGGACCCTGAGATCATGACTTTGAGCCGAAGGCAGAGGCTTAACCCACTGAGCCACCCAGGCACCCCTGGGTCTGGAGATTGTTTAAAGAGATATTAAAATCGTGGTGCCTGACTGGCTCAGTTGGTGGAGCATGTGACTATTGATCTCAGGGTTGTAAGTGTGAGAAGTGTGAGTCCCACATTGACGGTAGTAATTACATAAAAAATTAAAAAAAAAAAAAAAAACCTCCCCCCCGCAAAAAAAGGGAATTTAAAATCCCTAATTACATTTCTTTAATTGACAGAGGACTGTTCAGTTTTTTTCTTCCTGTTTAGTTTTGATAGGTTGTGACTTTCAAGAAATTGGTCCATTTCAGTGGGGCTGTTGAATTTATGTGCATAGAGTTTATAATATTTCCTACAATACTTTTAATATCTGTAGAGTTTAGTGATATCCCTTCCTTCATTAATGATAGTGGTAATTTTGTATCTCCTGTGTTTTTCTGTCCATTTATCAGTTTTAGTTGTCTTTTGAGAATCAGCTCTTGGTTCCATTGATTTACTTCTGTGGATTTCGTGTTCGATATTAATGATTACTACTCTTAATATTTGCTTCTGTTTGTTTTGGATTTATTTTGTTTTCCCCCACCCAGTTTTATTGATGTAAAATTGAAATATGGCACTGTGTAGTTTAAGGTACATCACATAATGGCTTGACTTTCATATATTGTGAAATGATTATCACAATAAGTTTAGTCAATGTCTATCATCTACAGATACCAAGAAGAATTCCTGATGAAACTCTTGAGATTTATTTTTTTAACAGCTTTCAAAATAGCATATAACAGTGTTAATTATAGTAATACTGTTGTATATATTTGCTCTTTTGTAATTCTTTTACGTTTTGAGAATTTTCTTTTCTAAGGTACACATTTGAGTGTCTTAGTTTCCTTCTAAGCACTACTTTAGCCACCCCTCACAAATTTAATGTGTTTTTCATTTAGTCTAAAATAATACCTAATTTTCCTTAAGACTTCTCTTTTTGGCCCATAGATTAATATATAACCAATTATTTGTTTATTTTCAGATAGTATGTATTATTTCTAGCTTAATTCCCTTTTAGTCAGAAAACATTTGTATGACTCAGATCTTTACAAATTTCTTAAGTTTCATTTTATGGTCAGGATATGGTTTATCTTGAATGAATGTTCCATGTTCACTTGAAGAAAATGTGTGTTCTCTTTTTGAATGAAGTCTTTTTAAAAATTTCTACAAATGTCAATTAGATCCTCTTGATTGTTAGTGATGTTATTAAATTCTGTATGTTTGCTGGTTTTCTTGCTATTTTGTAAACATGAGAGGAATGCTGAGTCTGACTGGGTTTACTTCTCATTTCAACTTCATCAGTTTTAATTTTATGTATTTTGAAGCTCTGTTGTTAGGCCCGTATACATTTAGGATGTTATATGCTCTTGGGAAATTGGTTCTGTCATTTTGTAGAGTACTTCTTTAGACTTGGAAATTTTTTTGCTCTTAAGTCTAGTTTGTTTGATAGTAATATAGCTACTCCATCTTTCTTTTGGTTAGTTACTCTTTGCATCCTTTTAACTTTTAACCTTTCTCTGTCATTGTACTTAAAGTAGGTTTCTTATAGATAGCATGTAGTTGGGTCTTTTTATTAAAAATTTCTCACAATCTTTTAATTGGTGTTTATATAGCATTTACTTTTGCTATAATTGACATGTTTGGATTTAGTGCCACCATTTATTTGTTTTCTGTTTGTGACCTTTGTTTTTTTTCCTTTGTTTCTTCCTTTTTGCTTTCTTTTCTTTTTTTTTTTTTAAATGTGAAAGCATTTTTTTTTTAAAGATATTAATTTATTTGACAGAGATCACAAGTAGGCAGAGAGGCAGGCAGAGAGAGAGGGAGGGAAGCAGGCTCCCTGCTGAGCAGAGAGCCCGATGTGGGGCTTGATTGCAGGACCCTGAGATCATGACCTGAGCCGAAGGCAGAAGCTTTAACCCACTGAGCCACACAGGTGCCCTTTTCAGTTGGACTGTTTTTCACTAATTTATTGCAGTTTTGACTATTCTCTTTGTATGGCTTCTTTAGTGGTTTCTGAGGATTACAGTATACATACTTAGAATTAATATGTTATCACTTTATGGGGGACTATAGAAACCTTACTACCATATAGGTCCCTTTACCTTCTTCCCTGTGTGGTGCTATTGTTATATATCTACATACGTTGAAAACAGTACCAGCTAAGATACAGTTTTTGCCTTTAACCATCAAACATTTTAAGTATTCAAGAGGGAGACAATAGTTACTTTACATTTACCCAAATGTTACCATTTTTATGGCTTTTCCTTAATTCCTGAAGTTCTAGGTTTCCCTATTAGTTTCCCTTATGCCTGCAGAACTTCTTTTAGCTTTCCTTTTAGAGTATATCTGCTAGTACAAATTATTTTAGTTTTCCTTCATTCAAGATGTCTTTATCATCTTCATTCTTAAAGAATGTTTTGCTGGATGTAGAATTCTAAGTTGATCATCCTCCCTCCCTCCCCCCAGCACTTTTGTAAAGGCTTTTATTGTTTTTGATGAGAAATTCATAGTCATTCAAGTTGTTATTCTTACAGGTCTTATATTGTTTCTGGCTGCTTTCAAGATTTTTTTGTTTTTGTTTTCAGCAGTTTAATAATGATGTACCCAGGTGTGGATTTCTTTGAGCTTATACTGCTTGGGTTTATTTCTTGAATCTAAGTTTGTCTTTCACTAAATTTTGGACATTATGTTATTCTGTTTTTAAATTGAAGTATAATTCTCATATAACAGTTTCAGGTGTACAATCTAATGTATGTATGATATTTGTATAATGTATGACATTTGCATATATTATGAAATAATTACCACAATAAATCTAGTTAACAACATCTGTCACATGAGTACATAGTTAACAAAAAAATGTCTTTTTCTTGTAATGAGGTTTACTCCCTTAGCTTTCACTGATGAAATACAGTATTATTAGCTATAGTCACCATGCAGCACATTATATCCAATGGCTTATTTTAAAACTGAAAATTTGTACCTTTTGACTCCCTTTACCCATTTCTCTTAACTACCCTCCCACCAAATCCCCTGCCTCTCGAACCCCTAGTCTGTTTTCTCTATGAGCTTGTTGTTTTTGTTCTGTTTCGTTTTTAGATTTCACATGTGAAAGCATATGGTTGTCTTTCTCTGACTTATTTTACTTAGTGTAATGCTGTTGAGGTCCATCCATATTGTCACAAATGGCAAGATTTTATTATCTTTTAAAGATTTTATTTATATATTTGTCTGAGAGAGCGAGCACACAGAAGTAGGGGGAGTAGCAGGCAGAGGGAGAAGCAGGCTCCCCACCGAGCAAAGAGCTCAACGCAGGGCTGGATCCCAGGACCAGATCATGACCTGAGCCAAAGGCAGAAGCTTATCTGACTGAACCACCAAGGTGTCCCAATTTCATTACTTTTTATTGGTTGAATAATACATATATGAATGAACAGACATGTGAACTGATATGAATATACATATAGATCACCTTTTTTTTTTTTTAAGATTTTTATTTATTCATTTGACACAGAGAGATCACAAGTAGGCAGAGAGGCAGGCAGAGAGAGAGAGAGGAGGAAGCAGGCTCCCTGCGGAGCAGAGAACCCGATGCGGGACTCGATCCCAGGACCCTGAGATCATGACCTGAGCCGAAAGCAGCGGCTTAACCCACTGAGCCACCCAGGCGCCCAAGATCACCTTTTTCTTAATTCATCCATTTTTGGTCACTTAGGTGTTTTCTTACCTTGACTATTGTAAATAATGTTACAATGAAAGTGGGATGTGTATGTTTTTTAGTATTTTCAGTTTCTTCAGGTATACCCAGAAGTGGAATTGCTGGATCATTTAGTAGTTCTGTCTTTAATTCTGAGGAACTTCCATACTGTTTTCCGTAGAGGCCAGAGTACCAATTTACATTCCAATCAATAAGGAAGAGTTCCCTTTTCTCCGTATCTTTGCCCACATTTATTATGTCTTATCTTTTTGATAATAGCCATTCCAGCAAGTGTGAGGTGTTTTTTTTTTTTTTTTTTTTTTTTAAGTGTGAGGTTTTGATTTACACTTGGTTTTGCTTTACATTTCCCTAATGATTAGTGATGTTGAACTCCTTTTCATGTTTCTGATGGCCATCTGCATATCTTCTTTGGAAAAAAACTTTTCAGGTCTTTGGCCTTTTCTAAAAAAAGTAGATTGTTATTGCATAAGTTCTTCATATTTTGGATACCAGCCCTTTATTGCATATATAATTTGCAAATATTTTCTTCCATTCAGTAAGTTGTCTTTTCATTTTGATGTTGGTTTTGTCTGCTGTGCAGACGCTTTTTAGTTTCATGTACTCTCAATTTTTATTTTTGATTTTGTGTCAAGATTCAAAATAAAATTCTCAAGACCTGTATCAAGGAGCTTACCACCTGTATATTTTCTTCTAGGAGTTTTATGGTGATGGGTCTTATTTCAAGTCTTTATTTTGAGTTAATTTTATATGTGGTGTAAGATAATGGCAGTTTCCCCAACGTCATTTATTGAAGAAACTGTCATTTCCCCCTTGTACATTCTAGGGTCCTTTATCATAAATTAATTGGCCACATATGCATGGGTTTATTTCTGGTCGCTCTTTTGTTTCATTGATTGGTGGGTCTTTTTTATGCCAGTATCATACTGGTTGGACTATAGTTTGTACTAGAATTTGAAGGCAGGGAGTGTAAAGTCTTTTTCCTCAAGATTGCTTTGACTTTTTCAGTATTTTGTGATTTCATTCTCTTTCTCTTATTCTGGGATTTCAGTGACATGAATATTAAACCTTTTAAAATCTTTTTTTTTTTTTTTTAAGCTTTATTTATTTATTTATTCATTTGACAGATCACAGGTAGGCAGAGAGGCAGGCAGAGAGAGAGGGGAAAGGAGGCTCCTGGCCAAGCAGAGAGACCAATGCGGGACTTGTGACCTGAGCCAGGAGCAGAAGCTTTAACCCACTGAGCCACCCAGATGCTCCATGGACCTTTTAAAATTGTCTTACAAATCCTTGAGGCTTGGTTCTTTCTTTTTCCTATCTTTTTTTCCTCCCTTTTTTTTCAGGTTGGATAATTCTTATTTATCTTGAGGTTCATTGACTTTTTCCTCTGTCATCTCCATTCTTCTGTTGAGCCCATCTAATGAGGTTTGTTTTGTTACTGTATTTTTTAGATCTGAGATTTTCATTTGGTTCTATTTTATAGCTTTTATTTACATGGTGAAACTTCCTGTTACATTCATTTCATCCTTGGAGCATGATGATGATAGTCTTTGTCTCATATTTCTAACATTGGGGTCATCTTGATGTTGGCATCTATTCAGTGACTTTTTCCTTTGGTAGTTGTTGAATTTTCTTGATTATTCATATGGTCAGTTATTTTGGACACTTTGACTATTACGAGCCTCTGGGTTTTGTTTACATCCTATGTAAAATGACTTGTTTTGTTTTAGTGTGCATTTGACCCAGTTAGGTTCCCAAAAGATCCAGCCTGCCTTCTTCTGTGGGCTTTGTTTCTAATGTCATTCTGGTTTTCAGAACCTCAGTAGTACTGTTTGGATCATTCCTGGCTACATACTTTGTAGGGCATTAACCAGAAACCTGGCAAGTTATCTACTTCGTAGCTTAGTTCTCAAGGCCTTTGATGTATTCTTTAGGATCAGATCCACATATCACAGTTTAGGGATGAGTCCAGGAGTTCCCATACAACTTTGTGGGGTCTGTTTCTCTAGATGTTTCCTTTGCAAATTTCCCCCTACTATCGCTTACAACCCTTTTCCCACTTTGCTGATCCTCTGTCTACAAACCTGGGGCTTTATTATCCCTCTTTTGCTGTGTCCTTTCCTCAACTGAATCTATCTCAGAGGCCTAGAGAATAGACAAAAAAATAATCAACAGAGATTCCTCTCTCTATCCGTGGCCCTCCGACCCCCACCAAGCATTTTTGGACCATGGTTGCTATGGTTCGAGAGGATCCTGCCTGCTCATAGGTGCCATAGATGCTCATAGCTTGCAGGCTTGGTTTTGCCTGGAGGCTGTGGCAGGAGAAAGGGGAAAAACCCAGGGGACTTTTCCTACTCTCTTGTCTTTTCCTCCTGCCATTGTCCCCTTGCCCTTCCTCCCCCAACACACACACACACACACACACACACACACACACACACACGCGCGCGCGCGCGCGCGTACGCGCGCGCTCTCGCTCCTCAGACTCAAAGGAGAAGGTGCTTCTTTTGGAGGCTTTTCTGTTCATGCTTGGTATATATTTCTGGCTATTGGGTTGCCTTTCATCCAGCTAGGGAGATTGGGAGAAAAGAAAACAACCAGGACATAGCACCAGATTGCTTGTGCTTTGAGTTCTGATTTCCTTTTCTTTTTTTTTTTAAATTTTTTATTTTTATTAAAAGATTTTGTTTATTTATTTGACAGAGAGATAGAGATTACAAGTAAGCAGACAGAGGGAGAGGGAGAAGCAGGCTTCCTGCTGAGCAAGGAGCCCGGATGCGGGGCTCGATCCCAGGACCCTGAGACCATGACCTGAGCCGAAGGCACACGCTTAATGACTGAGCCACCCAGGTGTCCCTGATTTCCTTTTCTAATCTACCTTCTTCAGCTTAGTTTTTATTTTTTGTATTTTTATTTTTTTAAAAGATTTTATTTATTTATTTGAGAGAGAGACAGTGAGAGAGAGAGCATGAGCGACAGAAGGTCAGAGGGAGAAGCAGACTCCTCATGGAGCTGGGAGCCCGATGCGGGACTCGATCCCAGGACTCCAGGATCATGACCTGAGCTGAAGGCAGTCGTCCAACCAACTGAGCCCCTTCAGCTTACTTTTTAGAGCCCCAGCTGCTGCGTGCATGCTGTCCAGGGCTTTTTTTTTGTTTAAAAAATTTTTTTTTTTTTAAGATTTGATTTTTTTATTTGAGGAAGAGCATGAGAAAGGGAGGGTCAGAGGGAGAAGCAGACTCCCTGCAGAGCAGAGAGCCTGATACGGGACTCAGTCCCAGGACTCCAGGATCATGACCTGAGCCGAAGGCAGTTACCAATCAACTGAGGCACCCATGAGCCCTTGTCCAGGGTTTTTGGTTACATTCAGTGGATAGGGTAGAGTGTGCGTACCTAATCTTACCCAGAACCCTGTGCATTGGTTTTCAGCATTATATCACATTTAATGGACTCTCTGTAATGATGATGGTAGCAGATACTAAATGCTTTCCCTGTACCTGTTTCTAAAGAAGGCATTTTTGTAAATGCTGTATGTGTTTTAATTGATTTAATTTTTAAAATTGATAGAATTTTTAAACAGCTCTGTGAGATAGAAACTGTTATCTCCATCTTATATTTGGGAAAAGTGAGTTACTGCAGAATTAAGGAATGTGTGAGGGGGATATACAGCTAAGCAAGTGGTAAGACAAGAGTTAAAACCTAGTGTAACTGTCTCCAGAGTCTCGTCATAACAACCAGACTAACACTACTTCTATTTCATTGTGTTTTGACATCCGTTATATGAGAAAATGAATGGGACCTCTTACAATAACTTGACTGAACTGTACTGAAATGATTATTAGCCATTTTACTTCTGTAGGATGGGCTTTATTAATTACATTAAAATTTTAATTTTTCTTCTGATTCTGGCTTTAATAGATTTTGTTAAAGGGTTGGCCTGTTACTTTGTTTTAAAGAGTATGAAATTCACAGTTTGCAGATTAAAATTTTGTTGCGTATGATGAAGCCTTTCCCTAAAGCAGTTTTTCTTATGACTAAAGGTCTTCTGTTACACATACAACGTTGATTTATAGCATTTGGTTAGTTCTAGGAATCCCCCTTTTAATTTAGTCATAGAAGCCTGTTTTGGGCTTCGAAGGAAACTTCTTGTAATTTCTTTTTAAAAAAGCTATCCATGCACACAAAACAGGGCACATGAGTTCTCCTTCTCATTCTATTTCATAAATATCCAATTTTTCCCAGAAGGAGGTAAAGAAACTTTTAAATATAGAAAATCACTTTCTTTATGAAAAAGTTTTTAAGAGAGAAAAGTAAAAATTAAAAAGAAGTAGTTGAAATGCCTAAAGACCAATCAGTAGAATAGTATTAGGGCCTGAAAATGTGACAGTATACTAATTTTTCCTGCTTTAGCTCATATGTGAAGATTAGTATTCGTTTTTTTATATGAAGACACAGATTTTTATTCAATATTTATGGTGGACCCTTGATGCTTATGGGAAATACATCCAGGCATATTAGTGACTTGACAAGTTAGCAAAACTATATTTGCTAAAGGTCTGTAGCACTGACTTCTTTTGGGGTCCATCTTCACATTATTACTGCATTATTATGATGTCTTTGTATCTTTGTGAAAATGCATTATGATGTGGTCTCTGAGTTGTGGTCTATGTGTTTGATTAGGGATGTTCACTAGCAAATTGTTTTATAGACAAGCAAGTTGAGTTTTCCTTCAGCAGTTCTTTGGATATAAAAAAAGATTTAGTAAATCTTTTAAATGATTTAGTAAAACCATTATTAAAGTACTGTTAATGAAAAGGTATATTGAACATAGGAAATAGTCATTAGAGACCTTTTGAAATGAATTTTTTTCAGGAATAGAGGTTAGTAGAGATGAGAATTTTCAGACTCCTAATTGAAACTGTGGTTTTGAGAACATTTGAATCCTCAGGAGTTATCTTTGTGAAGGAGATTGCCTCAAAGTAGCCCTATTGGTATTAGAAAGAAGTAAGGATTAATTAGTTGTTTAAAATGAGTTGAAATGGTATGACAGGCATTTAATTAGTAGTTAGTTCCCTTTGCCATTATGCTTTTAAAAAGTTCTTATTTGGAGAATTTTTCTCTGTTATATTTAGTTTTCAAACCCTAGTGTCAAAGAAAACATATCTTCCGCTCAGTTTTATTGTTGCCACCCAAAAAGAGCTATTTTAAAATCCATGTTGCTACTGTTTGGGATATTATTTATATATATATATACATATATATATATATATATCTCCTAACAGTGTAAAAACCTACCAGTAAATAAGCTATTCACCTCCAGTCCTCCCAAGGCAAACTTGATTGCTTGCCAAATTACCATAAATTTAACAACATTAATAAAGGACAAAAGAAAACAAACCAGATACTGGCAGTATCTGCAAAACCTAGAGAACTTGCCTTTCCTGGACCCTTAGATTCAGGTGTTGTTCCTTGGTGGAGAAGTCTACCAAGAGCGCCTCTGTGGGCAGAGAGGCAGTGCTTGAGTGGTTTGTGAGGACCAGGACAGCAGTTAGGAGTTAAATATTACATCTTATGGGTCTGTTTGCCTCAGAGATGGAAGGAATGCCCTTGTTATTAAAGGCCTGCTATTTGGCAGTGGAAACTATCTACAGTAGTTTTTGAGACTCAGGAAAGAAGAAAGGCGAAGAGAAGGGAGTAGCTGGCACTTGAGGAAATGGAGGAAGTGAAGCAGCTATATATACACCCTTAGGAGAAGCAGCTATAAGGAGAGAGGAGGTAGAACCTTTGCATTCTGAGCAAGTCTTGTTCAAAGTTGTATGTATCTGTATGCATTCAAAAGTGGCATAGCTGGAACTGAAATTTCGATTTCCTTACTGATACTCAAGAAGCACAGCAGGTAGGTTATCTGCAGAAGCTGGCCTATTATCCTATGTAGATTTTAAATTATCTTTGGATGCTTAAATGTCACTGCTTCACACAGGTCTTCCTGGATACCCAATCATCCCATATTATCTCCTTTGTTTTAAATGACATATATTTATTGTGGGATATTTTTATATTTGTTTCCTAGTTTCTTTTCTTTTTATCTGTTGTTTGAATAAGTGAATGAATAAATAAATGAATGAGTAAAAGCGGAGGCAAAGTAGCTTTGTGGGTTTATGACCATAGAGGAAAGGGTGAACAGTATAGGTGTTTGTGAATCGGTATAATACACATTCATTGTTGATGTATGCTGGCGATGATTGGGTCATGTGTGAAACAGGCTTTTATAATTGCCTTGCCTACTCCAGAACCTCTAGGCCAGAGTTCATAAATGCCAAGCCCGAGAGCTGTAGCCACTTTTCCCTCATCTGCGTAGATAGCACAGATGGAAGAGCACATCCTCACTGAGCCCAGGTGGAAACCCCTGCCAGTTGATCTGAATTGCCAAAGCAGATGAAAAACATTGACATCCAGACCACTATCTACACAGGGGGCCTGTCTATGCAAGAGCCTAGTGTTTAGCTAGTGTTTCTTGAAGAGTTAGAAGTTTTTTTGGAGTCAGTGTTGAAAGTCGCATCATTTTTTTGAAGGATAATCTTGAAGTTTTATGATTTTGTGGAAAGTTACTATTTACTTCAGAAAAATAATTTCTAAGGTTAGTTTATTTAGAACAGTGGTCCATTTTGAGAATTTGGGCCATTTGAAGAAAAGAGGCCTTACTCGATTATGTCCCTGAGGTACCTGAAATTTAAAATTTTTAGGATGGTTCTTAATTCTCTGTTTTAAGTACTAAAGAGACTCTCTCCTTCCCCGAACAAACCAACCCACAGACAAGCCCACTGGAATTTTGAGAGAAGTTCTTTGCTTAATAAGATTGAATTGCCCAAACAATTTTTTAAAAGATTTATTTATTTATTTGTGTGAGAGAGAGAGAATGGGCAGGAGGAGTAGAGGGGAAGAGAGAGAGAGAAGCAGACTTCCTGTCAAGCAGGGAGCCCGATGTGGAACTCCATTTCAGGACCTGGAGATTATGACCTGAGCTGAAGGCAGTTGTCTAACTGAGCCAACAAATTTTTTAACGTGTGCTTTCAAACTGACTGTCTTTGGGAATGAGTTACGTCTGTAGTTCGAAGTAAGTCCAGATTTGCACGTAAAACTGAGAACAGATTGTTGTCTTTTGAGAAATTATTAAAGATATTGTCCAGAGTTCTAAAATTGGGAGAAAATGGAACATTATATTCCTAATTCTTGAAGTACTACTATAGTGAATGATAATCTTTTCTAGCCCCTTAAAAAGAGATTGCCTCAGATATAATGTTTGTCTTCACAATGGTAATTCTGAAGTGGTTAGAAAGAAAAGGAAAATATGTTTGGTTCTAAAAACTAAGAGAAGCCTAGATGTAGAACACAGTATCTTAATTCATTTCCCAGGTTGTAAATAAATATTGAAACATTGGAGTAGATTTTAAAATGCCAGTTTCAGAGCCCAGAGGATTTTATTTTATACCAAAACTATGAAATATAAAACATGGATTTTTCTATTAGAAGACATCTGTAAATGAGTGTCCTTTTAGAATATTAAAGGATAGAACAAGGTTACCAATGACTTGTTCCTGAACTTGTTGGAATGCCTTATGATTGAGTGTATTCATGAGTTTTACTGTTGGAGTAAATAGGTAATAGTGGCATGGCTGATTTATCTTCTAATTCCAGTTGTCATTGCTGTAATGTAGGAGATGGTGATATTTGATTATCCCAATTTAAAAATTGGCATTTTAAAAATGTATTGTTTGAAAATAATTTCAGATTTACAAAAAAGTTGTAGGAATAAAAGTATTTCACAGAACATTGTGTACCCTTTATACTGAGATCAGACTATTAACATTTTACTTCATTTGCTTTATGATGTGTGTATTCTGTGTGTCGCTTTACATAGGTAAGCTGTATGTACCATGGCCCTTTATTTCCAAATGTATATTTTTCAAGATTGGGAATATTTTCTTTTTTTTTTTTTTTTTAAAGATTTTATTTATTTATTTGACAGAGAGAAATCACAAGTAGATGGAGAGGCAGGCAGAGAGAGAGGGAAGCAGGCTCCCTGCTGAGCAGAGAGCCCGATGCGGGACTCGATCCCAGGACCCTGAGATCATGACCTGAGCCGAAGGCAGCGGCCTAACCCACTGAGCCACCCAGGCGCCCAATTGGGAATATTTTCTTACGTGACTATTTTTGTTACAATTTTATGACATTTAAAAATGATTTTTATCTACTGCTGCTTAGTTGGCCCAATAATGTTGTTTATAGCATATTTACCCACTAGGGTAGGATCCAGTCTAGGGTCAGGATTTGCCTTTAGTTAGGTCTCTTGAGCCCTCTCTAGTCTGAAACATTTTCACAGGCTTCCTTTATCTTTTATAATACTGACATTTGTCAGAATTATTCCCTCTCCTATTTAATAGAATGTCTCTCATTTTGGCTTTGTCTGATGGTTCCTCAAGATTAGATTTAGTTTATGCATTCTCAACTGAAATAGTACTATATTGAGGATATTGTTTCCTTTTCATGGCATTACTTCTGTAGGCACATGATGTCATCTGAGCTTCATCTGTTGATTTTGATCACTCAGTCAAGATGTTGTCTAATTTCTCAATTGTGTCATTACTAGTTTTTTTCCTCCAAGAGCAGTTTGTGGTGATATGCTTTAAGCTTGCTCCTCATCAAGATTTCCCCAAAATCTACCTTTCATTTTAAATACTTCACCAGCAAAAAATAGGTTATCATTGTTTTTTCTTACTAATGTAAATTGAAATAAAAGAACAATATCATTACCAATAATTCCACTTAGTAGTGAAATACATAATGACGCTATTAACTGGAAAAATTAGTATTGGTAATAATAATTTTATGTTATGTTAAAGGTTTTTGGAGAGAAAAATGACTAACTTGTATATTTATTGGACATATATTTTCAATATATAGCAAATGTGTGAATTTTGGCATTTACACAGTCGAGTTGTAGTGTGTGTTGTTTAAAAAACAAGAGACTCCTCTGTTTAGCAGGTAAAAGTAGTCTTTTCTTGGCAAGAAAAGAAATTTATTTGAGGCATTTGTCAGGCTCCTTACTGCATTCTGTCTTTCCAGAGTAGCTTCATAACCAGGTCTTCTGTTTGAGAATACTCTGAGATATTTGTCAAAGCTGGTATTTTTCCATTTGTCTTCTCAAGTGTATTAGACTGGATTGGATTGCTACTGTAGATGGACAGATGAAGCAAAGAGAAGCTTATTTCTTCACGGGGTAATACTTGATTTCTGCATATCTGTGCATTTAAAAGAGCAACTGTAAAATCTAACCTAATTAATTTAGAATCCCTGCTTTTTAAAGCACTGTAGTGTATGAGTATTTTCACTGTATTCTCCCCAATTCTACATGTGAGTTAGCCCTAAAGGAAAATTTTCTGGGACAAGGTTTGCTTTAGCCTTTCATATACCAAGGAATTTTGGGAAGTGAGGGCCACATTATTCTACTGTTGTAGGCATTTATCTCTTGCTTAACTATATTTTAAATGAGAGGCCTGTGAATAATACATAAAACCCTAAATGGTAGAGCTGGAAGTGACTTTAGACATACTCCCAATTCCTTCCTCTTCTAGATAACGTAGCTTCATTCCAAAGGTAAAATGATTTGCATGTGGTTAGTAAGTGGCAAAACTGGTAGTAAGATTCTCAGACTGAAAGGATAGTCTTCTTTTTACCACCTGTTTTGCTTCAGATTTATTTTGCCCAACTAAACAAATTCTGGGAATATTGCCTTGAGACTTTGGTTTATAGGGTGTGTGTAGATGACTACAGTTCTGTCCGTCATCACAAAATCACTGAGTGCTAAGACCAATGCTTGGTGTTATTTAAGTGTTACATTTGTTTAAGAGGATACACAATTAAGTAGTATTTTTTCAAGTATCTGTTTGCTTCCTGAGTTGCTTGTCTCAGTGTAGCAGCATTTAGACAGCATAGAAATAAATTCTGAGTTACCTAAAGAACAATTGCCAACTTAGTGGTTTAATCATTCAGCACAAGCTATGAAAAGTGAAGATTAAGATTTGACACTAGGGAGAAGAAGTAGAAATACTTTCAGGTCTATAAAGTAGTTACACCACAAAATTCATGCATCACAGTTAAATATTTATTAAACGTATTTCTGTACTCAGGATGTTTTTGGATTAAGAACCCAAGGACTGGGGAGCCTAACGTGGCTCAGTGGGGTAAGCCTCTGCCTTGGGCTAAGGTCATGATCTCAGGGTTCTGGGATCAAGCCCGGGCATCTGGCTTTCTGCTCAGTAGGGAGCCTGCTTCCCCCTACTCTCTGCCTGCCTCTCTGCCTATTTGTGATCTATCAAATAAATAAAATCTTTACACACACACACACACCCACCCCCACCCCCAAGGACTTGATTACCTAATTTTCAGCCATTGCAGATGAGCACTAGCAACAATTAGAGAAAGTTATAGCTAGCTTCTGCCACCAGTAAGAAGTATAGGTAAAGGAGATAAAGTAATATCTAAGTTGAGGATTTGCAGGCCCCTACTTATTTTATCACGGGATGGCACTGTGATTGATGTTTATAATCATTAAATTTTATTGCCAGAAGGGCCCTTAAGAATTATCTTCATTTTCTTGTTTTACAATCGATGAAGTAACTTGAAATACCAAGAACACATTGAATTATGTCCCATAAATTATGTGTGAGAAGTTAGCTAAGTACGTATTGCATTTTACTATTTTTAAATTTATTTTAATGATTTTATTTATTTGAGAAAGAGAGAGCCACACAGATGCCCTAAGTATGTAATGCATTTTAGAAAGCTTCCTGTAGAAGCTAGTTGAAAAGTTTTGGCATTTAAAAAGCTTAGCAACCATTTTTTAAAACACCTATTTCCTAATGATACCAAACAAATAAGGCATATCTCACATGGACCTCACTTCAGAAGTAATTAAAACTTATTATAATAATACAGTTACAGAGGAAAATTTTTTTTTAGATTTTATTTATTTATTTATTTGTCAGAGAGAGAGAGAGAGAGAGAGCAAGCGAGATTGCGTGCGCGCTAGTGAGCGCTCAAGCAGGCAAGAGTGGCAGGCAGAGGCAGAAAGAGAAGCAGGCTCCCTGTCGAGCAAGGAGCCCTATGCGTGACTCGATCCCTGGGATCATGACCTGAGCCAAAGGCAGCGGCTTAACTGCCTGAGCCACCCAGCTGTCCCTACAGTGGAAATATTTAAGAAAAACAGAATCAGCCACTATTGAGCTATGTGACTTTGGGAATTTATTTCCTGTTCTGTAAATGATAGTAATAATCACCTCTTCTTATAGCATATTATTCTTTAAATTTGTGCTAGAGAACACGAAACATAAAATTCAACATCTTATTTTAATTTTTAATTTTTATTCATTTTAAAAGATTTCATTCATTTATTTGACAGAGAGATAGAAAGGGCAAGTAGGCAGTGTGGCAGGGAGAGGGAGAAGCAGGCTCCCCGCCAAGCAGGGAGCTTAACACAAGACTCAGTACCAGGACCCTGGGATTATGACCAGAGCTGAAGGCAGATGTCCAACCAGCTGAGCCACCCAGTGCTCCAACTTTTTTTTAATTAATTAATTTTTATTTAAATTCAGTTAACATATAATATTGGTTTCATGGTAGAGGTCAATGATTCATCAATCTTTTTTTTCGTCACTAGAAGTCCAATGCGCTATCCATTGCGCCACAGAGCCACCTTCATCAATCTTTTTTTTAAGATTTTATTTATTTATTTGACAGAGAGAGATCACAAGTAGGCAGAGAGGAAGGCAGAGAGAGAGGGAAGCAGGTTCCCTGCTGAGGACCTTGAGATCATGACCTTAGCCGAAGGCAGAGTCTTAACCCTCTGAGCCACCCAGGCGCCCCCATCAGTCTTATATAATACCCAGTGCTCAGACATCTTGTGCCCTCCTTAATATCCATCACCCAGTTATCCCATCCCCCACCCCTCTACCTTCCAGCAGTCGTTGGTTTGTTTCCTGTGCTTAAGAGTCTCTCATGGTTTATTCTCCTCTCTGATTTCAACTTGTTTTATTTTTTTCCTCTCTTCCTCCATGATCCGCTGTTTTGTTCCTTAAATTCCACATATCAGCGGGATCATACAATAATTGTCTTTCTCTGATTGATTGACTACTTAGCATAACACCCTCCAGTTCCATCCACTTTGCTGCAAATGGCAAGATTTTTTTTTTGATGGCTCATTAGTATTCCACACATTAACTGTTCTTAAGTGTACAGTTAGCTCAGTAGTATTAAGTACATCACCACCATACATCTATAGAACTTTTTTTTTTTTTAAGATTTTATTCATTCATTTAGAGAGCAAGCGAGCAGGAGAATGAACAGAGGGAGAGGGAGAGAATCTCAAGCAGACTCTACAGCAAGCATAGCACAGAGCCGGACACAGTGCTGCATCCCACAAACCTGAGATCATGACCTGAGCCAAAACCAAAAGTTGAAGGCTTAACTGACAGCTACCCAGGTGCCCCTAGAACTTGTAATCATTTCAGACAGATTCCATACCCACGAAGCAGTTATTCCCTAGTTCCCCCTTATCCCTAGCCTTTGGCAAACACCATTCTATTTCTGTCTTTATGAATTTAACTATTTTATTTTAGGTTTCTCATGTGAGTAGAATTATATAGTATTTGTCTTTTTGTATCTAGCTTATTTATATTATTATAGTATAATGTCTTCAAAAGGTTCATCTGTGTTTTAGCATAAGTAAGTTTTTTTTTTTTTTAAAGGCTGAATAGTATTACATTGCAGGAATAAACCACATCTTGTTTATCCATTCATCTGCCAGTTGCCTTTGGGTGTCTTCCACCTTTTGGCTGTTATGGATAAGGCTGCTGTGAGCGTGATATACAGGTATCTCTTTGAGTCTTGTTTTCAATGCTTTTGGGTTTATAATGGGATGTAGAATTGCTGGGTCATGTGGTAATTCTATTTTTAACCTTTTCAGGAACTTCTATACTGTTTTCCTTAGCAGCTGCACCATTTGACATTCCTGCAGCAGTGCACCAGGGTTAAAATTTCTCCATATTCTCACTATAACTTGTTATTTTTGGTTTTTTTGTTTTGTTTTGTTTTTGTTAGTAGCCATCCTAATGGGTATGAGGATAATATCTTTTGTAGTTTTGATTTTGTAGCATTTCCCTAATGATTAGTGATGTTGAGCATCTTTTCATGTTCTTATTAGCTATTTGTTTATTTCCTTTGGAGAAAGGTCTTTTCAAGTCCTTTGCCCATTTAAAAAAAAGTTATTGTTAAGATTTTTCTTTTAGGGCGCCTGGGTGGCTCAGTGGTTAAGCCGCTGCCTTTGGCTCAGGTCATGATCTCAGGGTCCTGGGATCGAGTCCCGCATCGGGCTCTTCTGCTCAGCGGGGAGCCTGCTTCCCTCTCTCTCTCTCTGCCTGCCTCTCTGTCTACTGTGATCTCTCTCTGTCAAATAAATAAATAAAATCTTAAAAAAAAAAAAAAAGATTTTTCTTTTAGAGCAGGGCACCTGGGTGGCTGAGTTGCTTAATCAGCTGCCTTCGGCTCAGGTCATGATCCCAGTGTCCTGGGATCAAGCCTCACATTAGGCTCCCTGTTCATTGGGGAGCCTGCTTCTCTCTCTCTCTCTCTCTCTTTTTTAAAAAGAGCAGTTTTAGGTTCACAACATAATCAAGGAGGGGAAGGTACAAAGTTTACCAAATACCTCCTGACCCTACATTCACAGGTTCCTCCATTATCAGCATCCTACACCAGAGTGATACATTTGTTACAGTCGATGAACGTAACATTGGCACATCATAATCACCCAAAGTTTGTAGTTTACATTATTTTTTCCCTCTTTATGTTGTACATTCTGTAGGTTTGGACAAATGTATAATGATATATATCCATCATTATGGTATCATACAGATTTTTTTTTTTTTTAGTGCATAAAAATCTTCTGTGTTCTGCCTGTTAAATTTCCTCTCCACCCCTTCAAGTCCTATTGACCACTGATTTTCTTAACTCTTTCCTAGTTTTGCCTTTGTCAGACTATTGCTGGAGTCATGTTTTCAGTCATTTTGTTGGAATCACAGAGTATGTAGTCCTTTCAGATTGAGTTTTTCATTTAGATATATTTTTAAGATTCCTTCATGGATTTTTGTGGTTTGGTAGCTTCATTTCTTTCTGGTATTGAATAATATTCCATTTCCTTGATAGGACAGTCTATGTATTTACTTAGGTTTTGGTTGCTTCCAAGTTTTAGCAGTTATGCATAAAGATGCTGTAAGCATTAATGTGCAGTTTTTTGTGTGGACTTAAGTTTTCAACATCTTTGGATAAATATGAAGGAGCATGATTGCTGGATTGAATGGTAAGAGTATATTTGGTTTCGTAAGAAGCCACCAAACTGTCTCTGATAGTGGCTATACCGTTTTGCATTCCCACCAGTAATGAGTGAGAATTGCTGTTGTTCCACATCCTTAACGAGCATTTGGTATTATTGGTGTACCAGATTTTGGCTACTCTAATGTACCAATGGTATCTCATTTTAATTTACATGTTCCTGATGACATATAATGTGCAGTATCTTTTCGTATGCTTATTTGCCATCTCTGTATCTTCTTTGGTGAAGTATCAGTTGAGGTCTGTGGCTCATTTTTTAATTAGGTTTTTTTTTCATATTGTTGAGGTTTTAAGAGTTCTTTGTATATTTTGGATAATAGACCTTTATTGGATGTATATTTTTAGAAATATTTTCTCTTACTCTGTGCCTCTTTTCTAACTCTGTAACTCTTCTGAATTTTGTTCATATAGCAGTTTTTAATTTTAAGGAAGTCCACCTTATTGTTGCTTTCATGGATAGTGCCTTTGGTTGTTGCCTTTGCTTCCCTTTTAATCAGGTTATATTTTTTTTGTATCATTACTAGTTTTGATATATGTAGTTTTGGTGTCATGACTAGATTTTCACATATAAATTATATGTGAAAGTTCTGAGAATGAGAGTGTTTAATATAAGTGAAAATAGTGATTGTGGTTAACATCTTTTTTTCTGAAATCAGCCTGAATTCCACTGAATGCGGCAGGGTTGGGGAATGTAGAACTTTGGAGTTATTTAGAGGAAATTAATTTGTAAAATTGGAATTCATTGTGCTCAGGACTTGTAGACAGTTTTAGAATCATGTGTGGCTAGCATAAGGTCACAGCAAACAATCAGCCAGTGTTAGGGCCTTGAAAATAGTCCTGTTTGTTTAACCATTCCTTTGTTGAGAGATTTCCTAATCCTGGGCTGTTTACCTAAAAAGCAAGAGTCAGGTCAACTGAGAAATTAATATTTGGTAAATAAAATTTATAAATACATAAAAGTATAAAGTCAGTATTAGCTGTGATTCATTAGATGTAGTTTGTAATTGTAGTCAAAATTAAGAATATGAGGGACATCTGGGTGACTCAGCAGGTTGGGGATCTGGCTGAGGTTTCTGCTCAGGTCATGATCTCAGGGTGATGAGATTGAGCCCTGCACTGGATTCTGTGCTCAGTGTGGAGTCTTCTTGAGATTCTCTCCCTAGCCCCCCACTCCTCTCTCCCATACCTTCTACTTGTGCTCTCTTTCTCTCTCTCAAATAAATAAATAAAATCTTTTTAAAAATAAGAAATGTGGAAGCTATTATGAGAATTATGATACTTTATAGTGAAGGATATAAAAGATTTGAATGTTTAAATGAACAAACCATGTGCCTGGATGGAGGAACTTGATCCTGGTTAAATATCAAGAATCGATATAGGGCAATCCTCAGATTAATAGTTAATATACTTCTAGTCAATATTTTAACTGAAATATGAATTTCTAAAGTTTATTTGGAACGTGAGTGATGAACCAAGACAGTTTTGAAAGCATTCCAAATTTTTTATCTTCTATATAGAATCAGAAATTGTATAAGATGCAGTAATTCATTTAATCCTATTTTAGGAATAAACAGACTAATGGAAAAGTTTTGACTCAGATATAGAAGTATCTCTGTATGACATTTGGCATATCACTTCAAATTAGGAATGTGGATTTTTAAATGAGGAGTGAGATGATTGAAAAAAGGAACTTTTTCCAGATGGATGGACATTTTAAATTTTAAAAGGGCATTTAAATATTATTAGAAAATATTTTAATCTTATGATAATGTCATGAGCCAAAAAGAGAACAGAATTGATTACATAAAAGGGAAACCTATACAATGACAAAATATTTTATAAATCTTGTTTAAAAGACACACTTGGAAAAACTAGTTAGCAGTGAGTTGTAAATTGTCAAAATAATTTAAGTGCTAAAAATGGAGAACTTTGACGTTTTACTTCTGATTTCCTACTTTGTTAACACTTATATATAGGTGGGAAATGAATAAATTTTCATTTATAGTTGTAATATGTAATATTTCTTTTTTAAACTTAAGGAAATATGTAAGAAGTTTTAATCTTATTAAAAGTATCTTTTTTTTTTAAAGGGAATATGTGTTTGTATGAATGAAATAATGTATCTCTTCAAAAATTGTGGTTAAAAGAAATGTTTTATTTCTTTCTTTCTTTTTTGTTTTTTTTTTTTAGAGGAGAGTGGGTAGGAGCAAGGGGAGAGGGAGAGAGAGAATCTTTAAGCAGGCTCCACGCCCACTGAAGAGGGGCTTGATCTCACAACCCTGAGATCATCACCTGAGCTGAAATCAGGAGTTGGACACTTAACTGAGCCACCCAGGCATATGTATAAAGAATGTTTTCTTAAAACAATTTGTTAACCACCAGTAGGTTTCAGTTATATACTGAAATGGTTATAGAAGCATTGTTGATTCCTGAAGCTTATGCCATGTTATATGTCTTAATAAATGTTGATTAACTTCAGATGTTTTCTTTTGTTCAGTCAGGTCAATTCAGTGAAGATATGATACCCACAGTGGGCTTTAACATGAGGAAAGTAACTAAAGGTAACGTCACAATAAAGGTACGTGACCTTCTTGCCATACTTGATTTAAATTGTCAGCATACACAGCTACAGATTTTTCTCTTCCTTTGTTTTTTACATGCTTATTCGTAATTCTTAACTCATGAATGGGTACATTCCAAACAAATGTAAATCAGTTGTTTTTTTCTTTCATATATCAGAATGTGTACGTTGAAATGTTAAGTGCCATAAAAAAACTTAACATATGGCTTGGCAGAATTATATTTGGGATGTAGATGTTCCTAAGAAATAAAAATCCCATGTTTGAGATCCTGTATTTGGAATTACATTTGTATTGGTATTATATTATTTCATGGACAGTATTTTATATTGAAAGATAATTTATTTATAATACTGGTAATTTAATATTATATTTGTGGTACATATATGGTAACCCAGCTTTCTCTTTCTTTGCTATTAAGTGCTGAAATTAAAACTGAAATAAGAAAGCTAACTAGGTAAACATAATATTGTTTTGAGAATGAGTTTGACAGGTTTAATTAAATCCTGGACTGTTGGATTGTTTATCAGGGAATATATTTTAGTTTTTTTGGGTGTGTTCTATAGTTCATGGGAGTCTACTTGTAACTGTCTGAGCCTCTACAGTCCTTTCACCTAATTCCTATGGCTCACAGAAGCTGCTTACTAAATTCTTTCTGGAGCTCATCTAATGAAGCTTCTCATTTTTCATGTATAGGTTTTTTTTATGCATATTACAGGTGTCTGTCCCTAAAGTGGAAGCCTCTTGAAGACAAATACCATGACTTAAGACGTTTAGGTAGCTCAGTGTCCAGAATAATACCTACAGAGTAGGCAGAACTATGGAATTATTGTGGGTAGTAGCTTTCGTATAGATACAGTAAATTTGTAAATGATTAGGCATTAATGCATACCCAGTCAAACAATTAAATCTTAATAGATTGTGGATGATGCCTGGTTCGGTACATGCTGAAAGTGTTCTCTTAAAGATATATTTTCAATACAGAAATTTATT
This sequence comes from Mustela erminea, assembly GCF_009829155.1. Lineage (NCBI taxonomy): Eukaryota > Metazoa > Chordata > Mammalia > Carnivora > Mustelidae > Mustela > Mustela erminea. The sequence goes on from NC_045614.1 coordinate 47,475,207, forward strand.
GGTTAGCAAGCAAAGAAGGTATTGCACAAAATTTTCTTTAGTAGAACTTATTAGATCCCGTGTAAACATATGAAATATGAGCTTCAAATTTAGAGGTGGACCCAAGAGCTTCTAGATTAAGAACTTGTTTCAGCTTAAGTTTTTCAGGAGTAATTTGGCTCTGACATTGTGGAAATGGGCGTATCTGCCTGATTTTATTCTCCTGCTACTTTTTCTTTCAAAGTATTACTTAAAATATCTTTATTAAAAATTCTCTCTTGATTTAAAGATTTGGGACATAGGAGGACAGCCCCGATTCCGAAGCATGTGGGAACGGTACTGCAGAGGAGTCAATGCCATTGTGTAAGCGCTTCTTAAAAAAGGTCAATTTAGGTTTCCGGGAAAAAACTTGTTTTTAATACTTGCAAAGACTCAATTTTTATTTCATGCAGTAATAGTCTTTATTAGTGTAATCCCATTAATACAAAACTTTAACAAATTTAATCATAAATGAGAGTTTTAGGGTTTTTTTGTTTATGCTGCTAAGAACTAAGGGTTATAAATGTTTTACTGTCATATATTAACATCTAAATATAGTCTGTTTAAAAGTTTTTTTTTTTAAGATTATTTATTTATTTATTTCACAGACAGAGATCACAAGTAGAGATGCAGGCAGAGAGAGAGGGAGGAAGCAGGCTCCCCGCTGAGCAGATAGCCCGATGCAGGACTCGATCCCAGGACCCTGGGATCATGACCTGAGCTGAAGGCAGAGGCTTTAACCCACTGAGCCAACCAGGCGCCCCTGTTTAAAAGTATTTTTGAGTACTGAGCTTTTCTTTATCTGGGTCTTTATTATTAACAATTTCAGTGATGTAAATCTTTTTTTAAAGTAAGTTTGTTTGTTTATTTATTTATTTAAGTAATCTCTACACCCTATATGGGGCCCAAACTCACAATCCCAATATCAAAAGTCGCATGCTATTCTGACTGAGCCAGCCAGGTGCCCCTTAGTAGTGTAAATTTGAAAATTAAAAATCTTCATCCCTAATTGTGACCATCAGAGAATTTGGAGACAAGAGATACTGAAGTCACTTTTTCTTTTAAGTTATATGATAGATGCTGCTGATCGTGAAAAGATAGAAGCCTCTCGAAATGAACTACATAATCTTCTAGATAAGCCACAGTTACAAGGAATTCCAGTAAGTATGGGGTTCTTGTTATTTTATATGATTATAAGTTATTATTTTTAAAATTATGATTTATTATGTTAAATGTCTTAAGATCTTAAAAGACTTTTTAACTGAATATTAGCCATATACTGGGTACTGTGCTTTTTATTAATTTCTTAACCAGCTAGTTATTAAACTATGTACAATAGGAGCAGTGCTCAGTCCTGGGGATATAGTGATGAACAGAAGTGTACAGAAGCATGCTTCCTGCCATCATGGAGCTTATAGTTTAGTAGGAAAGGTAGATGCCATGAAGTCAATTGAATAATACAGCTCTGATAAGTGCTATGAGGGAGAGGTACCTGGGGCCTTGAGAATTATAATTTAGAGGGGATATTTGATCTAGATTGGGGGAAGAAAGAAGGATTCTCTGAGGAATCGATGCTTGAGCTGAATGGTGAGGATATGTAGACATGTGAGGAAAAGAGAGTTGTAGCCAAAGCCTTTTGGTAGGAGGAAGCAAGGCACTGAGAAGAGGCCAGTCTCCCTAGAGCAAAAGCAGAGTGAGAGGGTGGGGAGAGTGTGGTAAGCCATGTGGCAGCTAGGGTACTAAAGGGAGGCTGGGCTGGACTATGTGGGAAACTGTTGCTAGTTTTAAAGCTTTTTTCTGAAGTGTTTCTTTTTTCTTTTCCTTTTTTTTTTTTTTTTTAAGATTTAATTTATTAAGAGAGCATGTGTGGGTGGGGGAAGGGGGAGGAGCAGAGGGGAAAGGAGAAGTAGACTTCCCTGAGTACAGAGCTGGTGGGAGGGTGTCCGACCCCATGACCCTGAGCCAAATATCAGGAATCAGACGCTCAACTGCTCCACTGACCGGCCGACCGAGCCACCCAGGCACTCACTGTTGTAGTATTTTAAATGTCAGATTTATTACTTGAGTCATTGTGATTTCATTTTAAGAATGGGTTAAAGTGGCAAGGGGGACTATAAGGAGGGTAGTTTTGGGAAGCTGTTGGAAGTTGTCTTGGCAAATTACAGTACCATGGGTTAGGGTGGTAGTAGACAAGATGATGAGAAGGATACAGATTTTAGGGATATTTAGGAATGCTGTCTACCCGACGTTATAATGGATTGGAAGAAGAGATAGTTGTTTCTGGTTCATGAAGTTAGATGGAAGGTGGTGCCATTTGTTGAGCTGAAGAATGTTGGCAAAGGACCATGCGTTAGCCTCATGACAAGTTCATGAACGTCAAATACTTGAGGTATATTATCTCAGGTCATCCTAACAACATAATGAAGTTTGTGGTTATCCCTCCTTTAGAACAGGTGTTCTTCACAGTTACATGGCAACATTACCTGTTATGCAACAGGTTTCGAATCCATGTCTACCTGACTTCAAAGCCTATTCTATTTTTTAAGTGTTAAAACTTAGTTCTGTATACCTACCAGAAGTAAAAATCAGTCTTCCCTTAAGGTCACCATAAGCCTTCTTAGTTGCAAGCAGTAAAAAGCTGACTTATGTGGAAAGGAATTCATTGAAGGGATATTGGGTAGCTCACAGAGTCTCTGAGAAGGCTACACATAAGCAGGTTCAGGAAATAAGCTGGAACAAGGAAGTAACCAGCTGCTAGAATCACATCCAAACTCACACCACAGAGTAAGTCTGTTGACCACATGCAGTTTCTGAACACTAGACACAATTGTTCTGATTGGAAAGTCATTTAGCTGTTTCCCTTTCCCTATCGGAATGGTTCTCTATCCTGCTTTCTTGCATCTCTGCCTCTTCATGGAAAGGTTTGGTTCATCCTAGATTATGCATCCATGCTCTAGCAGAAGAACTGGTGGAAAAATTATCCATAGAAGCAAGTAGCTTTATCAGGAGGCAGGTTCATAAGGTAGGAGGAGAGTTCTTAAATGTAGTAAGAGGGCCAAAATGCCAGGTAACCCCGAAACTGACAGCTGATCACAAATGGCCATGATATTATTTTTAGAAATTCAGTCAGGTCTAGCCTGAGAACCTGGCGTGACTTAAATAAGAGTATGGAGAGGGGTGAAAGTTGGGGAAGGGGAGACAGGCTGTAGTTTAACATTGTCCTGTGAGCTCCCAGTTTCCCCAGCTCTCTCTGCCTTTGTCTTTGTCTCTTGGTCCTTTGTGCAGAGTAAGTATCTTGGTCCTATGAGTAGAAATGGTCAAAGTGTATGGAGTAGGGTGGGGATAGGGGTGTATTAAGTGAAAGAAATAGTTATGGTAAGGTAGACATGGCATGTATATTGTTGGGATGGGTCAAAGATTACATGTTCTTAGAGAACACTGATTTAGAGTATGGATATTCTCAAATATGTTATATGTACTCAAATTCTTTTTCTTCTCTAAGGCAGAAAGGACTTATCTGAGACAGAGTGGTGGTTGGGAAGCCTCTCTGCTTTCCTTTCTTTTCAAAGCTCATCTAGCAACCAGATGATACCATTTCTTCATAGAGCTTATGACTGCTATATTTATCCTAATTTCCAGACTTAACCATTGTCTTAGAATATTTATAAATGATATTCTGTAGGATGGATTGGGAATTTTAAGCATACTTATGTGTTCGTATGATTGATGGCTAACAAAAATGGTTAAAAAATTGTTCCCCCATTCTTTGTTGTGTTAAGATCATATTCACATTATGTAGAGATTTATGTAGAAATTGGAGAATTCATACCATAGAATTGTAACATTTTAGTAGAAGTTGGCAGCCATGTATTGAATTCGGGGCATTGATGCAGTAGAAGTTGAAATGAATACTAATTTAAATGACTAAGTAAGTGAGATAGGCCACCAGTTAAACAAATATGCCTCAATATTATGGTAGCGTTCCAATTTTAATGTCTACAGATATGACTATCATATGTTCCTGTGACCTTTTCTTACATAAAAGTTTATTGTTAATATCTTTTCTTTTTAAAGGTGCTAGTACTTGGAAACAAGAGAGATCTTCCTAATGCCTTGGATGAGAAACAGCTAATTGAAAAAATGTATGTTTTAAGAATGAATGATGGTGTTTTTTTAAAAAAAAAAGCGTTCTAAATTACACTGTTTTGCCTAATACTTTGTTTAGCATCATTATATTATTAGTATTTTTTAAAGATTTTATTTTTAAGTAATCTCTACATACAACATGGAGCTTGAACTTAAAACCCTGAGATCAAGAGTCATTCATATGCTCTTCTGAGCCAGCCAGGCCCTCCTGTTATTTAGTAGTTACAGCCATGTGTTTGGGCAAACATGGTAAATTTGGCCTACCAGACAAGTGAATTTCTAAAATTTTCATAGTAGTAAAATAATTTCTTCAGTATAAAAAGATAAGAAAATTGAACAAAGAATGATAGGTATGATAGTTATTTTAAGTACAGACTTATTGTCTTAATTCTGCTTCTTATAGGAACCTGTCTGCTATTCAGGATAGAGAAATTTGCTGCTATTCAATTTCTTGCAAAGAAAAGGATAATATAGGTAAGAAATGACTGTGAAAGAAATGACTATCACGGGAAGGGATGTCTTAATGCTCCTTACTCTTTATTATTCCCAGTTCTGTTTAAGTGACTTCTTTTATAGAGGACTGTTGTTTTTACCTAAGGAAAAGCAATAGACATTATATCTTTTGACAGCAAATACAACATCCTGAATGTGCCCTATGCTATTTAAAGAAGTAAATGAAATAGACATGAAGTTAAACATTATGTGTTATCAATTTATTGTATTAATTTTGGCAGAGTTAGTATCCAGCTATGCTTTGTAACAAAATGTTTTTGAAATAAGACTATAAAAATTGGTCCGTAGGCACTAAAACAATTGTTCATTTATTGAACCAGTATATTACTGTAATGTTAGTACTCAGTTGGAAATATAAGCCAAAAGTACTCTTTATGTATTTAATGTCTGTATTAATTTCCTAGAACTATCATAGCAAAGTACCACAAACTGGGTGGTTTAAAACAGCAGAAATTTATTTTCTCAAGTTGAGGTTGGTTAGGTGTCCAAAATCAAGGTGTCAGCAGGGCCATGAAGGCTGTTGGAGAATGCCCTTCCTTGCTTTTCTTAGCTTGTGGTTGCCGGCTGCCTTTAACATTCTTTGATACATTGATGCGTTCCTCCATTTTCTGCCTCTGGCTTCATATAGCCTTCTTCTTTGTGCATGTCTGTGTGTGTATTTCCTCTTCTTACAAAGATAGATACCATTGGATTAAGGCCTACCTTCATTCAGTATGATCTCATGTATCTGTAAAGACAATTTTTGAATAAATTCTGAGGTTCTAGGTAAGTGTGAATTTTTAGGGGAACAGTATTCAGTCCAATACAGGATCCTTAAAGAATTCAAGTATCTGGTTGAACTTCAGTTTCTTAACTGATTTGTGAGAGGTTATTTAATAAACGTGGATTGGAATGGGTGAGAAGGATCAAAAGGTAAAGAGGAAAGATGAAAGATTTGACAAGATGAATGGCTATTCAACCTCTTAGCTATTTGAGTGAAAAGACCTATAACGGTGCAATAAAATATCCTCACAGGAAAGTGTACCTTCGTGACAAAAAGCTACTAAGGCTAAGTCACACAGTTCTTGTCTGGTATGACAGGTTCAACCAAAGTGTGAGAGGAGAGTTTAATGCATGTACCTTGAAGCAGCTGGGTAGGAGCCTAGAGATTTTCATGGCATCTTTACCTCTCCCAGTTTGGTAGTCACTAGTGAAAAAAATTGCTTTGTGGGCCACTACAGAAAAATGAGGCTGTCCATCATTGCCACATAATTGGCTTAACAAACAGCATGGGCTTTGGAGTCCTGCAGCCTCAGGCCAGAACACTTGGTCCTAAGTTACTTTCTGACTGGTTTTGGATAAAGCACTTAACCTCCCTGATCCCCAGTCTTTACTCATCCATAAAATGGTGATAATGGCAGCAATTTAAAAATTCTTTACTGAGAGGGAGTGTGAAAATGCATGGCAGCATTTGACATATGGTGGATGTCATGTGGGTGTATTAGTTTTCTATTGCTACTGTCAGTTAGAAGCCTGTCATAGTTCTCACAGAACTAGAAATCAAGGACTGAAATGACAGGTTGTGTTCTTTTTGGAGACTCTAGGAGAGACTCCATTTCCTTGTCTTTTCCAGCTTTTAGATACTGCCTGCATTCTTGGCTCATGGCTCCTTCCTCCAACTTCAAAGTCAAAAATATGGTGTCTCTGACCATTCTACCATAGTCACACTTCCAATTAAAAAAAAAAAAACCCAGCAATATCTTGTATTGGAGTAGAATGTAATACGTAGTACCAACACATATGTTTAGAAGAACGTATTGTTATTTTTTTCCCTTTAACCTCATTCAGTATGTATTGGTTCTCATCATAGTTAACTTTTTCCCCACTCAGTTCTAGTCTTATCAACTCTTCCCTCACCCCTCCTCAGACATGCTCTGATAAGCTCAAAGTATTGATAGTTTTCTGGCTAATTCTGGGCTTCCTTTATTTTTTATTTTTACTTTTTTTTTATGATTTTATTTTTAAGTAGCTGTACACCCAGTGTGGGTGGGTGACTCCTGAGATCAGGAGTCACATGCTCTGCCCACTGAACCAGCCAGGTACCCATGGGCTTCCTTTAAAGAGCACCCCAAAGGAATCTGAACCTAATACTTTGCTGATGGACACAAGCTGTCCTCTATTAAATGGGAATAAGAATAAGGGACTTGCTATATTGTGAGCATTTAGTTAATTTGAGAAAAGACTCTTCAAGCACTTAGGGTTTACTTAGAGTTATTATTAAAAAAAAAAAAAAAATCTTCCCCCTCCTTACGTGTTAGGAGGAATTCTTGTTAAGTTTTAAGTTGTGTCCCTAAGAGAGCATTTACTTATATACACTGGTTCTCACTGAAGGATTTTCCCCCAGGATACATTTGGCAGTGTTTGGAGACACTTGGTTGTCATAAACGAAAGTGTGATGCTGGTACTTAGTGGGTAGAGACCAGGGATGTTCTAAAGATGCTACAGTCCCCACAGCTAATTGTCCAGTATAAAAGGTCAGTATTGGTGAGGTTGAAAAACCCTGTTCTGCATACGCTAACCATAATCTTAGGGCGTTGTGCTATTCTGTAAATCCATTTTACTCCTTTATACTCTCTCGTATTTCATAAAATAGGGGGAAAAAGTTATTGAAAAGAGAAAAAAAAGTCCTTTGTTTTAGTACCTTGACAAACCAGCCGTATACTTTCCTGAAAAAATCTTGTGAGCTTATTTAGGAAGTAAATCAAAGAGAGTTGGTGAGAACTACTTTTGTTATTTGAGGCTGACTTCATAGTCTGTCATAAAGCTCCATAGTCACCAGTTTGTGATTGTAGAACTCCTGCTTCACTTAGTAGTATCTGAGCCCAAGGAAATGGATCCACTCTTACTGGATTCAGAACAAGTAGATTGTAAATCAGAATGCCTGTTTTATTTGGAGCAAGAAATATAACGGCTAAGTAGATTAGACTTTTTGGATAGTCAAATCTGAACATCCTCCCTATTTTCACCTTTTACAACGTATTTCAGAACCAAATTTATGAATTTACTAAATTTTTCCCGAAGTATCTCAGTGCACACAGGTGGCACAGGTGGTATATTCTCCTTCCAGCTTCCCAGGGTGGTGTATGAAATACTTCAGTAATGTGTCCTTAAACACAGAACAGATTACTTCTGTGAACATGATCTTTGCAAAGATGACTCCTTCATCTGAGTATCATCTTTCTTTTGTTGTTCTTTTTTTTTTTTTTTAAATTATGTTTGTTTATTAGAGAGCATGAGAAGGGGGGAGGGTCAAAGGCAGAAGCAGACTCTCTGCTGAGCAAGGAACCCCATGTGGGACTCGATTATGGGACTTCGGGATCATGACCTGAACGGAAAGTAGTTGCTTAACCAACTGAGCCACCCGGCACCCTAAGTATTGTCTTTATTTTCTGCTTTTTTAATCTAGTCTTAAGGATCCATTTGTCTTTAGGATATAATTTCGACTGATGTCCACAAGCTTTGTTTTAAGTGACTTTCTTAAATATTTAAACCTAGGCATTCCACTGTCAGATTTACTTTTCTCCCCATTCAATTCTAATGAATGTGGCCTTGCTCTTGACTACATACTGCAGTCCTCCTTTTAAAGTGCACATGATCTGGTTCAGTAATCAGGTTAAATCATTGTTTCCACAGCTCTGAACAGGTTGCATTTGTTCAGATCTTAGCTCTAGGGTATTCTTTACATGTGTGTGGCTTACAGTTTCTATAACATGTTATTAGCTTGGAAACTGAATTTGCATTCATCTTTCAGGTTTGGAGAATTGAGTGCTGCATCTGATAGATTCTCACATACCCTTTTTATGGATGACATATTTTTAAAGAATTCAAGGACAGTAACTCACTGTTTTGACTTAGCTGCCTTCTCTTGTCAGTCTAAGTGCTTTTTTGGGGGGACTAATCTTAGCTGTGATAGCTGCAGCTGCCACCTCTGGACACCTCTTACCAGAGATCAGTAAAACTATCTGCTGGACATCTCCATGCCTGTTACCTTCTACACGTGAAATCTGATGTGCTCTGTTGCTAACTTATCTTTTATTTTTCTCAAGTCTGTTCTTTAACCACTGTGTTTGTCAAAAGCTTTATGACAAACACAACTCACTGAGGCTGGAAGATTCTTTCTCTGTTTGTATGTTGGTCAGCTCCACATTTTCCTTCTTCCATTCCTACAACACTTGTTTGCTTCAGGCGGTTTTTGTCACTACTCCTGTTGTGATAGTCACTGTCTATACTGACAACTCCAAGTGGTCCTCTTTTGCCATTGATCATTCTAAAATAAGCAAATATAATTTCCTTGCTTAAAATTCCCCAGTAATTTCCAGTTGACTTGAGAATAAAATCCAAACTTGGTAGCATCTTAGAGTGGTATACAAGGTTATCTAGCTCCCTCTAGCCCGTGGTTCTCAGTTGAGGACAGAAGACATTTTTGCTCCTCAGGGGACATTTGGCAATCCCTGGAGATATTATTGATTGTCACAATTGCAGGTGTGTAGGGAGGTAGATAATGGCATCTAGAGGTAGAGGTCATGGATGCTGCAAAATAGTCTGCCATGCACTGGGAAGGCCTTCTTCCCATCCCAGCGAAGAATTACCCAGTCCAAAAGGTTAAAAAGGTAAAGTTGAGACCCCTGCGGTAGCCTTAGTGTTGAGTGGCAGCCTCTTCCCCTGTACTATGCTTCATCCACATCTTATCACATATAATCCATCTAGATCTCTACCCTGTTCACGCTTTTATTTATTCTTTTGCTTTTATTGTTTCCTTTGCCTGGAATTCTGTGGGGCAGTCCTCCTCCCAGTCCCAAATGAGTTTGTCTATGTTTACCAACTTTGATACTTAAAGCTCCTTGAGGGGAGAGAGGGCTTCTCCCATATCTTTGCATTCCTGGCACTTCATATACAGTACTACCTTAACAGGCAGTCAGTAAATTTTTGAATGAATAAAAGATGGCACAGGCTGTCCTGAGCATAATTTAACTTTTAAATCAGAGACTGCTGAGTCTCTCATAATTCCTTAGAATGTCCTCTTGAAGTTTAGGTAATAGAGAATAGTATAGATGAAAAAGCAGGACAGGGCCAGCATGTACTTTGAATTAGCTGCATTTTAAATACTGTCTCTCATGTTTAGTGTCTTAACTTTGATCTTAACACCTTCAATTTTTTTCCCCTCCATCTTTAGATATCACACTTCAGTGGCTTATTCAACATTCAAAATCTAGAAGAAGCTGAAGCATCTCCTGAAGTCTTCCAGTCCTTCCTGGCTATAATCCTAGAATTACTGTCCGTTCCTCTGAAGTACTTCCCAGAATACGGTCCTTCCTAAACCCAAGAAATTGCCTTTTTCAGAGTTTATTTCTCTTGTGCACTGCTGAAGATGTGTATCCCTAATCCTTCATAAAGAATCAGCTAGAGTTGTCATGATAAAGTCAGCACACACAGAAAAGCTTCTCATACATACTTGTCTTAAACAGTGTGTAGAGCCTTTTTTTTTTTTTTTTTTTTGGGAACTAAAACAAAAACACTTGACCATCTTAAATCAAGAAAATTGCATATTTCTGTTCTGGTCTTTCTGGGCCAGATTTTTATATTGGTTTTCAGTAAATGTCTATGATATTTCATTGTAGAATTCATTTGCTTAATACTGTTACTGACTTGATACAGCATGAAGTTTCTAGTGCCACACAGTATTTAGAAAACCTTTAGCTTGACTCATGTGGGATATAAACATAATGTTTACATATCTCACAAATGCATGTGAAATGTATAATTACACCTTAGGAATTTAAAAAAATGGTCTGCAAAGAGTGAGCTGAGGCACCAGATCAGTGTTGTTATGGTTTTTTACACTGGTGAGATCATATATGAACTTTTAAAACATCTGCTTTCTGAGAATTCTTCACAGATAGCAGTTGGGGATATGAGAGGAACTAAGGCATGCTGTTGTATATCTGTCCAGATCATTACTTCTCTATTTTTTCTTCTTTTTCTTTTTCTCTTATTCGGGGTTGCGGGGGGGCTCAACACACTTTTTTAAAGGGTTGGGAATTGAAGATTTTCTCAAAGGCTTTCATGGATTTAGAGCATTCCAGCCAATGTAATAAAATGTGTTAAGAATGTCCGACTTTGTTAACAAACACCTGTTTGTTCTTTCTATCTCTAGTCATTAAATCAGTGCTGCTGCATGACACTCTAACTCTTGACTTTTTATATCCAGTCATAGACTTTCAGCACAATAGATACTTAGAAACAAGTAAAAATTCTTATTTTTCTCTCTTATTGAGGTAAGGTTTGGCACTCTTTTGTCTGGTGCCATTAGACATCTTGATTATTGTGACAACTCTAGACCTGCCTGCTCTCTCTAATGTAATCATGCACAACGTCTACAGGTTGTTTAATAATCAGTCACACAGAGAACTGAGGAACTGATGCTGTGTATTGTTTGCTTCTACTATACGGAGATGTATAAAAACTTAAAATGAACATGTTTTGTAGTTTAGTGATGTCCATATACATAAAGGGACACATTAATACTGGTTCACTTGTAAATTGTTATTCACATAAACCACTGTAGTAGATAAAACTTTATGCTACACCCGCTTATGTGTTGCCTCACACTGTGTGTGATTTTGTTTCTTTTGTTAAGCAGCACTCATGTAGACAGTGCATTTCCATAGATGTTGAGCACTCAAAAGTGCAGTCAACAGTTGTTTTAATGAATACCAGTTTTAATTTATAGACTGCCATGGCCTTAACAATATTCTGTACAAAATACTGCACTGTGTTGCACAGATACTACTTGTTTTTCTCCATTCACATTTTTATGAGTAGAATCTCAGCTTTTAAAATGCTGTTCTTATTCTTTGAAGCGTGTTGCATACTTCCCTGATGGGATGGATGGTTCTGTAAATGAAGGGATATTTAAACTTGCTACTGTAGCTCAACACCGTTAATGGTTACTGTGAACCATTACAAAGAATGTGGCAATTTGCTTGTGCCTGAAAGGAGGAATTGGAACTAAAGTGAGTGACTGTGTGGGGACCGCATAGGTTCGTTAATTGACCTATAGCTAAAACTTAATGTTTATGTGTCTGTTCATTGCTTTCAGCATTTCAAGACATCCAAACTCTACTACCAACATTTTCCTGTGCATTAACTTCTGCATGTGAAAACTTAACAGTTACTGAACTTTGTAAATACGTGAATTTTTTTATTTAGGTGATGCATTTTTTTGTCTGTTTACTGCTCTTCTCAGCTTTATTCAATAAACTTGCATTTTGAGGGTTGTATTGACAGTTTTAACTTAAAATGTGCATCGTAATGGAAGGTGCTGATTTTTTTGGAAGGGGTTGGGAAGAAAGTTACGATGAGCAAGTGCCATAGACAGTGTGCTAGAAAGAAATCCATTCATTTCTCAAAAGAATTGAGTCTGCAAGTTAGTTAAAATAGAAATAAACTTTTAAAGTAACCACAGGGTTGATAGTGCGATTTTTTTGGGCGGACATGGTGGAGGAGATGCTGTTACTTGTAAACCATCCTGATACACCAAACTTAGGACTTCTGGAAGTGGCAAGAGCTAGTTGTTTAGACATTTTATAATTTATTTGTTTCAAAAGTTATAATAAAAATCTAATAAACTGAAATTGCAAGGCAGGCCTACTTCTCTTCCAGAATGAAAAGATGTTAAATATCAAAATGGTGGTTGTCCCACAGAAACATATATATTTTTTAAAGATTTTATTTATTTATTTGACAGAGATCACAAGTAGGCAGAGAGGCAGGCAGAGAAGGGGGAGAAGCAGGCTCCCCGCCGAGCAGAGAGCCCGATGAGGGGCTCCATCCCAGGACCCTGAGATCATGACCTGAGCCAAAGGCAGAGGCTTTAACCCACTGAGCCACCCAGGTGCCCCCCAGAAGCATATTTTTAAGGTAAAGCCATTTGGCCTACTTCCCTAGTGTGGTATATGTTTTGCATTATAGAAGTGAACATTTATCTCATCAAAGCTATTGCAGAAATGATCTTAGGTAGTTTTACTCAAGAAAAGTTAGCTTGGCTCTTCTCTATAGCCATACTGTTACTCTTTACAGCTAAACCTTGTTGGCCAGTTGGATGTGATTTAGCATGTCTGGACAGAAGTCCTTAGGATATCTGGTTTCATTTCTTGTATGGAATTGGTGGAGACATTTTCGTCAGCAGTTAACTTGGTCCTCTTCTCGTCACCCTCCTACCAAAGGGATTTTTTTAAAAAGATTTTATTTATTTGAGAGGGCGGGGAGAGAGAGCGGGTGCGTGAGCATGAGAAGGAGGGTCAGAGGGAGAAGCAGACTTCCTGCTGAGCAGGGAGCCCTATTTGCGACTGAATACCTGGGACTCGGGATCATGAGCGTAAGGTAGTTGCTTAAAAACTGAGCCACCCAGGCGCCCCAAAGTGAATGTGATGTGTGGGGAAGGAGTGGGAAGTATAGAAGGATAGAAGGTTAGTTTTATCCTTGATTTTAAGCTTTTAACTGCTTTCAAAAATTGAGACTTCTAAAATTGGTTCCTTTGATTCAGTCAAAGGAACAAAATTCTCTATGTGTTGGACTGTGGCTACTTTAGTATTCATTGTTTTGACTGAGGAACTAACTGCTTTGTGTAGTTCTAGACATACAGGATCCAGTTACACTGAAATCCTGTTGATTTGATAATTCTAGCCTCCTCACCTGGTAGATGGCAGCTGGAGTGGAAGTCTGAATTTACTGTAGCCAGCATTATAAAGTAACATCCACTTGGCCAAATACTTCAAAAATGCCATCATGGGGAAACCACCATATGGAGTGATGGAAAAATTTTGTTCTTTTACAAACTTTTAACTGTTGTGCCCTCAACAATGTATATGCCTGTGAAGATGATTGAAAAGAAAATAATGCAAACACTAGCCTTGCCAACTTCCTTAAGCTTGTAGTTCTACAATGTGTGGCCTGCTGCAGGTGTTTCCTGTTGATTAGTAAATAGCCTCTGCACAATTTCTGTTTAAAACTCAGCTATTACTAAAAATGGGTGCTTTTGTAATTATTGCTGCTTCTTGACTGTTCTTAGGGAAACAGAAGCAATTCATTGACATGCCAGATAGATTGCAGTGGGAAGTTTCTTAATCTGAGCAATCGCAGTAGTCATTCATTATTCCATTTCATTAACAAGCCCTCTCTTCAGTAAGGTAATTTCTATTTTAAAACTGCAAGGCAGCTGGTAACTTAGGTAATGCAGATTTCCTAGCAGGAATCAGAGGGGAAAAAAATATACTTTAACTGCACTTTATTGGGGCTTGCAGGTCATGAATTTATAAGAGGAAAGGATGGGTAGGAGAATAATTTGTCAAGTTTAAAATGCTAATGTAGTTTGGCTCTGACAGGAGTGCTGGATTGACATCTGAGAAAATGGGTTCCTTTCTTTGTTATTAACTGATTTGTGTGGTGAGTTGCTGAATTGTCTCTGGCTCTGTAGTTTTCCCATCTGTAAAATGAGAGAGGATTTCTAGTATAATTTCTCCTAACAGGCTACCACCGTTTTAGCAGCCAAGAGATGTGGATGATAGTAAAACAGCAGAGTAGATGAAAAGACCCACTTGGCCTAGTGAATATGTTAATTTTGCATGTTTTTCATCTTGGAAATAATCCAAAAGTACAAATATTTATATTTTATCACTTTAACACAGTTAAGAGGGGAGATCACAGACATTTTACAGAATGAAACAATAACTTAGATTTTATTTGAAGGAAATGCTATAAAACATACAGGCTTATAACTTGAAGACCATTTAAAAAAATTAAAGTATTTCTCCCAGACTGCAGAAAATTGTTTATTCTGGTATACAATGTGGAAAACACATACCTATTACCAAACTAATGTTTAACACTTTATAACTGCAGTGTTACTGGGTTCTGCTAGAATTGATTTGGAGCTTGGAGAAAACTGCAACAGTTAGAAAATACTTCTTTTCATAGTATTGAGAGGGGGAAAAATACCCTGGGGCCTCTGGGGAGCTCACTTGTTAAGTGTCTGCCTTCGGTTCAGGTCATGATCCCAGGGTTCTGGGATCAAGGCCCGCATTGGGAAGCCTGCTTCTCCCTCTCCCACTCCCCCTGTTTGTTTCCCCTCTCGCTGTCTTTCTGTCAAAATAAACCTTAAAAACAAAACAAAACAAGAAAATCAATGTAATCCCTTTTGAACATGGGAAATAGAACATTAATAGATTTCCGATTATGGTGTCTTCTCCAGCCAGCTTTTAAACATAGCTTTGGCCTACCCTCAGTTTTGTACCGTCTTTATCACACAATGTGCCGTCTTGTTCCTATATATGAAAAGTCCACCATTTCTATCTACCAGTTACCCAGTATTTTTCTAAGGAAAAAGAAATACGTATTTATCATACCACTGACTGACTTAATGAAAGCACAAGCTCTCCTCACACTTCAAAGAAGGTTAAGAATTTTTTTTTTTTAAAGATTTTATTTATTTATTTGACAGATCACAAGTAGGCAGAGAGACAGGCAGAGAGAGGAAGGGAAGCAGGCTCCCTGCTGAGCAGAGAGCCCGATGCGGGGCTCGATCCCAGGACCCTGGGACCATGACCTGAGCCGAAAGCAGAGGCTTTAACCCACTGAGCCACCCAGGTGCCCCAAGGTTAAGAATTTTTATGATAACTACTTTCTCTCGAAACATCAGTGACCTAAAGGGTGGGGCAGGCCTATGAATGGTGAATATCACTTCTTGATGGATAACCACTGCATAGTGGTTTAGTAGTTAGAACAGGTGGGGAAGAGAAGGTAACCACTTATTTTCCTAGATTCCATTTATTTTTTGAATGATTTTTAATAGGTAAGTCACATGATTCAAAAATCGAAAACACCCTAAGAAACATGATGGTCTGACCCAAGAATGAGTATCCACACTTCCACCACCACTCTGGTCTTACAGGTAATCCTTGTATCACTTTTCTATCACTATTTATTTTTCTAGTGTTTTCTTAATACAAAATACAAAAAGCAAATAGGAATATATATATATATATATATATTTCTTACATAGAAAGCATACTGATTCGAACATGAATTTATCCAATTCCTGTGTCCTAGCACTCTTTCTATATCAGTATATAGAGAGTTCCTCATTCTCCTTCATAGCAGCATGGTTCCCGTGCCATTGTCTATGTGTTTTTCACTGTTCTAGATTCCATAGTTTACCTAACTGGTCCCTTGTTGATAGGTATTTGGGTTATTACAACCTTTTGCTTTTGTGACCAATACTGCAGTGAATCATGTATGTGTGCAGCAATTCACAGAAGCTTATTTGTGTCAAAGGGTAAATGGGTTTGTACTTTGGCTAGTACAACTAGCCAAACTGTAAACTGTCCTTTACAGAGGATATGCCAGTTTTTATTTCTACCAGTTCCTGTTCCCTGTGTCTTGTCAGCAGAGTCTGTTGAGAGACTTCTGGATTTCTGCCCATCAAATAAAGTGGGAATGATAATTATATACAGTACAATTTTAAGCACATGAAATTTAGCCTTTCTTACCCAGCTGAGGAGACAATATTACCTTAATTCTGGTGTTGGATCTCTACCAAATTAATGTGATTATAGGTAATTTCCTCCTCTTCCCTACCCCTTTTTCTTAAGTCACCCCCCCCAACCCTGCCTTTTAGAAAGTATACATTGCTTCAGAAAGAAGCAGTACTCTTTCTTTTGTTTTGTTTTAAGATTTTTATTTACTTGACAGATCACAAGTAGGCAGAGAGGCAGGCAGAGAGAGAGGAGGAAGCAGGCTCCCTGTGGAGCAGAGATCCCAGGACCCTGGAATCATGACCTGAGCTGAAGGCTGAGGCTTTAACCTACTGAGCCACCCAGGCGTCCCACAGTACTCTGTTTTAAAAGTTACCATTATACCACTTGTTTTATATTATTGCTTTGGATGATAAATCCCTTATAGTTTCTTAGAGCAGAGAAATCCTCCTTGTAAGAGACTATTTTAATGCTTATATTTAACATAGGCATCTCTGGAAGTATCCTTGTACCCTTTGAGGTTATAGGGCCGAGCTGTTTTCTGGCTTTACAGTTTTAGGAACCTAGTGCGCTGATTGACTTAGACTCACAAGATTGATTCTGAAAACTGGAATGTCTGCTGATTTATTTACAATGGAGGATATCTTTAAAGGCACCAAAATATACCTCCTAGGTCACTTCCTTCACCTGTCAAAGAGGGAGATTGAATTTGGATCACCTTGTAGGATAGAATTCCAAATCACAGAGATTTAGGACCATGAGGTATAGAAGCTGGAACAGGTTAAGTAGAACTGGAATTAGATGTGAGGTTCCAAAGCTCTTTCTGCCCATGCTGGACTGGTAAGTTTTAGTCCTTGTCCAGTCTCATACTTGGTTTCCTTAGACACAGTTTTCTCCTAAAATAGTGCTTTGAAAATAGGAGGGGCTTACTTGTTTAATTCATCCAACAAACCTCAGATTCATATGTACCAGGTACTTTTACTAAATGAGTAGTGATAGTGCTCACCATGGAACACCGTTGTAGTGCACTATATACATTCAATACTTCAGTTCTTACCACTGCCGTATGCTCTGAGTACTGCTCTTATTACCCTCATTTTACGGATGGGAAAACCAGGAAAAATTAACTAACTTTCCAGGGTCACTCAGAGGCCAAAGCAATGACTTGAACATCTGGCAATCAGGGCTTCTGAGTCTGGATTTTTAGCTGTCATCTCTTCTGCGTCCCCCAGAGTGAAGCCATTTTTACCATAGTACATTTTATTTATTTTTTTTTAATCAGTCCCCTGATCATCTCCTGAGACTGTGCAGAAAAGCCTTTCATAAAGTTGATTTTTAAGGTTGAGGTTTTCTGATTACGTAAGGGTATTGTCCCAGTCTTAACAGCCACATTTACCTTGAGGGAAGACTTAGGCTAATCTAAAAGGCTAGCAGGAGATACTTCGTGTTCCTTTGGCTCAGTTTAATTCAAGACAAAACACTTTTTTTTTTTTTTTAAGATTTTATTTATTTATTTGACAGAGAGAGATCACAAGTAGTCAGAGAGGCAGGCAGAGAGAGAGAGGGAAGCAGGCTCCCTGCTGAGCAGAGAGCCCGATGCGGGACTCGATCCCAGGACCCTGAGATCATGACCTGAGCCGAAGGCAGCGGCTTAACCCACTGAGCCACCCAGGCGCCCAAGACAAAACACTTTTTGAACCTGGCCCCCAAATCTTGGGCTGTGCCTTGCAGGGTGCTAATGTCAACAATGTTGCCAAGCCAACGGTGGCTTAGGAAGAATAGAAAAAGCAGTCTTCATCTGCTTTGCGGACCAGCTAGTTTTTTTTTTTTTTTTAAAGATTTTATTTATTTATTTGACAGAGAGAAATCACAAGTAGTCGGAGAGGCAGGCAGAGAGAGAGAGAGGGAAGCAGGCTCCCTGCTGAGCAGAGAGCCCGATGCGGGACTCGATCGCAGGACCCTGAGATCATGACCTGAGCAGAAGGCAGTGGCTCAACCCACTGAGCCACCCAGGCGCCCCACCAGCTAGTTTTTTTAAACGGAAAGTTCAGGAAACCTGGGTGGTAGCTCTTTTTCTGCCCACAGTAAGTAGCTCAGAGAACTTGAACCTTCCAACCTGATTTCTTCCCTTAGGGCTTGTGGAATAGGCCTAAACAAGGCTTTCTGTGAAGATTAAATGGATCACATTTTGAAAATCATAAGTTTTACCAGGACAGGCATCTTTCAGAAGTTGGATGGTTTTCTCTTTGTTTTTATTAGACCTTGTCTCCAAATGTGAGGACAGGAGCTGTCTTGCAGGGAGCAAGAGCACATTTAAAACTTTTAAAATTTGCAGTAAAATAATTACTAAGGGAACAACATATACCTTCATGTTCACATTCGGTTTTCAGGTTCTGGGAAGGCAGACCTGAAAGTCCAGGATCAAGCGCTAAGTTTGGATTTCTAGCAGGGTTCCTAGCTGCTTGCACAGAGGAGTAAAAGAATCTCAGTAGGCAAAAGACCTTGGTTCAATCTCTCTTTATACTCTTTGATGCTTGGGCAGGTGTATCTCTCAGAATTCGGGGGGAGGGATAAGGCTCAGCCAAAAAACAAAACAAAAAACCCACAAAAAGCCAGCCTTACTAGGTGCCAGTTACTTTGTGTTGTAATAAAATGTTTCTTTGGGTTCCCTCTGAGTCTCCATTACTTACACCTCTGTGTTGCAAAAAGTCCCCTGAGAATGTGATGATTGTACCCCATAACTTATCATCCTCTTAATCACTGCTTTGGTCACTCAGCCAGTCCCTGATTTGGGCCATCCATCAGCCTTTGCTTCCTATGCTTTTCAGAAACCTTAATGTAACAAGGCATATGGTCTAACTTTGAGAGAACATCTTAACAGGTATCTACAAATGTAGCAAACAAAACAAAACCCCTACGCTGTTGAATTGTTACATGAGAGCCCTAGTCCTTCAGAGCTGATGTTTGCAACCTTCTTAATTATAGGAAGTAGACACAGAATGGGTAAAGTGATTTGACCAGGACTCTATCCTACAACCGAAAGGTTAGGTCGCTACTGTGGCGCACAGGAGAGATGGTGGGAGTAGCAAAGGTGGGAGGGGACTTGGTTAAATGAATTTGGCAAAAATAAGTCGGTGGTAGCGGCGGCCATGACTCTTTCCCTTTTTTCTAAAGCTCCTATTTCCGAGACAAAGGCAGTATAGCCTAATTCAGCATTTCCTGAAATTGCCAGATGCTAAGAATTGTCCAAGAGCACTTGGTATACAGACATTTCCAGGACCCTCCACTGGTATTTGCTAGGTCTACTACAAGATCTGGGAATACGTGTTTTACAATCACAGTGAGCGGTTCTTACAAATTAGGTTGTTCTGATGAAAAGAGTAGAATTCAGGATACCTTTTTGTGCGGTCCAAAGCTACCAGGTAGTATCCCACCCCCCACAGTAAACGACGGTCCTGTTAAAAACCCTGCCCTTGCAATGCAAAAGTAGCTCCTTTTACGAGGAAATGCTCCTTTCCCTCCTTTTCCTTACGTATTTTAACTGGCACCATCCCTAACTTAGAGCTGGAGTGGCTTTCTCCGGTCCGGGCTAGGAGGGAGACACGCTCTGCCCGAAGACGCCTGGTTGGGGGCCACGTCTCCGTCCGGCGTCCCTCTGGTGCTCCCGTGCCGCGCTCCCATTGGCTGGAAGTTTCCTTGCCAGTAGCCCGAGCGGCCCTTACTCGCCACGCCAGCCCTTCTGGACTCCGACCGCCCAGGGGGCGGGGCGAGATGATGGGGCGGGGCCCCGGGGGCGGGGCGGGGGATGGGGCGGGGCCTCGCGGCGCTGCGGAAGTCCGGGCGGCCTATGGCGCGGGAGGGAGTCCCCGGCCGCGCCCCCACGAGGTTGGGCCGGGCCGGGGCCAATCCCGGGCGACTGGGCGGGCGAACGCGGGGCCTGGCCGGGCGGCCCGAGGGACGGGGGGTGGGGGACAATGGGCTGGTTCCTGGTGCGTCACGGGGGAGTTCCTTAAAGGGGAAGTGAGCGGGGCTACGGGGCGGGTGCGGGGTGCGGTGGTCCGCGGGGGAGGTCCCCCGCGCTTTAAAATAATGCCCGCGGCGCCCGCGCGACCATGCAATGGCGAGCGCTCGTCCTGGGGCTGGTGCTCCTCCGGCTTGGCCTCCATGGAGTGCTGTGGCTCGTCTTCGGGCTGGGGCCCAGCATGGGCTTCTACCAGCGTTTTCCGCTCAGCTTCGGCTTCCAGCGCCTGAGGGCCCCCGACGGCCCCGAGTCTCCTGCCTTGGGGCCCGCCGGCCGGCCCGGGCCGCCCGGGGGGCCGTCGGGGCCGTCGTGGCTGCAGCCGCCCGTCTCTGGGGCGGCGGCGGCGGCGGCGGGACGGCGGCGGGCCCCGCGGCGGCCGGAGCCGGGAGTGTGCGGGCCGGCCCACTGGGGCTACGTGCTGGGCGGCCGGGGCCGCGACCGGGACGAGTACGAGAAGCGCTACAGCGGCGCCTTCCCGCCGCAGCTGCGCGCCCAGATGCGCGACCTGGCGCGGGGCATGTTCGTCTTCGGCTACGACAACTACATGGCGCACGCCTTTCCCCAGGACGAGCTCAACCCCATCCACTGCCGCGGCCGAGGGCCTGACCGCGGGGACCCGTGAGTAGTAGGCGCTGGCCCGACGCCCGGGCCGCGCGCCCCACGCGCTTCCTTCCGTCCTCCCGGTCAGGGTGCAGCCTTCTGACCTCCGGGTCCCCCAAGGGATGCCAGGGCATTTGGGGGCCTGGAGCCACACCCTCCCGCTCAGTGCTTTGGCCCCCCGACACTCTCCCCGGGGGGTCCCCCTGGGGTTGGGCGGGGGGTGTGGGTGGGCCGGTGGCTGTCCTCTTTCTTGATTCTCTCGGGATTTCTGAGTTACAGGACAGCTGTCCAACGCAGTCTCTTTTACAGATGGGGAAACTGAGGCTCAGAGACCGGAAGGGACGGTAGCAGTAACAAGGGTTAGCTTCGGAGGCTTTAGATTCTCATCTTCCACAACCCCTTCTCCAGATGAACATGTATTTAATCAAAACGAAATCCCTTTTAAACGCAGGTTTCAAAACAAGCCTTCCATCTCCCTTCCACCCATCCCCATATAAAAATTCAGGAGTTGGTTCCAGGAAAGGACGTCTCCAAAGCCAGCCAGTGATCGGGAGGCAGAGCAGGGTTACAACCTTTGACCTTCATTTACAGGGGCTGCTACATAGGCTGAGGGAATTTACAAGAAAGGGGGGCGGGGGGGTGGAGATTGAGAGACGGAGGCTATCTAGCTCAGATTTGGGGTCTTGATACTCAGGGTTTGATTCTTTGGCCACTGCATTGCTTGTCACCTTTATCTGGTCCATAAATCCCTCCACTCTGGTGGTTGGACTGTCCAGTAAGGTCAGCCAGTCCTCCCCTCCCACCAGCCTTTGGAGGTCAAGCTTCCAGGGTCACCCTTGTTGACATGAGAGTCCAAGAGGACAGCATACCCAGCTGAGGACCTTCCAGCTGGAGGGAATGGGTGTGCTTTTAGCCATGGATCCTGTTAGACCAGATAGGTGACTACCTTCCTCTAGGTGGTGGGAGTGGAGGAATTGGGCTGCCCATTGCCTTGACCCCACGTTCTGTGGGTGCCTTTGGACTTTTAGGGGGATGTATCTTCCTTCACCTGGTAAAAGGAAGAGTCCAGTCCTTAAATTCTGAAAAGGAAGCCCATATACTAAAGGGGCTTGAAGAATTTTAAAAAATGGTTCGGTTATCTACAAAGTCATATCTTAGCTGACAATTTGAGGAGCATCAGTTTTAGTGAAGCGAGGGGCACAGTCCAAGCTATTTCAAAGGACTGGGCCTTTCAAAGATTGTAGGAAACTGATTAGTTACTTTTCTTGTGTCACCTTATCGGGCTTTATGCATATAAGCACTTTCTCAGTTTTGTTTTGTTTTTGTTGGTTTTGTTTTTTGAGAAAAATTTTTATTAATTTTTGATAAAAATTACTGGGGCCTTTCCAGATATTAGGAAATTAATGAGTTAATTGTTAGTCCTTAAATGTACCAGAATTTATACCTATGTATTTTCTTTGGATCTCATTTTTTGTTGTTGGTTGTTGGAGGGGAAAAAAAGATTAAAATTTGAAAAAATAAAAAAGTCTAAAACCCCATCAGACAGTTATTTTTAATTTATTTTTCCTGCCAGCTCCCACCCATATGCCTACACATATTTTACATAGTTGAAACCAAAGTGTGTGTACATATTTTGGATCTTACTTGTATTTTCCCCCTAATGCTCATGGTATTATAAGGCGGGAGAGGATACTTTGAGTAAGTGCCCTTATTCTCTCTCACAGACTTTTTCCTCAGATTTCCTTTTATGGTGTGGACCTAAGGAAAACAGTTTAATGAGGACTTGTGATAACGCTTTCAGTTGGGAATATCATGGTCAGGAGAGTGAGTTGATGACATATTGATGCTTTTCTTAATGAACCGTAGAAACCCTTTGGAGAGTTGGAGCCCCTCTCCAGCAAGGTGACGTGGCAGTTGATTAACTTGCTGGTCTCTGTGGGTAGTTCCGGGTGGCATAGGCTTTTGTTTCAGGATGAAGTGTGCTGAGGAGTGTCTTGGTTTGATTGTACAGTGGCAGTGCGGGTAAACTAAGGTCAGCTCGCCTTGAGACGGCTGAATGGCTGTTGGAAAGATGGGAGTTTGAACTACTAAGGGGTGGCATTTGGGAGGGCTTGTGCCCAGAGGTTAATAAACCTTCCAGTTGATAAACCTTTGATGTCTTTGAGGAGGTGAAAGAACTCTGGGGTTATGGTGACCCTGAGTAGACCCTCACACTGGCTGCTTCCAAAAGAGTGGAAAGGTTAATTTTTTTACTCTCCTTTCTTTAGCTTAACTCCTTTCAGACCAGTATTTTCAAGTAAAAGTTTAGAACCAGAGCTTTGTCATTCTGGCTCTGAAACAATACAGTACGTTTACATCCCCAAGATAGATCACTTGCAGTAAAAACTTCTCAGATTTTA
Organism: Mustela erminea; assembly: GCF_009829155.1. Classification (NCBI taxonomy): domain Eukaryota; kingdom Metazoa; phylum Chordata; class Mammalia; order Carnivora; family Mustelidae; genus Mustela; species Mustela erminea. The sequence continues at coordinate 47,498,474 of NC_045614.1, forward strand.
TTTTTTTAGTTTTTTAATTTTTTGGGGTGGGTAAAGATTTTATTTACTTAAGGGAGAGCAAGAGTGAGAGAGCACAGAAAGAGAAGGAGCTGAGCAGGGTACCTGACGTGGGTTCCATCTCATGACCCCGAGATCATGACCTGAGCTGAAGGCAGACGCTTAACTGACTGAGCCACCAAGTGCCCCCAGATTTTTCAGATTTAAAAAAAATCAAATGTATTCTAGTGATAGTTGTCAAGTTTATTCTAATGATATATTTAAAATATAGAGACATAACCATTAGAATATTATGTAGGAAGTACAGAAACAAACCATGGGTGTTCTACCTGTGTCTCTTTTCTTTTTAGTCACATGTGCTTGAGGCTTGTCTTGCCTGTCTTCTTTGACTGTAGGTAGTGTGAGGAGTTACCGTGAAGTCAATGAAACCTGAACACTTTAAAATAGCAAATCTTTTGGCCCAGTTATAGATTACTTTGCAAAGTCAGTTACTCTCATATCCCCAGTTTGGGTTGGAGGGTCCAAGTTTCTGCAAATAAATTTGGATATTCTATTTTTTGTAATTTTGTGAATGCTAACAGTAGTTCAGGCCTTGGGCACGTGATCCTTCTTTGCTTCCTCCCCAGCCATATTGCTGTTCAAGTAAAAAAGCAAATCTGTGCACAACCCCAACTGATATTGGCCCCCAAACTGACCCATTCCTAGGCACCCCAGCATAAGATGGCTTCCTGTGCATTCTTCCTTCTTTCTAAACTACTGTCCCACTTCAGAGTCAGACCTAAGTCGTTTCCTATGATGCCATTGAACTTTTGAAGACGATTTTTCTCGCTTTGCTTGGTTCTCCTTTCAGTTCCTTTCTTTGGTTCTTTGGGCTGCTGTTCCACATTTCAACATCACTTGAGAACTGAATGCTCTTATGTATTCACCTTCCTTTCCCTTTGTCGTGTCTCCCCAGATTATCAATCCCTCGACACAGAGACCGTTTCTTATATTACCTCTGTGCCTACCCAGCACTAGGTAGATTTCTGAACAGCTGGTACAGGTTAAGTATATGTGGGGGACTTTTTTTTTTTTTTTTTAAACCATATGTTTGATTTTCTTAGTTACATAAGAAAAAATTGCCTGTCAAAGGTTGTAGTTTCTTCCAGCTCTGTTTTGGAGTGATACGAACCTTACAAATGCACACTGGGTGAATGTCCCGAACAGTCACACATGGTAAAATTAAGTGGAGAGTTTAATTCTGGGTCATTGTAGTCCTGCCAGCTGGTGATGTGGAAAGATGTGTACTTGTGGGCCTAGCCTTATACTGAAAGATTGAGTTCTTGGCTTGAGGCACTTAGCAGATAAGTCAGGCTAGCCATCGATCAAGAGTATCTCCAGAGAACAAGGCCACAGTCGTACACCAGCATTGTGGGCTGGCATAAATGGAATCACAGTATAATAGTGCTGTTAGGCCAAGAGGGTTTTATGGAATCTGCATTTCTCTTCACACCCCTCTTCTTTTTCTTCTTTCTATTTTGGTATATTTTGAAAGACTGTATAGTAATTATTTGGTAGAGAATAATTAAAAGTGCTTTAATGCACACCTTAGATTTTTCAGGGGATTTGTCTTAAGTGGAGAGAAGGACCCCACCCACTTATTCCAAAAAAAAATTTTTTTTTAACCGTAGCATTGCTTGTAACTGTTCATTGTGAGTGACTGCTTGGACACTGTATCGAGAGGTATTGTAAAATTGGGTCCTTTTTAGTTATAGCCTGCAGGAAGAGTACTATACATCATGTGCAGGAGTACAGCGATCAACAGTCATACTACCTTCCATTGGCCTGTGCAGATGGAGAGGGTGACCTTGGCCCAGACGAGGGTACAGCTCAGGAGAGGGCAGTTGGGGTATTTTACACATCGTCCAGCTTGGATGCTAAGTGGTGAGAGAGCCACTTTCTAATGAGGTGGGTCGTGGGAACCACTCATTGTTTCTGAGCCGCAGAGCAAAGCAGTTAAATATTTAAACCCAACAATATTCTAGAGTTGGCAGAATTGAGCAGGAGGAGCTCCCTGTCTACTCTGACCTTCTCCAACTTTTGGCATTTCCTGTATCCTTTCTGGCTGGCACTGCCCTTGCAGTGCTTATTTTAACCCCCAGCTCTCCTCTTTAGAGGACCTTTTGCAATTATATAACTCCATTTAGGAAGAATCTACACATAGAAGAAGCCGGTGTAGTTTTCAGCCGTGCAGTGTGCTGGCCTGATGGCTTGTGAGGAGCGAGATAATCCTGGTTCCCAGATAGCCCCTTCTCTGTAGCTTGTTTCACACAATGTATCTATCTTAGCTCTGAGTTCTTTGTCCTAGATTCAGTGGGGTAACATAGCACACAACAAAGCAACAGGAAGGCTCGTGTAAGATCAGCTGTGACTTGTGGCCCTCGGTTCACCAGGCCCAGGCACATGGGAGGGTGCACTTTCAGAGAGCAGAGCAGGCCATCCAGAACAGAGGGAGGGAGACCAGGCCCCATTCGAGTGACTCAAGGACTAGCTACCGTGGTCTGGGACTGTGCTGGGAGGTGCCATAATTTCAGCAAATCTGCTGTTGAAGATAGAGCTAGGGCTTTTCACTTTGGTCTTCAATAAAAGTAAACAGGTGTCCTATTTCTTTTCTAACTTACATCTTTTCAGGCTTTTGCCATTTCCTTCCTGGCCTTGTGGGAATGAGACAGTGGAATAACTGAAGTCCCGGGGATTTGTCAAGCTGCATGATGTCTCCATCCCCACCCTTCCCCGACCTATTTCTCATCCTCGGCATTGTTTTTTAGCATTATGAGGAGCTGTCCGAGTGACTGGGGAGCTTTACCCTCACTGCAGGCCTGAAGTTGGTGGCTTAAGATTGCTTCAGAAAGGGGCGCCTGGGTGGCTCAGTGGGTTAAGCCGCTGCCTTCGGCTCGGGTCATGATCCCAGGGTCCTGGGATCGAGTCCCGCATCTGGCTCTCTGCTCAGCGGGGAGCCTGCTTCCCCCTCTCTCTCTGCCTGCCTCTCTGTCTACTTGTGATCTCTGTCTGTCAAATAAACAAATAAAATCTTTAAAAAAAAAAAAAAAAAGATTGCTTCAGAAAGGGGAATTGGTGTGGACTGTGGGGGCAGGAGTTGTGGGCAGAAACGTGTGTGTAGCTCTAGCGCAGAGAAGTCCTGTCTTGGCTCAGCTCCTCAGAGTTGGTGGAGGTGATGGGGATTCTTGGATTGAGATGTGAATGAGAAAATGAGATCAAGAGGTTAATATACTCCCCCAGCCAAAGCACAGGGGAGTGGTCATCAGGCCATCATGGAAGGTATTTGGTTCTTTTTGTGTGGAACCTGCTGGAGGAGCTGGTTTCTGTATTAAAGTGTCGGGGTGGGGGGGTGCATCTGGGTGGCTCAGTCGGTTCAGTGCCTGCCTTTGGCTCGGGTCATGATCTCGGGGTCCTGAGATCCAGTCCTGCTTAGTGGGGAGCCTGCTTCTCCCTCTCACCCTACCCCCTGCTTGTGCACGCTCTCTCAAACAAATAAATAAGTAAAATCTTAAAAAATAAAATAAAGGGTCGTGGGCAGGTCACATGACAGGGTTTTTCTTTTTTCATTCCTAATAATTTTGAAATAAGATCTCTTTGAAACTGGCCAGGGAGGTGACTTGTGGTGATAAAACGGTATGTCAGGGAGGGCACATGACTCTGGTTCGCCATCTCCCGACTTCCTGTTGCATGTTCTTCCCACAATAGCATCATCAGTTTGTCTCTGTTGCTGTGTGACTTGAGTCTGTTTGCAGATGCTCTAGAAATGGTCACTTAGGAGATAGAAGGACCACTGCCATACTCACCCACATATAATTGTCCCTGAATCAGTAAGAGTCCAACAGTTTTAGTTTCTGATGGGTGTTTAATTTTATTGTCCCTTTTCTCATTTGAAATAAAGCACCTTTCTTTAATTGTATTTCTTTTTCAGTTCAAATCTGAACATCAATGATGTCCTGGGGAATTACTCATTGACTCTTGTGGATGCACTGGATACACTTGCAGTAAGTCTTTAGCCTTATTTTTCTTTCCTCACTAATTAAGACATTTTGGAGTTGATTATCTCTAGTTCCCACCAGGGATGGGAATTCCAGGAAACCTGGTACTCAAAATGTATTCATAACTTTGATAGCTATTGTTTATTTTAATGATCTTAATGGTGAGGGCGAGAAAGGCATTCAAGGTCAAAGGAGTGGAGATGTGATTCCCCTAAAAAAAGTGGAGAAGAAAGTATGATTTTTTGGGGGGAGCCCAGTTTCCCACTAATTTATTCCATAAAGGAATCAGTAGAGCATTCCATTCAAGTTGACAGCTACTGTGGTTAAGATCTGAGAAGTAAAAGACAAGCTCCATGTCAGTGCGCCCCTGGAATAGCATCTGACTAGTGCTCCCCAAGAGTGTGTCCCGAGCCTTGGTCCTGGCCCCCACGCAGGGCCTTCCCTAGAAACACTCCTTTCTGCATGCCGCTCTGTGTTTTGTCCACACTGGGGCTGCCAATTCGGGTGCTGCCTTTCCCCCCAGTGTCCCGTGGTTTCCCTTGTGAAGGCTGGGGAGCTGGAGACCTCAGGACAGCCATGAAGGACCGAGTGTGGCATGGTACTTACCATCACACTGTGCGTGCCCTGTGCACTATCTGCCCCTTGCACTGTGCTTCCAAGGGACTGTATTTCAGCATAGCCTGTTAAATCCTCCTTCGTGAGGGTGACCGCACAGCCTCTTTGCTCCGCTTCATTGTCCAGCACGCCTTTACCATGAGAGAATTCCTCCCGTAGTTGAGCCCGAATCCTGTATTTAATAATGTACCCTTGTCTGTTTTAACTTCCCTGAGAAGAGTTTAGAGCTGTCAGGGGTTGTAAGTGGGTAGTGCTAGCTAAGTCCGTTTTAGAGCTGCCCTGGAGTTTGCTGGCAGAAGATTCACAAGGCCTTGGAAGGAGCTTGAGCGACTGACCTCCCTATGTGCTCTTGGCCCAGGTCTGCGCGGCCTCTGGGCTTTCATTTGGCCAGCCCGTGTTTGCACAGTGTTTTAGTGGCCCAGTTGCTCTTTCTGTAGTTCTTGCTGCCCCACTTCAATCATTTGTCATCGGCGATCACAATGTGCCCAGGCAAGTCTGCTCAGCCTAATTAGAGTTAACTTGTTGAAGATCCCGGAGGCTGACTCAGCCTTATATGTGTTGCTTAAACAGTCTTCTGGAACTCATATACATTATGAAGGAGTACCTCTCATCCCTGACCTCTCTTTCTGGCCCTCATTGTGTCTTTTTATCCCTCTCCTATGCTCATTAAGTACAGAGACCTCATCTCTATTATTCCCTGCACTCTCCACCTAATGGTGTCGGATGTATAGTAGGAGTGCAAATATGTGTTCAGAAAATGAATTTCTACAAATTCAGCACTTCCCAACAACATTTCCAAGGGTATATCCCCTAAAAGAAGAATTCTATTCCCAAATGAAGTTCTGTATGCCTCTCCCATTATTGGAGAGCTACAATGTACAGCAGCATTTTAAAGGCTCTGAGAAGTCCTGCAATAAAGAAACCGATTTAACTCTTTTGTTCAGTCCAGGTTTTCTTAAGCCTGAGCGAATGATTTCACAGCCTGCTTGCTCTGTCTGTAGCTGTGTTGACTACAGTGGGAAATTAGAATATGTAATTGAAAATTGCTGGCTTCCTTGACCATCCTCCACTTGATCTGAGATCATATCAGCCTCTGCAGCTGCTAACAGATATTGTTGCTGGTGAGCATCTGTAAGGAAACAAAGCCATTTTTTGTGGTTTTCATTGTAGAATATCCGGTCTTCAGTGTGCTAGCACTTCAGGCTTCTTTTTCAGGTGTTATCTCAGTTGAGGTTTTCTTGTTCTTTTGCTAACATTTTAAACAGGCTCTAACAGATGTGCTGTGGAAACATTCAGAAGATAGCAGTCCCCTGACCATTGGCAGCAACGTGTAGCACTATTGCATAATCTTTTAAAAAGAAAGAAGTAAAGGCCAGGAAAGAAGCGTCTATAGTTGCTCTGCATGTTTATGGAAGAATAACAATGAAGAGAGGGATGAAATTATGGGCCAGACCAAGAAATACTAAGAAATAAGGCACACTTGAAAGAAGTAGTGTCTGCTTGAAATTATTTGCTTTTCCTTTGTGTGTATCATTATGATGTCCTTAAAGTCCCTGGATCGTCCTAAATTTTTGAACAGAATGAAAGCATTCTGGTTCAGTTAATCTGTAAAATCTTTGTTCCCAATTTGCACTTCATATTGGAGAGAGCGGCTTAGTATGAGATCATATTTATGTACCGAAAATAGGAATTGTAATTTTAGATCAGTCTTTAAAAAGGACATGGAGCTGATTATTTGTATGTTTTATTTGTTTTGAATGCCACTGGTTTTATGCTGCGTTTCAAGAGATAATGCTACTATTTCTCAAAGTGTTTAGACATCTGGATAACCAGCAACAAGTGGTTTTCCAGATGTTTTGGTCTCCTGGGAGCCAAGCACCCAAGCTGTCGATTTATTTGAGGAGCATAGGGGAAGTTATATTTTTGTTTCTTCGGTTTTTGGATTTATTTTTACTCTTTTCAAGAGTTTTAGGAACTCCAGAGCCTTGCATCCTAAATCAGATCAGACTGGAGTTCGAGGGAGAGTCTAGTGGGCAGGTGAGGGATACTAATGACTCATGAGGAATATTTCACAGTTTGACTGTTTGGAGATAGGAGTCTTGAGTTGCAGGAAATGGGCTTGCCATCTGTCCTGGAATATATTCTAAGAGATAACTGTGCTTTTCTAACTTTTGTGTTTTCGCTCCTCCCAAGGGTGGCAAAACCGTGTACAGACATTTAGATAAGTGGTCCCTCCGTGTCATTTCAAGCTGTTGTAATGGTTTGTGTTCCTCTTTTTGAAGATAATGGGAAATTCATCTGAGTTCCAGAAAGCAGTCAAGTTAGTGATCGACACAGTTTCATTTGACAAAGATTCCACCGTCCAAGTCTTTGAGGCCACAATCAGGTAAGATAGTACATGAAATGGATTGAAGGCTTCTTTTGTGTGTGTGAGCAGCAAAATTCCTGTGAGGTTTTCCCAGCTGTGAGAGCCAGGTAGAGAGTCCATGGGGGACCTTATGGGTGCTGTGTCCATTTTCCTCTCCCTTTTGGGCTTTATTAACAGTGGAACAATGGACATTTCAAAGTAATTACATTGGGGGCTGAAAAAAAAGACTCAAGTTTTAATGAGGTGGGAGACGGGTGTCCTTTTTTAAGGCAGATTTTCACTGTCACTTGGTGTCAGGTCTCATTTCCTTCCTGTGTCCTAGGAAAACCCCTACACATTTCTGAAGGAAGTGAGAGTTTCCCATCTTACCTACCACCCACAGAAGACCACTGCTTACCATTTGGGTGTATTTCCCCCTCGTGTGCCACTGTCTCTTCTGTCCACCACCCCACCCCCCCGCCGTCTTCTCTGTCCACCGCCCCTCTCCCCACCATTCCCCGCGAGGTACTGGGCATATGTTCCATACTCGGTTTTGTATCTTGCCTTTCTGGGTTGATACATTGTGACTGTTTTACTATTTAGACTTTTTGAAAACTGTGTTATTGCGTACCATTCCAGATGTATCATTTATTTGAAATTAAAGTTATGAAAACATTTGTACTGACAAACATCACAGTCAGCTTGCGATCATTGGAGTGGTGCATGATTCCTGGCTCTGTAGGGACATGGCTCTAGAGCTGGTGGCCTTCTGCCTCGGAGCGGGTCTTTTCCTCCTTCTCGCTTTCTCCTCTTCCACACCTTGCCTCCTCACCAGAGTGGAGAATTTCTCAGCTATTTGGCAACCTGAACTAGGGAAGCTACTTAGTATTTGTTGTCTTTCCCTTTCCTGTTTCTGATATGGTGAAGTGTTTTCCCCGTGTGAGAGAAACCGAGAGTCATTTATTAATACTGAAAGGTAAAGCTTATTCTGAGAATGGTTAGTACCCTCCCGTCCGATGAGATGATTGAAACTGCTGGTCATTGGTTATTACTTTAGGTGAGATTATTCTTGGTGGCCTCAGGTGAAGGGTTCTCTTCCCCCCTACCCCCTTCAGTAATGTGGTTACTCAAGAATTGGTCATTTATCAGGGCTGGAAGGAACTTCAAGAAGCCATTGAGTTTAGTCCGTCTGATTCCAGGCAGCTGTGAGTTCAAGGGATTTGAGGCTGCTGCTTTCAGTGTGAACTGGATTGTATGCGTTGACAAGTAGCGTGATTGTATTGTTTTTGTGTTCTTGTCATCCTGTCTTTTAGGGTCCTAGGAAGCCTCCTTTCTGCCCACAGAATAATAACTGACTCCAAACAGCCCTTTGGTGACATGACAATTAAGGATTATGATAACGAATTACTGCACATGGCCCACGACCTGGCTGTGCGCCTCCTGCCGGCCTTTGAGAACACCAAGACAGGGATCCCCTATCCTCGGGTAGGTAGACTAGTTGGACATTCCAGCATCTTCCTGAATTAAAATTCTTTTTTGATTAAGTTATTTGGGGGGAGGAGGGAGTGATGTGAAAGAGGAAAGCTGGGTCCTTGAGAGTGTCCCTAAATGTGATGTGTATGTTTTTTTAATTCATTCAACATTTACCAAGCACCTACTGAGTGCCAAGCATAAGGCTGATGTACTTGATTCTTCCCTTTAAGGAACTTATGTTCCTGTGCTCAGTATTCTGAAGTTCTTCTGCATGTGCCATTTATATCCTCTGCTACCAAATAGGGTGGGGAATTTGTCTTATTTCTGACTCAAGTACCTTCCCCCGAAGACCCTCATATGTGTACTGTTGGATCCTGGCGAATGTTCTTGGGAGTGCTTCACATGGATCTTTCAAATAAAAGCCTGCCCAGCCCAGCCAGTGAGCTGCTGATTTAAATGCAAGATCTGGAATGCAATTATATCTTTGTGGCTCTGGATTTGCTGAGCTCAGAACTCCCTTGGGAATTGAGTCAGCCTTTTAGGTAACCAGCAGAGAGTTGCCAGCCCACAGAGCCTCAGTGATGAAACCGGCTGTCACCTTCTTCCTGTCTTCCTTGTCTGCCAGTCTGTGATTTGTTTTATGTTCACTGAGCAGAGTTGGGTTCCTAGTACCTCACTTAAAATTGATAAAGGAATTCCACAGCTGGCCTTTGTTTCTGATGCCAGAGCCTGGTGCTGGAACGAAGTGGGTTAGTGCATGGCATTGTAGCCATTCCCCTAAGACGCGCTCTTATTAAAAGAAGGCTGTGGTCTGATTGTCTTGTGTCTTTGAAGCTTAACTCCTATATCTATCTCAGGTGTGACATGGAAGGCTGTGAGCTGAGTCACACTGCAGTAAGTTTGGTTCAGTAGTTGAGGCTAGTGGCTGTGACTTGGCCTTCTAGCCCTGAGGGTTCCTCACAAGTCTTGCCCCAAATCCTTTGTCTCTTCCTGTCCCCAGGTGAATCTAAAGACAGGCGTTCCTCCTGACAGCAATAATGAGACGTGTACAGCAGGTGCCGGTTCCCTTCTGGTGGAATTTGGGATTCTGAGCCGACTCCTGGGGGATTCTACATTTGAGTGGGTGGCCAGACGTGCTGTGAAAGCCCTTTGGAACCTGCGGAGCAATGATACGGGATTATTAGGTGTGGTGGCACCTTCTCAGGCCATTGGGACTGGGTACATCTGGCCCCCTTTCCTTTCCTCTTCTCTGGGGCTCTCCCCGCTCTCCACTCCTTCTGTCTGTGCCGCCGAACCTGACAGTGGACACCTCAGAGAGAATGGCGCTTCATGTCTGCCTTGTCCAGTTTCTCTGTAGGACTGTCTCCTTAGAGTGAGGCTGTAATGTTTGATAGGAAGGAATAATGTTTTTGCTGTTTGAGGGTTCTCTTCTGATTTGAATCCCTGGGCATGTTCCATTTGAAAATAATTATTAATGGAAATGCTATAAAAAGAATTGCCTCTGAAGCAGATTATATTGTTTCAATATAAGGCTCTCAATATAGGCATTTGGAGTTACTGGTAGAGTGGCTTTTTCTTTTAAAAAAGTCTAGGCATGTGGTAGTAGGTTGAAAGGCCAGATTAAACCTATATTAGGTGGGAATATTTTTTTCCTCTTGAGAATGTTTGGTCAGGATGTTATTAAAAATTATTATGCAACATTTCAAATCTGCAGAAGTAGGGAGAAAGTATAATGAATAATGAATCCCTGTGTACTCATCATCCATCTTTAATAAGTACTAGGTTTTTGCTCACTGAAGATACTGTTTTAAATTGTCTTACTGAGAAAAATTAAAAAAAAAAATTTTTTAAAATTTATTCAGTTGAGAGAGAGAGAGAGAGAGCCAAGAGCATGAGCAAAGCGGAAGGGCAGAGGGAGAGGGAGAAGCAGACTCCCTGTTGAGCAGGGAGGTGAGTGGGCCTCCATCCCAGGACCCCAGGAGCATGACCTGAGCCAAAGGCAGATGCTTAACCAACTGAGCCACCCAGGTGCCCCAGAAAACTTTTTTTTGTTGTTGAAAAGTACCTTGATTAGTTGTCCTAGAGTATCATTGCATTTTAAAATTAATTTTTTTTTTTTTAAGTAAACTCTGTGCCCAGCTTGTGACTTAAACTTGTGACCCTGAGCGCAAGAGTTGCACACTCTACCTACTGAGCCAGCCAGGCATCTATAATGTGATTTTTGGTTATTCCTTAAGTTATTAAATGTATGTACGTATTTGTTGTGTTTAGCAGCAATGGTAGAAATAAATAAGTTGCTCAAATTGCCACTCCACCACCAAATGGTTTGCCAGTATCACCATAAATTGTTACCTTTTAAATTTCCCATTGGTCCTTTCAGTCTGCATGTGCAATGTTTATACCTTCAATTTATGAATAAGCATTTTTATTCTGCCTTACATTCGGCAGTTCAGGTTTTTCAAGTTGTTACCTTGTTTTCATAGCTACCATCTTTAAAATCTACATAGAGTCCATTAATTAACTCTTCTAGTGTTGGACACTTGGATTATTTCTCTCCCCCTCCCCTATTTTACAGATAATATAAATCATACAGTTCATAATTCTTGATGAATGACACGATACTTTTTCTTAAAAAACACTTTTTTCATTAAGGATAAGTTGCCAGGAATGGCATTACAAAGTCAAAGGTTTGAGTACTCCTTTGGCATTTGAAATGCACTGTTAATCTGGAAAGGCAAAATGACAAATTTACTTTTCTCTTGCCTCAAGTGTTTTCCCCAGTTTTGTTCCCAGTGTTTAAACACCATGTATTGAGAAAGATTTCCTGGCTGTCTGCCGCTGATGGGACTGATAATAATGTGAGAGCCAGACGTTCATTCCGTCTTTTCTGCCAAGGCCCAGGGTGCGGGTCGAGTGGTGGGGCCAGACTTGAGGGCACCCTGGAGGAGGAGCTGTCCCCAGACACCTGGTGCCGAGCCCCAAGGGCTTTGTTTGTTTTTGCAGGCAATGTGGTGAACATTCAGACGGGCCGCTGGGTTGGAAAGCAGAGCGGCTTGGGCGCTGGCCTGGACTCCTTCTATGAATACCTCTTGAAATCTTACATTCTCTTTGGAGAAAAGGAAGACCTCGAGATGTTTAATGCTGCGTACAGGAGTATTCAGAACTACTTAAGAAGAGGGTGTGTCTCCTCTCTTGCCCCGTAAAACAAGTAGGGTGTGTTCTCAGCCTGAATCCCCAGCGTCTTGTGTCTGCACTCATCTTCCCACTTCCTAGTTCCAGGGCAGATACTTGGGGGTGAAGAGCTGTATTAGCTTTACTGCGGCATAGCAAATTACCCCAGCACTTAATGGCTTAAGACAACAAACAGTATCTCCCACAGTTTCTGAAGGTCAGGAAGCCAGGAGCCGCCGAGTGGACCTAGGGTCTCACAAGGGTGTCACCAGGCTATTGGCAGAGTCTACAGCCGTGTCAAGGCTCGGTCGGGGCCAGAGGACCCACTTCTCGGCTCACTCCTGTGGTGGTCGGCAGGCTTCAGTTGCTTGCCATGTGGACGTCTTCGTAGGCAGGTCATGGCAGCTGGCTTCCCCCAGAGTGACTGATACAAGAGGGATAGAAAGAGAGGCCAAAAGGGTGCTTTCATGACCAAAGTTTGGATTGACAAACCGACACTTCTGCCCAGGTCTGCAGGTCCCACACACGGGCTGTGGTACGGTATGGGAGTGGGCTGTACGGTTCACGCCCTCTGTGACTGCCCAGAGTCCAGGATCTCTGGCGGCCGTGGGGGAGACTGGCTGCCATGAGGAATGACATGTACCTGTGTTTCACTGTGGCTTTAATGGCAGATAGAGCTGTAATACAGGACCATTACTGAGTTTATTTTGGTTCTTTTATTTGCCAAAGAATTGTTTGGATTGGTCTTTATAGCTAATGAGAGAAAGGACAATTACCACACACCCCCCACCCCCATTGTTTAAAAGAGCATAATTTGCTACTACCCAATTATACAATCAGGAGGGCAGGAGAGAAGTGCCATTGAAAGCTACAGTGGCTTCTAACCCCGATGTCCTCTCACTTCCTTAGGTCTTTCTTTGTATGCTTTTGTATATTAAATATCTAATGCAGGTGGTAGCTACCGAGTTTCTGCTTGTTGGGATTTTCTTGGACCCATTTCTAGGTTAGCTGTTGTAGGAACCCCTTTTGTGAGTGCTATGTTTCAGTAGGAGGCCGTTTGGGCAGGGTTCAGTCATTTTTCTTTTTATTTATTTATTTATTTATTTTAAAGATTTATTTATTTATTTGACGGAGTGAGAGAGCTCAAGCATGGGGAGCGGCAGAGTGAGAGGGAGAAGCTGAGCAAGGAGCCCAGTGCGGGGCTGGATCCCAGGACCCTGGAATCATGACCTGAGCCAAAGGCAGACCCTTAACCGACTGAGCCACCCAGGCATCCCATTTTTGCTTTTTAAAGTTCCAACCTATAATCCCCAAGCATCTTGATGGATTCCTTCAGGCCCCTGGTGTAGAACCTTATTAGAGAAGAGACTTCTTTTTTTTTTTTTTTTTTTTTTTTAAATGTAGAAGTAACCAGGATTTTCCACTCAGGTCAAATCCAGCAAAGACTCTGCTAGATACATTATGTGGCAGTATTCATAAGCCGGAGTGTCCAAGTGCTTTCCGCAAAACATAGTGAAATCCCTGATCAGTTACAATGGCTAAGTTCAGAACTTTTATTCTCTTTTACCTTTTGCTAGAGTCTGGTGTCCACAGGTAGAGGCAGTTTTTCTTCAAAGGCTGAAAAGAATGAGTCAGGAGAAAATATTCATGTTGATGCCACTGAGGTTAAAGCAGCAGGGGCTGCGGGAGGAGTAGGGCTGGAGGGCTGTCAGTGATCTTCCTCCTCACCTCTGCCCTCTCTGCTTGGCCCGTTAGTCGGGAAGCCTGTAACGAAGGAGAAGGAGACCCGCCGCTGTATGTGAACGTGAACATGTTCAGCGGGCAGCTGATGAACACTTGGATCGACTCTCTGCAGGCCTTCTTCCCCGGACTGCAGGTACTCAGCACCCGTGTTTGCCGGGAGAACGCGATCATTGCCAAGGGTTTCTGTGGTTCTCTTCTCTGTTATGATACCAGAGCATTCCCAGGCTTGTCCGGATTTGGGAGGGTAGCCGCGCAGTATGTCTTGATTATTCTTTTTGTGAGATGAGTCCTCCCGATCCTGAACAGAGCCAGATGAAATTAAGTGCAAAACCAAGGCTGAAAGTAACCATACGTGATTTTTGGATCATCTGTCTCTTACTGTTTATTCTTGGCTCCCAAGTACAGTTAACCTCTTGTCCTATGCAGTTGGCACAGGTTTGGCATGGATGGTCTGTTAGGGAGGGCATCCTTTTTTCTGGGTTGCTACTTTTGGGTTGGTTTTGTCTCCAGCCAGGTTGGATAAGAACTGGGGGACAGAGGGAGAGCCCAGGGCCTTTGTGTCATGTGTTGCCACTTGAGAAAAGCGTCTTCTCCTTAGGTTCTGATAGGAGATGTGGAAGATGCCATCTGCCTCCATGCCTTTTACTATGCCATCTGGAAACGCTACGGGGCCCTCCCTGAGAGGTATAACTGGCAGCTCCAGGCCCCCGACGTGCTCTTCTACCCGCTGAGACCCGAGTTAGTGGAGTCTACATATCTTCTCTACCAGGTACTGGATTCTGTGTTTAAATGCCAGCAGGACCTGTAGCAGTTGGTGTTTAGCGGACACTGGCTGATGGGTATAGAACTGTGGGGTTTCCCAGTGACTCCGATATGGGGGCCGCCTAACCATAGGTTGGTTGGTACTGAGTGTGATTCCTGGTTCCACAGGACAGAGAAGTGTCTGCGGTCACACATGGAGTTGTTGAACCTTACCTTCCGCAAAGCCCATTCTGCCTGGACCATAGGCCTTTCTCTCACATCCTTAAACATGAAAGAAGACTTAGTACTCCATGTTTTCTAGATTTATTTGGCCAAAGAACTCTTTTTTGATATATGGCCCTCTCTTCATGCCCTGTGGAACCCTGATCTGTGTAATCATTATTCAGACCAAAGGAATTCCTTTTCTGGGTAAAGAAAATCATCTGGGATTCATCTGAATGTCTGTTTTTGTTTAACGCTTTAAAAAAAAAATGTATAGTGTTCATTTTTGCATGGAATATAATGCCAGAGGGATTGCTGCTTTAGCTGTGAAGCCTCCCCCGCCGTCGAAGGCAGATATTTATACCTCTGGGCGTGCCATCCATTCACACGGAGAGCCTACACCCATTCACAGATACAGCAGCTTTGTGCAAAGCCGGCCTTCAGTGTACCTCGGTGGACCTGAGACAGATGCCTGCAGGGGGCGGGCCCGCACAAGAAGATGCTTATTGTTAGGCGTCCTCATAGTAGGCTTAGTATTGTGGTTTTGATTTAGTAAAGAAAAAATTAACACTGAATCATGCCATTTGCTTCTAGATGAAAAAGGGTCCAACGGGTCCTAGGCCTCACGTGTAAAGAGAGACTTCCTGAGTTTGAGATAACCTCTCGGAAGAGGTCATAGATAGCCTCTGCGTTTGCTTCTTCGAGCTGTGTGGATAGCCTGGCTCCGCGCTCCGGGCTCCATGGCTGGTGCTGCCTGAGCCCTCCTCTTAAGCTTAAGTCTGTTGCCTTTGCGTTTGTACCTTTCCATTTCGGTCACTTCTTCTTTCCTATTTTCAGCTTCTTCCTCCCACTGACTATTTTCTTAGAAGTGGGAGAACCCTTGGGCTTCCCATCTCTGCCTTCGGATGCCACACCCTGTGCTCTCTGCCCACACAGCCTGCTACCCTCAGACGCAGGAGCTGGCATTGGCTGCTGCAGGCGGGCACTAGTGGGAATTCAGGATGACCCCCCAGCTTTTAAACTGTTGGTGGGGTACCGGTCTCGTCTTGTCAGAGAATTGGTGTCCTAGTGAAACCATGCAAGAGCGTGTGACAGCTGAGCAAGCAACCCCGAGGGCTGAGTTCGTAGGGCAGTTGGAGAGCAAAGTGTGGGGGCCTCCTGTTTGAAAATCTTCCTGTTCCTCTTTGCTTTAACTCAAAAGGCTGTAAGTGGAATGGGGGCCAAGTCTTGCATCCTTGGGTCTGCATCTTGAGTTTCTAGAGAGTTCTGAGGCAAGAGAGAAACGAGATTTGTTCTCACATGTGGTACCATCAGTGAGGCATTATTTCATTTTGGATCATGGTGGGGATCAGGAGAGCCAGAGCACAATGTTGTTCTACCCTGGAGCGGATTGTCTCAGCCCTGGTCACGGTTAAACAGGTGGTACAGGTACTTTGACAGGAACTGACGGAACACCGTTGTTCTTTACCATTTGTAACCCTTCAAGGTAATGTGAGCTGGGCGTTGTGCCTGCCTTTGGCCAATGACTCACCTCCTTGGGAGAGTCCTGTGTCACCGTGATGTGTGTTGATGGCATGTTTTCCAGGCCCTTGCTGGATCACATTCTCTCATGTTCTCTCTAGGCAACCAAGAATCCCTTCTACCTCCATGTAGGAATGGATATTCTGCAGAGTCTGGAAAAGTACACAAAAGTCAAGTTAGTTTTCTAAGTTCCTTCCTTTTTCTGTTGGCCACTTTTGATTTATTTTCAGTTGTTCCGGGGAAGTACTCTATTTTGCACTTTAATTTATAGAACAGATCATTAATGTTAATTCTGTAGGGAAATTGCTTACTTTTTGTGTAGCAGGACTGGTCCGTTATAGTGGGAATTGCTTTTTTTTTTTCATCTTTTTTTTCCTCTAAGGTTCCAGCAGATTGTGTATGTCCTTTTTAAGTAACTTATTTTTCCTAGTTGTACAAATAATACATGTACTAGAAAGTTTAGGGAATACAGAAGAAGTATGGAGGTAGAGTATTATCATTGTAATCTCCATGTGTAGAGAACCACAATCAATAGTCAACATTTAAGTTTATATACTTATGATCATTTTCATATATTTTATATATAATATGCATTTATACATATATATTTCAATTTTGTGACTTTTTTTCGCCTAGCAGTATATCTTTTTTCTTACAAAATAGTATTTTAGGCTAGCCAATGTTAAGTCAATTTTACAGATACTAGGACAGAAAATTTCAATTAGTTCTGAATTCGTTGCCAGTCATTTTCTTGGTGTCATATTAAGTACTTGGCAAATATCCTCCACCAGCGCCCCCTTCTTTCCCGTATAACTAACCTGTTGATGTAGCAGCCAAACAGCTTTTTCATAAATTTGCAAATAGTCTAGGCTGAAAAAGGATAGCTCTTAAACCTAACCTAATTTGTTTTTCATATAGCATTTGGTAATTTGGTGATTATTCTATTAATAGACTATTTCCATTTCTTAAATTAGTAAGCAGATAGGAAGGAGCAGAGACAGGACTAACTGGAAACTTGTTTTATAGGTGTGGTTATGCAACGTTGCATCACGTCATAGACAAATCCAAAGAGGACCGGATGGAGAGCTTCTTTCTCAGTGAGACCTGTAAATACTTGTATCTGGTATGTGTGTTCGAAGGTTAACCCAAGAAACATTTATTAGTGCTCAGAGCGTGCATTCATTTGGTCTCCCATCTAGCATGTATTCCCCGGGCACGGCTCTGTGCTGGACGTGTGCTGGCCCAGGGACGCAGTGCTCTCAAAACAAGAGCGTAGTGCTGTCTTCTGTGGTGGTTTCTAACATTGTTGGGGAGGCATCGATAAGTAAACAAAGGAACTTTGGATTATAACTGGTATGAAGTCCTGGTCATGGTTCCTAGAGGAGCCGTGCACATGATTTGTGGTGGTTGGGGAAGGTGTCTCTGAGGAAGAGAGCAGTGTTTTCAACTCCTGCATCTTCTGATGCTTGTGAGTTGGGCCGAGACCCCAGCCCATTGGGCTCTCAGGTGTGTGGAGAGAGAGAGAGTCGTGGGCGCTAGAGGAAACCTTGAAGGGATCATTTGTCAACATTTGTTCTTCCCCTTCTGGGAGCTGCTGTCTACATGGGGATGTCAGGTGACTTGCCTGGGTTTTCGGGGTGACTGTAGGGCAGAGCTGAGGCTTCAGTCCTGGTCTTGACTGCTGCAGTGCTCTTTCCGCTCCCCTGCTCTGCAGCGTGCACACCCGGTCTCTGTGGCGTGTGCGCGCAGCTACTCGCCCACCCTCTGTGCGGCCATACTCCACATGGCTGTGTACAGCAGGATGCTTCCTCAAGGTGCAGAGGGGCAGGGCTTCCTGCTGGGAAAGCAGGGTGGAGGCTGAGACTCAAAGGGAGTAGAGCAGTAGTGACAGGCTGTTATTGAGGTCCCCAGTTCCCAGGTCCGGGGGCCAGCTGGATCAGAATCACCCTAGGGCCCTTGTTAAAATTACAGCCCTCTTGAACCAGATCTTCAGAAATGGGCTCAAGAGTCTGTAATTCTGGAAAGTGGCTTGTGCTTCTGTAAAGCCAGGGTTTGGAATCCCCAGTGTGAAGTGGTGTGACTTCACAGGAGACTGCAGGGGAGGCACGCCCACGGGAAGGTGGTTGGCCTGCTGTCAGATCCCTGTGGGGGCTTAGGCCTCCCTCTCAGTGCTTTGGTGGTGGGGAGGGGTGTGCAGGCTGGTCACTGCAGGCTGTCAGGAGTCCTGCATGTGTCCCGTTCAGCAGCCCTTGGTGCCTGGGATGATCGCAGGGTGAATTCTAGAGCAAATGAAGGAGACCTTCTAGGCAGTTCTAGAGGAAAGAACATAGGGTCTGGGGCCAGAAAACGCAGGCCTACCACATTCTTCCCCTGTTAGTTGTGGAAACACAGACAAGGTGTGCCAAGTCTTGTTTTTCCTCATCTGTACAGTACTTTAGGTGACTGAGGTTTCTTCCATCACAAGATTTCTGTTCTAAATGTTTCCTCATTTAACATTTACTAGACAACTGCCTTCTCCCCCACTGACCTGTCCTATATTCAGTTAGGTGTTCTTTCTGGATGCTCCTGCCACGTTCCTCCTGTTGAAGGAAAGCACTGCCCTCTGTCCTCGGAGCCTGACCTGTGTCCTGACAGGAATCAGTGGGATGAAGGATCTGCTTCCTCCCTTCCAGCATTTTCTAACGTGGGGCCTGCATGTGTGAAGTGGGGTGGTTCTAGAACTCTAGTGCCAGAACTCTCAGGGGAGCACATGGGGTCATCCAGAGAGCTTTAGTAGCAAGTTTGGGTCTCAGCCCTGGGATTTCTGAGTCTTTAGGTCTGAGCGGGTGAGATGGGATCGGGGAAACTCAGGTACTTGGATTGAAATGAAACCGGTGGTTCTGGTTTGCAGCCAGAGTTGGGAATCACCTTTTCACCCATTAGTCACTCAAAAGCTTGAGGACCTGGCAAATTCTACTCCCTGAGTAGTCTGGGATACATTTGACCGAGTTTGTTCCAAATTTGCTCGACCTACCAGTTGTATCTTTTTTATTTTTTTTTCCTTTAATTTTATTTCCTTTCCTTTTATGTTCTTTTTTTTTTTCCCACTAGCTATTTGATGAGGAGAATCCAGTCCACAAGTCTGGAACCAAATACATGTTTACAACAGAGGGACACATTGTATCTGTGGATAAACATCTGCGGGAATCACCCTGGAAGGAATTCTTTTCTGAAGACGGAGGGCAGGACCAAGAAGGGAAGTCTGTGCACAGGCCTAAGTCACCCGAGTTAAAAGTCATCAACTCCAGCTCCAACGTAAGTTGCTTTCTCCGGGGGTGGTTGGCATGTGGAGGAGGAGAAAAATAAAGCAAACTTATCATCCAGAGTCCCTGCCAGAAAATCAGTGGCACACTTAGACTGCACCACTGGAGAAGAGGTTCACAAAAGACCATTGACGTGGATATCCAGGGTGTGGGGACCCACGGGAGCAACGCCACTGTCCATCCTCACTGCAGCAGCTCGTGGTCACGGGAACATGGGTGGGCAGAGGCATGCGGGGGTGGGGGGTTCCTGGCAGAAGCCTTGTTCTGAGCTGGCTCCTGTGAGCTTGCAAGAGGGGAGCAGCAGAGTAAAGACTTAACCATCTTTCTGCCCTCTTCTTTGTGGGAGCTTCTCATTGGCGATGCTTCCCAGAAGTCAGAGGCCACAGAGACCTTTTGGTATGATCTATTAAGTTGACCCCTGGGGTCAGAGAAGGATGGGGGAGGGCAGAGAGTGGATCTGGACGGACAGATGGAAGAGATCTAGCCAAATCACCCACCAGCAGGAGAGGGAGAAAGAGCAGTCATCAGTCATTGAGATTTTTTAATGAAATGCTCTTGGAAGTGCGGAAGAACTCAGTTTCATTTAAAGCAGGGTTTCACTGAGCAGGTCTCACCCATCCTGATAATCCCTGATAATCTGGGAAAGATTTGGAAACAAGTCCTGGAGTTTCTGGTAGGAGTCCTAGGTAGTTGGATTGATTTGAGTCAGGATGGTTTGGAAGTGAGAATGGGGAAGGAGACCCTGTGTCAATTGAAATATCAAACTGGGTTATCCCACATGCATTGGATGGCACCTCTCTGCTCAGAAAAAGCCTCTTTTGTCAAGATTCCTACCACCTCCTTCCAAACTGCCTTGGTTAGGGGACACACCCCTTGGTCCCGGGCTGTGCTTCAGTACTTGGCCTTCAGTGTCCCATTGACGGTCTTTACCGTCAAGTCTGTGAACTACATTGACAGACCAGAGCAGAATTCGGTCCCCCAAATCTCCATAAGGCCATGCAGTGTAGACTAGGTGAACACAGCCTAACTGAGAAGGAAAGGGAAGGAACAGAGGGGTAAAGAAAGAGTAATAACAGTTGTGTATAATGCTTTCCATAGCCCAGGCCCCTTTTCCAACCGGTCATATGCGTCAGTGTCTCACAGAGGCCCCAGGAGGGTAGGTGGCTTTGGTCTCATTTTACATGTGGAGAAAGGAAGGCAAAGAGAGCCTCTGGTCATATGTTGGAGCCAGGAGCCGGACTGCAAGGAGACACTCCTCTTAGACCCGATCCTGTGCCTGGCTCTGGTGATGTGGGTCCATCCAAGGGGTCTCGTGGGGAGACCAGCTCCTCCTGGGGTGTTCGGCAGTGTGGTGCTGCCTGAAGAGCTGCCTAAGCACAGAGGAGGGCATAGCTGATGTGCCCTGGAGAATACCGAGGGCTTCATTGCAGAGGTGGCTTTTCAGAAGATCTGTGAGCGATGGGGGGAGCTTCCAGGAAGGGCTGTTCAGGCAGCAGGACCAGACCTCCCAAGTGCATGGCTGGGCAGCGTTCGGGATGAGCTGAAGGACCTGTTGGACTTGATCTCATGAGGAGGAGGAGCGGGGCCTAGTGAGTTCAGTAGTGGGGCTGAGCAGTGGGAACCTGTTTCTTTGGGGGCAAGTGTGTCACGAGTTTAGTCACGAGTGTATGTGGAAACTGTTGGCGGATAAACACTTGTGGTTCTCAAACTTGCATCTCCTTTGAGCGGGGGAAAGGGGCTTTTCCTTAAAACAAGAAAGTTCTGTGAAGCATTTAGGTTTTGGCTGTGGATGGGAAGAACTCTAAACTCAGGAAAAACCACAGTACAGTTGACACTGAGCAATGCAGGTCTGATCTGCATGCAGGTGTTTTTTGATGAAGACATTGGAGTCCTGTAAATGCATTTTCTCTTCCTTATGATTTTCTTAATAACACTATTCTCTCTAACCGACTCTATTGTAAGAATATATTGTCTAATACATGCAGCATACAAAATTCAAGTTAACCGACTGTTGATGTTCTTGGTACGGCTTCCAGTCAGCAGTAGGCCGTCAGTAGCTCTGAGGGAGTCACAAGCTGTGTGTGGGCTTTCAACTGCACCAACCCCTCCATTGTTCAAAGTCCAGCTATACTTTGATTCTTTTTTTTTTTTTTAAGATTTTTCTTTATTTATTTGAGTGAGGGAGAGACAGAGAGGCACAAGTGGGGGAAGGGCAGAGGAAGAGGGAGAAGCAGGCTCCCCGCTGAGCAGGGAGTCGGACGTGGGGCTTGATCCCAGACTCTGGGAATCACTGCCTGGGCCGAAGGCAGATGCTTAACCGACTGAGCCACCCAGGTGCCCCAGCCAGCTGTATTTTCAGATAGCTCAGGTGTTTCTGAAATTCTGGGGGGACTAAGATAAGGACCCAAGGGATGAGTTTTTCATCCTGGTCACTCTCCCCTTGGGTGAATATCTTGGGTGAATAGCCTCCCTGGGTCTGCATTTCTTCACCTGAAATGAAGGTATTGAATGACGTCAGTGGTCCTCAGCTGGGGGTGGTTTCCTCCTCACAGAACATTGAGCAATGTGTGGAGGCAATCTTGGTTGTCACGACTAGGGGAGTGGAGGTGAGGGGGCACCTAGCGGGAGAGGCCAGGGATGCTGCTGAGCCTCCTGCAGTGCCCGGTGGAGAAACCGCAGTGTATTCTCTTAGCGAGTAATACTTGGATTTTTAACTCAGAGTACATTTTTCCCCTGGGCTTTTTTTCTTTCTAGTGCAATCGTGTTCCTGACGAGAGGAGATACTCGCTGCCCTTAAAGAGCATCTACATGCGGCAGATCGACCAAATGGTTGGCTTGATATGATCTACTTTCCTCTGTGTGGCCTCATCTGAAACTGGATGGAAGCAGCCGAAACCACACTGTGCAGAGATCCAGTCTGAAGTGGAAGAGGGTGGAAGTCGGGCCATCTGTGAGGGTGTAGGGATTTCTGTCCAACTCCTCACATACGTCTAGCAGAGTCTTGCATACAGTAGTTTCTCTTCTGTTCAATAAAATGTCCTGCTTTCTTAATGGTAAAATTTGAAGTAAGAAGGTGCGTAGACGTTGGCCTCCTAGGACATGCTGATTTTATAAGCACAGTGTGGATGGGGCATCTTTGGATGGACTTGCATGGCTTCCCACTTTGGAATCCAACAAGTGTGTTCCAGTCTCCAGCACTTGCTGTGACTGCAGTATTGCTACCTCTCTGTTAGAGGACTGTGAACGAAATTTCTGTGTAAAGGGCCCGAGGTTCATCCCTATTTAATGCATTTTGTTATCTCTCGCTCTCATTAGATGATAGGCTCTCCTTCCACCCGTGATTTTGGATCACAGTGGGGGAAGTCATACTGGTTTTCATTTGCACCCCACATGATTGTCACAGTGTTACACGTTAATTGCTTATGAATAACTTTTATCTGAATTTCCAAAGGCAGTCTTTTAAGTTGTCACACAACTAGATCTTTTGGATGGTATATTACATTTAATTTGAACTTAACTGAGGAACTCCCATAGTGCCAGAACCAGGTGCCTTTTAGGGAGAGAAAAATACCCAAGAATGTCTGAGCTTCCATCTTTCTCCTACCTACTAACCAAGGATTCTCAATTCTGACCATGTTTGGGTTAGAATTTTGTTTTGTTTTTGTTTTCTCTGTCCAGTGCCAATTAGCTAAGTCAGGGAGAAAGAAATGATCAGATGACTCTCTGGCATCCCTGAGCTGTTTTTCTGTACTATAGGCTTTAGCTTAGTGCCTTATAGGATTTTGGTTGGGGCTGCTGCTTGTCACAGCTGCTGCTCTGGTTTTAGCAGCTTTGTTTTGGGTTGTCACAGGGTGGGACCACAGTGAAAAAGGGGAAGGGATGAGTATCAGTAAGATTCTGGAAAATTCTTGGCCAGTCCTTGCCTTTCAGCCTGATACTTTAAGCAAACCTACTTTAGGAAGAAGTTATGCCACATTGCCTTCTTTCTTTGTTGTTATTTTCTTAGCCAGAACAGAGCATCTCTGAACTGAGGCTGAAGGCTCCTCCAGAGCAGAGGTGGACGTGAACCCTTAGCCTGGCTTCCATAGAACGTCTGAGGTTGAAATGAGTCCTGATACAAAGGGTAGAAGTCTTCTAAGAACCTCCGGTCTCACCTGTCATTACTTGCACAGCCTTACCATGCTTACCTGTCTTTCCTTGCACACTTCAAATGATTTCCTCTTCATCTTCTTAAAACCAGAAATGTGGTCTGAGCCATTGTATACCAATCAAAGGGAGAAGTTTTATTCCTTCTTGGAAAATTTCAGTGTTACTGTTTTGTTTTGTTTTTTCTTTTTTTAAAATAGTTATAGAATTCAGTTCTTAGAGAGTTTTGAAAAAGGGATTTTCACCTCTTGTCTTTTTAAATATTTACTATGCAAATTGTTATAAACAAAGTCATATGTTCTATTTTACCTTTGCTCTTCATTTCAGAAGCATTCTCTTTATCAACCTTGTGTCATCTCCTGAACAGAACACATTCTTTGAGAACACTACATATTTTAGGTGTTCTTTTCTTGGTTAAATCAGAATGTTCCATTTGACATACCCACGTGCACACAGGCACAGCGTCCCTGGACCTTTTCTCCAGGCATACCGAGTCAGGACTATAAGTGTCCCTTTTAGGAGGATAGGGTATGTCAGGGAAGAAATTGGGTCTCAGGGCAACAGTTCTCTCTCTTGTGGCCCTGCTGGGTTCCCTCTCCAGCTTCTGGGACAACATCGATGTGTAGCATTCCAACACCATCTTCTCATCTGGGACCTTAACATGTCTCCGGCTCTGGCATTCCATCCCTCTTATGCTCAGGAGTAGGGACCTGTGCCGCAGGGCCACTAACGCACGCCAGGGGCCATAGGCTAGCCTAAGGTCTGTTTTGTATGAAGTCTCAAACCCCCTTGATTGCTGGGCATTGACGTGTACCAGTTGGTGAGACTGAGGCTGAAGGCATTACTGCACACTAATCCTGGTGGTTGACCTTCCAGACTACCCCGTCTAAAGTTGGAGGCTGCCCGGGATCTGTAGGGCTAGAGGCAGGATACTGTCTAGTGCCAGTCATGAAATGAGGCCAAGTTCAAAGCTTGTTTTCTTTCTGGAAATCAGAATGTCAACAACTGTGTTATATCTTGCAGGGCTTTTGCTGTTTTCTTTTGTTCTGTGTTGCAGGATACCTGGTGGGGGAGGGCCAAGGAGGGGAGTGCTAAAGAGATTCCTGGGCTTCATGCTTTGCCCCAGGACTGCCCTGATTGTGAATAGACGTCATCCTTTGGAACAGCTGTGAGCCCACACTGTCCTCAAGTTCCCCTGGGTAGTTAGTTAGTGTCTGGAGTCTGGTCGACACGAGGTATACAGTTTTGCAAAACTCTTCCAGAAGGCTGCCCTGTTAGGCCAGGCCACGGGGTTCTCAGTTGGTACAGGGCGGGCTTTGCTGCTTTCAGTGATGTGACTCAGGAGCTCCATTTCCAGAATAGTAGGTGACAGAGGAAGTGTTGGCTGGCTTCCAGCTCTGCTGGCCTTTGTGAGGAACCAGCTTCTATGTTCATGTGCTTTCCTGCAGTTTGTTCTAGCTCTTCTACCTGAATTTAGTCTGTGTCTCCTTATCCCAGGTTCTTTGTCCTGGATCGGGGGGCAGGCACATGTCACTAAAGTCATTGTGTGTTTCTGCACCAGGGTGGTGTCTGTGCAGGTGAATTTTAGAGGAGGCTCTGTGTGTAACCCGAGAGCTTGAATGTGGCTCCCCTTCCGTCCCTCCCCTCCCCCACCAAAGAAAAATACCCTCTTAGCCATTTCCTTAGCTCAATTTTTTGAATGATTGCAGACTGTAATTCTTTGCTTTGGATCTTGTGGACTGAACATCAGACATCCTTTTCTTCTCTCTGTAGGGCTCCAGAGGTCTTTCTCTTTTGACACTTTCAAATCTAATGCTGGTGAAAAGGTAGGGCTGAATGACTGCTCTAACCAGAGTACCTGAGCAGGGACTTCTGAAGAAAACCTTGGTCTTTCCTTTTCCATTCCCAGACATCCAGCTCCTTCTCTAGTGCCTCTTCCCTGCAGGGCAGGGACCCTTGTGAAAGAGGGAAGGTGGGCTGGCTGGGTGTGTCCCAGGTGTTGCAGGGCTCAGGGTTCTGTTCCTGCTGGAGTTTGGATGTGAATCCGGGAAAAAGTACCTGTGGACCTTCCTGATTCATTATACCCCTTTCCCTCTTTCTGAGAGGCAGAGAAATAATATTTTTAAAAGGTATTTTGTTTTAGTTTTAAAGAGCAAAACACAAGCTGCATTTTTATTTATTATGCACAAGAAAGGTAAATCTGTTTTTACACAAAAATCTGGAGTTGGAAACTCTGGGAAAACCAATTGAGATACACACGTGCTTCTCTCTCTGTAATGTGCAATATGCTTTGCAACTATAGATGATATTTTATGTTTAATCTGTAAATAAGAAATGTATTTAAATTAAGAGGGAGCTTTTTGTAAAAGGACCAAATGTTCTTTTATAAATGTACTAAGAAATATCTTGTTCTTTGAAATTTATTAGGATTTTTATGAGTAATTTTTATTAAAAGATTTTTTTTGAATTGTCATTTTGTTTCTCCTTTATATACTCATCTATATATATATATAGATAGATGTTTGTGTATGTGTGTGTGTGTGTGTGTATACACACACACAAGGGGGAAACCCTTTAAAGGAAATTATACAACTAGACAAATAAAAACTTTATTTTGTGGTTTTGTTTTGTGGGTTTTGTTTTTTTGTTTTTGTTTTTTACAGCTGAGCCCTGAGTAATACTGAGTAATACTGCCCCATTTCTGTCTGTCGTAGCTCCCATTGAACTGTCCTTGCCATGTGGCTGAGAGGGACGATTTTCATCTTGTCCCTCCCCTCCCTGCAGCAGCCTCCGTTCTCCCAGGCACTGACTTGTTCTTTTGCAGTTCTTGCTGCCATTTGTCTGAGTCTCTCTAGGTTCTGGAACCCATTCTCCATTATTTTAGCAAGGCGGTTCATTTCTCCTGACCTCTTGCAGGCTAAGTGGGGGTAATAGTGCATGGGGTCAGCATGGGATGCACTGGTCTGGGGGAGGCATGAGCCAGGAGGGTTTCAAGTGCGATGGCTTCCATCCCTACCGCTACCTGAGTCGTGACGGGATGTGGAAGAAGATGGCTGATTCTGCCCCTGTGACACCTTGGTGTCCCACCTTTGTGTTCCAGGCAATTCTAACAGGGCTTTTAAAAAACTGAATTGCAGCAAGGAGAGGGAGGGAACCCTGCGATGGGAAGTACCCTGCTGGTTGTAAAGCACACTGGCCTGAGGTGCTGGGGTGAAGGGTCTAACCCTTGATCTCAGCTCAGGTCCTAATCTCTGGGTGTGAGTTCAAGTCCCATATTGGGCTCCACACTGGGTGTGGAGCCTACTTTAAAAAAAAGGAAAAAGCACACTGCCCTTTGTAAGGGTTCTTGGTGGTTGTGTTTATGAAGCCTTACGGGTTTGTAACCCTCCTGACAAGGTCAGGCAGGGTCCCTAAGCTGAAGAGCCTTGAGAGGGGGAGCACCAGTGTCCTCGGTCAGCCGTGGTGAGCGTCCTAGAGCATCCTGTCCAGACATTGTCACTTCCCTTAAATATATTTACAGCAAGACCCCGGAGCCGTAGCGTTAACACAATTGGGAGGAGATAACTACCACGTAACCTAATAGGCTAAGCTGGTCCTTGTTTTCAAGCTCTTTGGCCCTTGCAGGCTTATTGCTGATGGGAAAAGCCTGATTTCATTTTTCAGTCCTAGTAAATGTGGTCATTAACACGAGAGCCCTCTCCCTTCTGCATGCCAGCATGGAGTGAGGCTGTACAAAGTTTTGCTGTGTTTGCTGCAGGAACAGAAGGAGGCACGTGAGTTCCTGATCCGGGCACTATTGCCAACAAGCCGGGAAGGGAAGAGGCAGTTTGTTTCCTGAGAAGTAGTTCCCACAGAACCTTCGGTGCTCCAGAAGTTTCTACACTCCAGGGCTGTGCACACAGAGCAGTGAGCTTCTGGGTGCGTGAGACATAGGCCCTCCCTTCACAATGGAGAGGGATCGGGGTGGCTGAGAACCGGCAGGTCACAGGTCAAGCCTCAAGCAGAGCCATTTTCAGTGAAAGTACGTATGTGTACTTTTATGCTGTGTATGGTGAGGATTTGGCATTTCCTTTAAAGACAATGTTTGTCAGACTCTGAAGTTCCTTGGAGGCACGTGGAGTGTTTGTAGAAACGCGAATTCCTGGGCTCTACCGTAGAGCTTCTGACTTAGTAGGTCTGGGGCAGGGCCTGAGAATCTGCATTGCTAACCAGTGTCTGGGTGAGCCTGACTCTTTTAGAGCATGTTTTTTTAAAAACTTAAATTCAATTAACATTTAGTGTATTATTAATTTCAGAGTCGGTGCTCAGTGACTCATCAGTCTTATATAACCGCCAGTGCTCATTACCTCATGTGCCCTCCTCAATGCCCACCACCCAGTTACCTTCCTCCCCTGCAGCAACTCTCCGTTTGTTCTTGTGATTAAGGGTCTCTTATGGTTTGACTCCCCCTCTGATTTTGTCTTGTTTTATTTTTATTTTATTT
Organism: Mustela erminea; assembly: GCF_009829155.1. Classification (NCBI taxonomy): domain Eukaryota; kingdom Metazoa; phylum Chordata; class Mammalia; order Carnivora; family Mustelidae; genus Mustela; species Mustela erminea. Next base: position 47,526,269 of record NC_045614.1, read on the forward strand.
CCTTCCCTTCCCCTATGATCCTCTGTATTGTTTCTCAAATTCCTCATATCAGTGAGATCATATGATAATTGTCTTTCTCTGATTGACTAATTTTGCTCAGCATGATACCCTCTAGTTCCATCCGTGTTGTTGCAAATGGCAAGATGTTGGCGAGGATGTGGAGAAAGGGGAACCCTCTCACACTGTTGGTGGGAGCGCAAGCTGGTGCAGCCACCCTGGAAAAGTGTGGAGGTTCCTCAAAAGTTGAAAATAGAGCTACCTTACGACCTAGCAATTGCGCTACTGGGTGTTTACCCTAAAGATACAACTGTAGTGATCTGAAGGGACATGTGCACCCCAATGTTTATAGCAGCAATGTCCACAATTGCCAAACTGTGGAAAAAGCCCAGATGTCCATCGACAGATGAATGGATAAAGAAGATGTAATATATGTGTGTGCGTGTGTATATGTGTGTGTATTTTATTTCATATACATATATATGTGTGTGTATATATATATATATATATATGAATACTATTTTGCCATCAAAAATCAACAAGCCTGGTTGCTGCCAATCTGGGGACCACAGTTTGATAATCCTGCTTAAAGCTTTCCCCTTGGAGCATCTTCCAGAATAAAGGACACTCTTAACTTTTCCATGTTTTGTAGGGGGCGATCTGGGTTTTGGAGGGATGTCTTTCATGAAAAATGATACAAAATTATGAGCACAAAATTAGAAATGCTAAAGTAAATATGTATATAGGATGAGAAAAAAATCACAACAAATCACAAATACTAAAAAGCTGACAAATACCACAACAACACACATCCCATAAAAATTATAATAATTATATAATAATTCCATAAAAATTACCTGAGGTACCTCTTTTCCTACACTTTTTGCTTATATATGCTTTGATTAGTCTCTATATTTATACTTATATGAATCTGTATATATTTTGTGCCTCACATTTGTGTGCCCCTTCCCTGACATAAACACTTAACCCTCTGCTTATAGAACCTCAGCTTCCTGGCAGTTAGAGCAAAGAAAGAAAGTAGTTGGGTTCTTGGCCTTTCATTGTCTAGCCAAACCTCTTCTTCAGTAGAAGACAAGTGGTTCTGAGCCTGAAGAGTTTGTGGAGAGTTGGAGAAGAGACATTCCACTACATTCTTCATTACCTTTTTTAAAAACTAAGATCACCATAGCTAGCATTCAATTCTTAAATTTCATGTCTAACACTTGGACTAAGCTGAGGTGGGAGTTTTAGTCATTACTTCCATTTTGCACACCACACAAGGAAACAGATTCAGAGAAGCGTAGCATCAGCCAAGCGTCACCCAGCCAGTAACTGGTAGAGTCAGAATTGGAACCCAGGATTTGAACATCTGGCTGCAGCAGATTAATCATATCCGTATCTTATAGGCGCCACGTGGGGCAGTTTTCGTTTTGGCTCTCTGTAAGTTGATTAGCATTGACCAGTGGTTTGTAGCCTTTTTAAAGAGCTTATAAAATTCTTCAAATAAACCATTATGTAATGGCTGAATTTTTAAAACAGATGGAAAAACAAACAACACTGCAAGCTTGTACCTCCGGTTAAATATGGGAGAGAGTGGGGAACTCTGAACTCCCCCACCTCTACCACCCAGCTCTGCTTTACAAGAACAAAATGTCCCCAAGAAACTCACTGAGAGAGCCATTCACTCTGTTTCCTTTACTAGTACGGTTTTTATTTTTCAGGTTTTAATATGGTCTGCGGTCTTCCACAAAAAATGGCCTCAACCTCAACCACCAGTCTTTGTTGCCTGTCTTCTCTTAGTAGGAGGATATTCTCAAGTTCAAAGGCATGATTTGAATGACCCGAACACTTGCCTCAGCAATGGATCAGCATGGATGTGGGGGAAGGGGCAAGAGGGAGGTACAAACCCAGTGCTTCTGCCACTTAGGTGCTCAAGGAGAAATGTCTTCTCTTCAATTTATAAGAAAGCAGTAATTATGTCAGAAATAAGTGAACTCAGGAAGAGGGGAAAGCAAGATGGTGGAAATGTAGGAGACCTAAGTTTTGTCTGGTCCCAGGAATTCAGCTAGTTACCAAACCATTCTGAACACCTACCAACTCGACAGGAGATGGAAGAAAAGAATGGCAGCAATTCTATGAACAGAAAAGCAACCTCAGAAGTGATTCTGAGGTGGTGTTTGGAAAGATAGACCATGGCGGGAGGGGACCTCCGGCAGCTGGCTCTCGGCAAGTGATAGAAAAGCAGAGCACAAAATCAGAACTTTTAGAAGTCTGCTCCACTGAGAGATGTCGTCCCAGTGGCTAAGTCGGGGGTGGAGCCCTTGTAGGGACAGTGTGGTCTCAGGACCCTCGGGGTCACAAAAAGCTGCCTGAGTGTAGCAGACCTCCCAGGTATCAGAGCAGGGAAGCAAAGACGAAGACAAGGAGGGGGCTCTCAGCTCAGGGTTGCCATAAACTGTGATTCATGGCACAGTCAGGCCACTGCTCTGGGAGCAGGGACCCACCAAGCAGCAGATCCTCTGAGACTCACCTTACTCCCTGGGAGGAGTAGTGCGGGAGTGCACCGCAGGAATCTGCTGGGTTTAGAGACTCCAAATGTGCCCGTGCACCAGAGACAGAAACACCTGGTCACAGGCTGGGTGAGCCTGTAGTGCGGCCAGGGACCAGGGAGACAGGAGGGGTTAACTGCTTTTCTCTGAGTGTGCACTGAGGAGTGGGGGACCCAAGTGCTCGGCTCCTCTGCCAGAGATTGGGAGGCTGCCATTTCCATTCTCGTTCTCCAAAGCTGTATGGAAAGCATTCAGGGAACAAAAGCTTCCAGAAGAATTTTACCAAACATTTAAAGAATGTTTGTTTAAAAACTGTTCCAAATAATAGAAATGGAAGGAAAACTTCAAACTCATTTTATGAGGCCAGCATTACCTTGATCCCAAAACCAGACAAAGACCCCATCAAAAAGGAGAATTACAGACCAATATCCTTGATGAACATAGATGCAAATATTCTCACCAAAACAGTAGCCAATAGGATCCAACAGTACACTAAAAGGATTATTCAGCACGACCAAGTGGGATTTATTCCTGGGCTGCAAGTTTGGTTCGACATCTGCAAATCAATCAATGTGATACAACACATTAATAAAAGAAAGAACAAGAACCATATGATACTCTCAATAGATGCAGAAAAAGTGTTTGACCAAGTACAGCATCCTTTCTTGATCAAAACTCTTCACAGTGTAGGGATAGAGGGTACATACCCCTCAGTATCACAAAAGTCATCTATGAAAAACCCACAGCAAATACCATTCACAGTGGGGGAAAACACAGCTTTCCCTCTAAGGTCAGGAACACGGCAGGGCTGTCCATTATCACCACTGCTATTCAACATAGTACTAGAAGTCCTAGCCTCAGCAATCAGACAACCAAAAGAAAAGGCATCCAAATAGGCAAAGAAGTCAAATTTCACTCTTTGCAGATGATCTGATACTTTATGTGGAAAGTCCAAAAGACTCCACTCCAAAACTGCTAGAACTCTTACAGGAATTCAGTAAAGTGTCAGGATATAAAATCAATGCACAGAAATCAGTTGCATTTCTATACACCAACAAGAAGAAAGAAGAAAGAGAACTTAAGGAGTCAATCCCATTTACAATTGCACTCCAAACCATAAAATACCTAGGAGTAAACCTAACCAAAGCGGCAAAGAATCTGTACTCAGAAAACTATAAAGTACTCATGAAAGAAATTGAGGAAGACAAAAAGAAATGGAAAAACATTCCATGCTCATGGACTGGAAGAACAAATATTGTGAAAATGTCTATGATACCTAGTGCAATCTACACATTTAATGCAATCCCTATCAAAATACCATCAACTTTTTTTTTTTAAGGAAATGGAACAAATAATCCTAAAATTTATATGGAACCAGAAAAGACCCCGAATAGCCAGAGGAATGCTGAAAAGAAAGCCAAGTTGGTGGCATCACAATTCCAGACTTCAAGCTCTATTACAAAGCTGCGATCATCAAGACAGTATGGTACTGGCTCAAAACCAGACATATTGATCAATGGACATAATAGAGAGCCCAGAAACGGACCCTCAACTCTATGGTCAACTAATCTTTGACAAAGCAGGAAAGAATATTCATGGAAAAAAGACAGTCTCTTCAACAAATGGTGGTGGGAAAATTGGACAGCCACACACAGAAGAATGAAACTGGACCATTTCCTTACACCACACACAGAAATAGACTCAAAATGGATGAAAGACCTCAATGGGACACAGGAATCCATCAAAATCCTTTAAGAGAACACAGGCAGCATCCTCTTCAACTTCAGACACAGCATTTTCTTCCTAGAAACATCGCCAAAGGCAAGGGAAGCAAAGGCAAAAATGAACTATTGGACTTCATCAAGATCAAAAGCTTTTGCACAGCAAAGGAAACTGTCAACAAAACCAAAAGACAACTGACAGAATGGGAGAAAATATTCACAAATGACATATCAGATAAAGGGCTAGTATCCAAAATCTATACAAACTCAACACCCAAAGAACAAATAATCTAACCAAGAAATGGGCGGAAGACACGAAGGGACATTTCTGCAAAGAAGACGTCCAGATGGCCAACAGACACAGGAAAAAATGCTCCACATCACTGGGCATTAGGGAAATACAAATAAAAACCACAGTGAGATACCACCTCACACCAGGCAGAATGGCTAAACTTAACAAGTCAGGAAACGACGGGTGTTGGCAAGGATGCAGAGAAAGGGGACCCTCCTACACTATTGGTGGGAATGCAAGCTGATGAAGCCACCCTGGAAAACAGTATGGAGGTTCCTCAAACAATTGAAAATAGAGCTACCTTATAATCCAGCAATCGCACAACTGGTATTTATGCCAAAGATACATATAGTGATCCCAATGTTTATAGCAGTATTGTCCTCAGTACCCAAACTATGAAAAGAACCTAGATGTCCATCAACAGATGAATGGATAAGGAAGATGTGGTATTATCTACAATGGAATATTATATGGCCATCAAAAAGAAACAAAATCTTGCCATTTGCAGAGACCTGGACGGAACTAGAGGTATTATGATAAGCGAAATAAGTCAATCAGAGAAAGACAATTATCATATGATCTCACTGATATGAGGAATTTGAGAAATAAGACAGAGGATCATAGGGGAAGAGGAGGAAAAAATGAAACAAGAAGAAACCAGAGAAGAAGACAACCATAAGAGACTCTCAATCTCAGGAAACAAACTGAAGGTTGCTGGAGTGGAGTGGGTGGGAGGGATGAGGTGGTGTGTGACGGACACTGGGGAGGGTATGTGCTATGGTGAGCGCTGTGAACTGTGTAAGACTGATACATCATCGACCTGTACCCCTGAAACAAATAATACATTACAGGTTAATTAAAAAAAAGATATATGAACTCAAGACTCAGCTATGTTTCAGTGAACTACAATGCAAAATTCTTGCATATCCAGAGGTTTGGCAGAAATTAACGATACCAGGTACTGGTAAGGATCTTAGTGATGGGGACACTGCCACACTGTTCGTGGAATGCAAACTTGTGCATCCACTCAGGGGAGGAGCTTGGTGTTACCCGGTAAAGTTGCCCTATAGCCCAACTTGTGGTGGTGCCAGGCTGTGTACCACATTGACGTGGGGTTGCCATGGACTTGTGTGATGGGGTGGCTCTGGCAAGTTCATGCCTAAAGAAGTCATCTTTAACATGAGTCAGCATACTATTGGACCACTGTCCAAATTGGATCTGCCACCTGTTTTTGTTTGGTTTTGCATTGTTAAATAAAGTTTTATTGGAGTACATTCATGTTCATTTGTTTCCACATGGTCACATTTGCTTTTCCTCTACAATGACAAAGTTGAATAATTGTGAGAGACCATCTGGGTTGCAAAACCCCAAACATTCACTGTTTGACAAACAGGAAATGTTAGCCAGCACATAGTCTAGAGGGTTCCTTGCATGTGAGAACCTGTTGACACTTATTGAGACAGTTTGTAGCAGCATGGTTTGTCAAAGCAAAAAACTGAGATGCTACCCAAATGTCCATCAAAAGTAGTGATTTGTAGAGTGGACTATTATAGAGCAGAGAGGCAAGGGACAAATCGTCCATTTACACATAGGTCAAAAGGAACCAAAACTGAATTTATTGCTTAGGTGTGTAAATATGTGTGGAAAGTTATAAAGAAAACGAAGGACATGATTATCACAGAAGTTAGTAGAGGGGCTATGCCTGGAGTGTGATGAGGATACCATGGTGCTGAGGCACATAGGGCTGCTGGTGGTGTCCATTTCTCTCTTGGGTTCATTGTTAGCTGTCTGGCTACTTTATGTTTATTCATTATGTAGTCTCCATGATTTAGATGCTCTTCAGTGTGTCTGTCAAATTTCATAATACATGAATTTTAACATTGGAGGTGAAACTGGTCTCCCAAATTGTGAAAAGTCCTAATTCAGTTTGTTCTGGTACAGTGTGAAAACTGGCAAAATGTTGGGCAAAATAGGAAAAATAAGATCACGTGCATTGTCTAGCGGAGAAATCTACAAAGGATTTTGGGCACCCTCAACCCTTTTAGTTCGGTTCCACCTATGCTACCCTTAGTCTTTCTTTTCCTTCCATGGACACCAATCTAGATGAGGGCATGTCAGTGGGTTGGAGACCATTTTTGAATAGGAGTCTAAGAGAGAAGGTCTTTAAGTTGCATGCACGTACCACCCCCAACCCTCGCCGAAAGTGATTTTTTAAGAAAAGATTTTATTTATTTATTTGGGAGAGAGAGAGAGAGAGAGTGCGCAAGAGTGAGAGCACAAGCAGAGGGAGAGGCCGAGGGAGAAAGAGAAGCAGGCTACCTGCTGAGCAGAGAGCCCCAGGACTCTGGCATCAGTACCTGAGTCAGAGGCAGACACTTAACCAACTGAGCCACCCAGGTGCCCCTGAAAGTGATATTTGAAGAAAACAGTGGTCCAGACCCCCACAGTGCTGGTAAAACTGTTCAAACACTGGATCTCAGATCTCTCAGCTCATATTTCTTGAACACCTGCTATAAACGCGCCTGGTGACTGCGAAGCGTTAGAGGAGGGATGCCAATTTTCATAGCCTGGAGGAAAGGCTGCTCAGTATGGCTTCAGATTTTAGGCATGCACTTTCCAAAACCACTCACTCTGAACACAGGCCACTTCCCTCCAGCGGGCTTCAAAAGATCCTGTGCCACCCCAGCTTGATAACTTGTTGTAGGTGTCATCACTTCCACAAGAGGCCACTCTTGCTTCACTTTTTCTAATGGTGCCGGTTTAAAAAAAAAAAAAATACAGTTTTAACAACCCGTGGTACAGAAAAAAACAGTGTTGGCATGTTTTAAACTCAGCATGCAAAAATGTAATTTCATGGTCTTTTGGACTCTTGTATCGAACTCTTGGTGTGTGCTGCTAATTGAAAGATGAGTAATAGTGACGATGACAATGATGACATCGGGTGTCTCCATGGGGTCTTCCTCCAGAGAGAGCAGATTCTTTCATACGCATTATTCAGTGAAGACTCACAATGCCATGTGTCTTGGGGTTCTCGGTTTCCAAGAGGGAGACTTGGTAAATACTGCAATGTGCCCTGTTTGGATGGTGATATTTCAGAACAAGGGTGCGTAAGAAAAGGGGAAATGTAGACCTCGTCTATGGGAAGTGCACCAGGTTTCCTCAGCGTTGGGTGGATGGCTTAATTTGCATTTGTTAAGTTGCTTTTGGCTTGCTATGAATTTGGGTAGGTGCACAGTTCTAGATACAACTTAGGAGGGTGACCCTCGGCACCCATAGGGCATGGCACAATGGGGAATTTTCCAGATGATGGCTTCCTTAGGCTTTCCTTCTTCATGGTTTCTCCCCCTTGAACTTATACTCTGGATGTTAGACACTTCTGGGACACTTCTGGGTCCTGCTGAGCCTTCCCTTCCAGTACTGTCCTGCCTTCAGTTTCTGTTGTCTGGTTTGGCAGACAGAAGGCAGTATATCAAGTCGACATTATAGGTTTAACTCTAGACTCTGCTACTTAGTGGCTGGGTGAGTTATTACCTCTCAGAATCTCAGTTTTGTTTTTGTTTCTGTTTTTCTTTCTTTCTTTCTCTCTCTCTCTCTTTCTTTCTTTCTTTCTTTCTTTTAGATTTTATGTATTTATTTGTCAGAGAAAGAGAGTGAGCACAAGCAAACAGAGAGGCAGGCAGAGGCAGAGGGAGAAGCAGGCTCCCTGCTGAGCAAGGAGCGGATGTGGGGCTCAGTCCCAGGACCCTGGGATCATGACCTGAGTCGAAGGCAGCCCCTTAACCGACTGAGCCACCCAGGCGTCCCTCAGAATCTGTTTACTCATCAGGGTAAACAGTAAAATGGGGCTAATTATACCCATCTCACAGGGGTTTGGGGGGGTATCCTTCTCTTCCTTCCTCACCCTCAGCTGGGCTGCCTCTGTGGTTGTGAGCCCTGGTTTCTGAGAGGATTGGCAGAATATTCATTACTGACTTAACTGCTTTCTGCTACAACCCTGCAGACTTGGGGCAGTCGTTCTAACATTTAAACGAGAATGCCCTGCTCAGTCTAAGATGGCGGGCCAGGCTGGGTCTGTGTGGCCATCTCTTCATGGAAGCATGGCTGGCCACTGGCTCTCACTGCCCCCTCCCACCCTGGAGGTGGCTGAGCAAACAAGATTGTCCTCCCCATGTGGGCAGACCTCCAGTCTGAGACTGACCCTCCGAACAGAACAGAAAGGCAGAGGAAGGGCAGAGCTGCTCTCTGCTGAGCCACAACGTCCATGTCCTGCCCTCAGTCATCTGGACTCCTGACTCTCAGGCCTTTGGATTCTGACTGGGAGTTCCCTCACTGGCTCCCCTCCTCTGGCCTCAGGAGTTTGCTGGGGGAAAGGGAACCACAGCCTTCATTTCAAGGCATACCTCTGGGATGGGTTTAATAAAATTTGCAAATGCAGCTCACCTAGGCTGCTTCCTGCTGTGCCCTTCTAAGGACTCCTGCCACCCAATAGCTGCCCCCAAGCTCCGTCAGGAAAACAGACAGTTAGAAAAACGCAGTTTTGGTGGGAAAGCTCCTTCTCACAATGTGGTTCCTGAAACAGCAGCGGCAGCAGCAGCACCTGGGAACTTGTCAGAAATGCAAACTCAGGGGCTCAGAGCCTTAGAGAACGGGAATCCCGGGCCGGGGTGGGGTGGGGGTGGGGTGGGGTGGTGGAATTTGGCAGTTGGCTTTAACAAGGATTGTGGATTCTGAAGGGCGGGGGACCTTCCAAGACGGCCCGCTGGTCTTCCTTCCAAGCAGGTGGAACAGATTCTGGAATCTATCTACTTCCTGCCATTGCTGGGCTGGTAGAGGTGGGAGATGTGGGGGGCGGGGGGCTGTTCTCTACTTTCTCCAGTCGGCAGGTGCTGAGCACGTATGAAAGGTCTACTAAGACTGTTGATCATTTCTCTCCCCCTCCAACACGCCTTATTGCCTAAACCATGTTATTTCTAGTTGAGAGGCAGGTTTGGTGTTTCTGATTCATTTATTCATTTTATTGAACAAATACTTAGCAGCTCTCAGATGCTGGGTACTCTTCTGGGTACTGCGGTGTGGTGATAGCATTGTACTTTTCCAGAAATCAATCAATTTATGCTATCATTTCAGAGATGGTGAGAGCATGAGGACAGAGCAGGGAGAAAGGCTAGTGTGCTGGGCGGAGGAGGGGTCAGGGGAGGCTATGCTTCTTTCTCGGATGATACGGAAGACTCTATTTTGTCCTTTAATCCTTGTTCTGGGAGAGCACCTTGATCTTCACCCCGTCCGGTTCTCGGTTCTGGAGGTTTCACTCTCTTTCCCCACAGAGTTGAGGGTGGGCACATGACCCAGGCCCAGCCAATCAGCATTCATCTCCCTACCCCCAAAACTTGAGCACCCAGGCTTGAGCACCAAGCTCTTAGGTAGAGCTGCGGGGAGGAGAGAGCCCTGATCACGTTGTTTGAACCCCTAAATCCAGCCATGCCTGAAGCCCTCTTAGCTTGGTGCACCAATACTTTCCTTTTTCGGCTGGAGCCTGCTTCAGTCTGTTGGAAGCCAAAGGGTTTTAATATGAAACTCAGGGGACGTAGGTTCAGGCCCCGACTCTGCCCCTTTTGGGCTGAGTCTTCACCCCTTCTGTTAAAAGTGCTGAAGCTTCGTCAGGGAGAGAGAGCCTACAAGGGAGGTGTCCGCTAAGGGGTGGCTGGACTGTAGAGAAAACTAGCTTCGAGCTGATTTCTTTTGACCTTAGCTTAATGGTGTTCGTATTTCGCGTTTCAGGAATGTGTGACTGAATTCGCAATGACGGGGCGAGTGGCTGTTCTATTTTTCATCTTTATGCTGACAGTCCAGATGGTACAGTGCTCTTGCCCCTCCTCCTTCCCTCTCTCCTCACTCAGAGGCGCACAAGTATGTCAGGAGAGACATTTTTCCTTTTCTCAATGAAACGTAATTACATTGAATTCATGGCATTGATGATATTCATTGTCTCAAATTACACTGTTTCCTGGTGTTGGCTTGAGAGCTGTATAATAAAGTACTGATAAGGATTTTCTTTTTCTAACCCAAATTGTATGCAGATAGATGACACCTTCTGAGGGCACTACTTTCTTTCTTTCTTTTCTTTTCTTTTTTCAGAATTACTGAAAAATCAGCCATTTTGAGGCTAATTTACATTGCCTGTGTTTTTTACACACCCATCAGTTTCAAAATAGATTTCAAAGAGGAAAAAAGTGAAATGCTCTCAGCTCATCCAAATAATTTGGCTTTAATGATATGCAAAACAAGGATGGGGGTGAAGGCAGGCAGCGCATAAAGGTGCTCCCAGCTGAGGGAGGCAGGAAGCATTTCCCCAGCCTCCAACAGCTACACTGGGTCACAGCCCTGACAGCCTGGGCAGAGGGTGGGGATTTCTGAGAAACAATGACATAAATGATATAAATCCTTATCCATAAAAATTGTAAGATTTTTTTCTTTGCCTCTAAGAACCATTTTTGCCCTGTTGGTGATATTGTCTCCATTAAGGTTGCACGATCCCATGCTTACTCTGTGTGTGTCAGGCTCTCTTCTGAGTGCTTACTTGTATTAAATAGCTCAGTTCTCACAGAGACCCTATCCATTTTGGAGTTGAATGTTGCTTACGGCTCCATGGCCAGTAACACAGTAACACAGGCCTCCCCAACTCCAAAGCCTGTTTTCACTTCTGCAGTCCAGAGAAGGCTTGTTCAGGGCATGTAGTATTGGTGCTAAGCTCCTGTGTTGAGATTGACTATTGCTAATTGATTATGCTTCTCTCTTACTGATCTGGGGGTGAGGAGCAGAACCCTTATCCACATGATGCTTTTGGTGACCACTGGTACAAAGATGGCCTGGGATCAATACCTTAACCTAGCTGCTTGAGACTTTTTTTTTTTTTTTTTTTTTAAATGACTTTGGAAACTTCTTTTTTTTTTTTTTTTGAAGATTTCATTTATTTATTTGACAGAGAGAGATCACAAGTAGGCAGAGAGGCAGGGAGAGAGAGAGGAAGGGAAGCAGGCCCCCTGCTGAGCAGAGAGCCCGATGTGGGACCCGATCCCAGGACCCTGAGATCATGACCTGAGCCGAAGGCAGCGGCTTAACCCACTGAGCCACCCAGGCGCCCCGAGACTTTTTTTTTTTAAAGATTTTATTTATTTATTTGACAGAGATCACAAGTAGGCAGATAAGCAGGAAGAGAGAGAGGAGGAAGCAGGCTCCCTGCTGAGCAGAGAGCCTGAAGTGGGGCTTGATCCCAGGACCCTGAGATCATGACCTGAGCCAAAGGCAGAGGCTTTAACCCACTGAGCCATCCAGGCACCCCTTGAGACCTTTTTTTAAAATTAACATATAATGTATTATTTGCCCTAGGCGTACAGGTCTGTGAATCATCAGGCTTACACATTTCACAGCACTCACCATAGCACAAACTCTCCCCAATGTCAATAACCCAACCACCTTATCCCTACCCCTAACCCCCAGCAAACCTCAGTTTGTTTCATGAGATTTAGAGTCTCCCTCCCAATCCCATCTTGTTTCATTTTTTTCCTCCCTACCTCCAACACTCCCCACCCTGCCTCTTAAATTCCTTATATCGGAGAGATCATATGATAATTGTCTCTGTCTGATTGATTTATTTCTTTTAGCATGTTACCCTCTAGTTCCATCCATTTCATTGCAAATGACAAGATTTCATTTCTTTTGATGGCTGCATAGTATTCCATTGTGTGTGTGTGTGTATATATTACATCTTCTTTATCCATTCATCTGTGGATGGACATCTAGGTTCTTTCCATAGTTTGGCTATTGTGGACATTGCTGCTATAAACATTTGGGTGCACATGCCCCTTCGGATCACTATATTTGTATCTTTAGAGTAAATACCTAGTAGTGTGATTGCTGGATCGTAGGGTTGCTGATTTTCAACTTTTTGAGGAACCTCCATGCTGTTTTCCAGAGTGGCTGCACCAACTTGCATTCCCACCAACAGTGTAGGAGGGTTCCCCTTTCTCCGCATCCTTGCCAACATCTGCTGTTTCCTGACTTGTTAAGTTTAGCCATTCTGGTTGGTGTGAGGTGGTATCTCATTGTAGTTTTGATTTGTATTTCCCTGATGCTGAGTGATGTTGAGTACTTTTTCATGTGTCTATTGGCCATTTGAATGTCTTCTTTGCAGAGATATCTGTTCATGTCCTCTGCCCATTTCTTGATTGGATTCTTTGTTCTTTAGGTGTTTGTTTCTGCCCATTTCTTGATTGGATTCTTTGTTCTTTGAGTTTGATAAGTTCTTTTTTTTATCTTTTATTTCCCATTGAGGCATTTTATTTGTCTGTATGTATTACATCCCTGGAAAAAGACTCCCAGGATTTTCCCTCCTGTGTGTTTTCATCTTGCTTCTTCATGGTCTATGATGCCAGTTGAGGTTGTCAGTACAATGAAACCAAACTGGTGGGACGGGAGCAGGTTATTCTGCCATTTTTCTAGATCTTCCAGTTGTACATCAAATCTGGAGCTGATCACTCCACACTTGTTCAACCTGCCTGTGAGGTTCACAATAATTTTCCCTGTTCTGTGATCATCAGTGATTCAAATTTGCCAATGTAACCATGCTTCATCATCATAGTGAGAAACTGGATGATGAGTTTGGAGCACGGCCTAAATAGGTGCATTTGCCTCTCTTCTCTTCATTGTTAATGCTGTAGAGAGCATCTGCCAGGACATTCATGCACACCATTATGGCGGCAAGGAAAAATGGTGGAAAGAGTGATAAGTTCTTTATAGATTTTGGATATTAGCCCTTTATCTGATGTGTCATTTGTGAATATCTTCTCCCATTCTGTTGGTTGTCTTTTGGTTTTGTTGACAGTTTCCTTTGCTGTGCAAAAGCTTTTGATCTTGATGAAATCCCAATAGTTCATTTTTGCCCTTGCTTTCCTTGCCTTTGGTGATGTTTCTAGGAAGAAAATGCTGTGCCTGATGTCAAAGGGTTGCTGCCTCGTTGCTTCAAGGATTTTGATAGATTCCTGTCTCCCATTGAGGTCTTTCATGCATTTTGAGTCTGTTTTTGTGTGTGGTATAAGGAAATGGTCCAGTTTCATCCTTTTGCATGTGGCTGTCCAATTTTCCCATCACCATTTGTTGAAGAGACTATCTTTTTTTCATGGACATTCTTTCCTGCTTTGTCAAAGATTAGTTGACCATAGAGTGGAGGGTCTATTTCTGGGTTCTCCATTCTGTCTATTGAACTATATGTCTGTTTTTGTGTCAGTACCATACTGTTTTGGTGATTACAGCTTTGTAATAGCGTTTGAAGTCTGGAATTGTGATGCCACCAATTTGGGTATTCCTCTGGGTATTCAGGGTCTTTTCTGGTTCCACATAAATTTTAGGATTATTTGTTCCATTTCCTTAAAAAAAAGTTGATGGTATTTTGATAGGGATTGCATTAAATGTGTAGATTGCTCTAGGTAGCATAGACATTTTCACAGTATTTGTTCTTCCAATCTGTGAGCATGGAATGTTTTCCCATTTCTTTGTGTCTTACTTGATTTCTTTCATGAGTATTCAATAGTTTTCTGAGTACAGATTCTTTGCCGCTTTGGTTAGATTTATTCCTAGGTATCTTATGGTTTTGGGTGCAACTGTAAATGGGATTGACTCCTTAATTTCTCTTTCTTGTGTCTTGATGTTGGTAGAAATGCAACTGATTTCTGTGTATTGATTGTACTGAATTCCTGTATGAGTTCTAGCAGTTTGGGGATGGATTCTTTGGGTTTTCCCAAAGAATAAACTATCATATCATCTGCAAAGAGTGACAGTTTGACTTCTTCTTTGCCTATTTGGATGCCTTTTATTTCTTTTGGTTGTCTGATTGCTGAGGCTAGGGCTTCCAGTACTATGTTGAATAGCAGTGGTGACCTGCTTTGCGACCCAGGATGTGATCTATTCTGGAGAATATTCCATGTGCACTACAGAAGAATATGTATTCTGTTTTTTGGGGATGGAGTGTTCTAAGTATATCTGTGTTGTTCATCTGGTCCAGTGTGTCATTTCAAGCCCTTTATTTCCTTGTTGATCTTTTGCTTAGATGATCTGTCCATTTCAGTGAGGGGGGTGTTAAAGTCCCCTACTATTATTGTATTATTGTTGATGTGTTTCTTTGATTTTATTAATTGGTTTATATAATTGGCTGTTCCCTTCTTAGGGGCATAGATATTTAAAACTGTTAGATCTTCTTGTTGGACAGAACTTTTAAGTAGGATATAGGGTTCTTCCTCATCTCTTATTATAGTCTTTGGCTTAAAATCTAATTTTTCTGATATAAAAATTACCACCCCAGATTTCTTTTGATGTCCATTAGCATGGTAAAATGTTTTCCACCCCCTCACTTTAAATCTGAAGGTGTCTTTGGGTCTAAAATGAGTTTCTTACAGACAGGATATCATTGGGTCTTGTTTTTTTATCCATTCTGATACCTTGTATCTTTTGATTGGGGCATTTAACCCATTTACATTCAGGGTAACTATTGAAAGATAAGAATTTAGTGCCATTATATTGCCTGAAAGGTGACTGCTACTAAACATGGCCTCTGTTCCTTTCTGGTCTGTTATTTTTAGGCTCTCTCTTTGCTTAGAGAACCCCCTTTCAATGTTTTCTGTAGGGATGTTTTGGTGTTTGCAAATTCTTTTAGTTTTTGTTTGTCCTGGAAGCTTTCTCTCTCCTTCTGTTTTCAATGACAGCCTAGCTGGATATAGTACTGTTGGCTGCATATTTTTCTCATTTAGTCCTCTGAATATATCATGCCAGTCCTTTCTGGCCTGCCAGATCTCTGTGGATAGGTCTATTACCAATCTAATATTTCTACCATTATATGCTGCAGACCTCTTGCCTGGAGCTGCTTGCAGGATTTTCTCCTTATCTCTGAGACTTGTAAGTTTTACTATTAGATGATGGGGTATGGACCTATTTTTATTGATTTTGAGAGGGATTTTCTGTGCCTCCTGGATTTTGATGCTTGTTCCCTTTGCCAAATTAGGGAAATTCTCTACTATAATTCGCTTCAATATACCTTCTGCTCCCCTCTCTCTTTCTTCTTCTTCTGGGATCCCAATTATTCTAATATTGTTTCATCCTATGGTATCACTTATCTCTCAAATTCTCCCTTCATGGTCCAGTAGTTGTTTGTCTCTCTTTTACTCAGCTTCTTTATTCTCTGTCATTTGGTCTTCTATATCACAAATTCCCTCTTCTGTCTCATTTATCCTAGTAGTAAGAACCTCCATTTTTTATTGCACCTCATTAATATTTTTTTTAATTTTAACTTGGTTAGATTTTAGTTCTTTTATTTCTCCAGAAAGGACCTTTATTTCTCCTGACAGGTTTCTCTAATATCTTCCACACCTTTTTCGAGCCCGGCTAGAACCTTGAGAATCGTCATTCCGAACTCTAGATTTGACATATTAACAATGTCCATATTGATTAGGTCCCTGGCCTTTGGTACTACCTCTTGTTCTTTTTTTTGTGGTGAGTTTTTCCGCCTTGACATTTTAGCCAGATAAGAATATATGAAGGAGCAAATAAAATACTAAAAGGGTGGCAAAGACCCCAGTAAAATGTGCTTTAACCAAACCAGAAGAGACCCCAAATTGTGAGGGGAAGAAAGGGGGTAAAAATAAGTTCAGAAAAAAATTTAAAAAAAATAAAGAAAGAAAAAATATTAAAAAGAAAAAATATATATTAGACTGGTGAATAGAACCCACTTAATTTTGGGAGTATTTTGGTCTCTTAGAAGAAACTACCTCCCAAAATTTTAAAGAATGAAAAACATATATAAGGGTAAACATGATGAAGGGATGGAGTATGACTATAAAGATGAAAAAAAATTGTTTAATTTCTAAAAAAGGAGTTAAGATAAGTTGGTTGGGAGAATAAAGAAAAAGAAAGTGGAGAGAATTTGCTCAGGCTGGAGACTAGAACAAAGCCCTGTGCTAGATTTAGGGTATATTTCGATCTAGTAGAAGAAGTTGTATCCCAAATTTTCTTAGAGGAAAAAACCCTATGTGTATACAAAAAATAAAGTTAGATACAATGAAGGATAAAATATGACTATAATAATGAAGTTTCAAAAAAGATTTTTTAAAATGGTATTGTTAAGATAAACTAGTTAAAAAATGTTAAAAGAGGAAAGGGTAAAAGTTAAAAAAAAACTTAGCAGAAGAAAAAAAATAAAATTAAAACAAATTAATTAACTTTGCAAGACTAAGGAATCATGGGGAGAAAGCCATGAATTCCATGCTTTGCTTTCTCCTCCTCTGGAATTCCATTCTTCTCCTTTTTAAGTGAACTTGGTCATGGCTGGATTTCTTGCTGATCTTCTTGGGGAGGGCCCTGTTGTAGTGATTCTCAAGTGTCTTTGCCCAAGGCAGAATTATACTGCCCTTACCAGGCTAAGTAATCTGCTTGGGTTCCCTTTTGGGAGCTTTTGTTCCCTGAAAGCTTTCTGTAGAATTCCAAAGGATGGGAATGAAAATGGCGGCCTCCCAATCTCCAACCCAGAGGAGCTGAGAGCTCAGGGCCCCACTTCTCAGTCCACAGATCCCTGCACTCTTCCAAGGGAGTCTCCCCGCGTTTTGTGGGGTCCCTGCTCAGAGAGCAGTGGCCTGTACCATGGACCACAATTTAAGGTAATCCCAAGTTGAGAACTTACTCCTTGGCTACATCTCTATAGCCAGCTTCCCTGCTCTAATACCTGCAAGTTCTGCAACACTCAGACAACCCTGATCCTTCTGTGACCCCGTGGGACCTGAGACCATGCTGTCCCCATGTGGGCTTCACCCCAGTTTAGCCTCTGGAGCGATGTCCCTCAGTGGAGCAGACTTTTAAAAGTCCTGATTTTGTGCTCCATTGCTCTGCCACTTGTTGGGAGCCGGCTCGTCCCCCCGTGGTCTATATCCCCATCGCTTTGGATTCACTTCTCCGCAGGTCCTACCTTTCAGAAAGTGGTCAATTTTCTGTTTCTAGAATTGCTGCTCTTCTCTTTGATCTCCTGTTGGATTTGTAGGTGTTCAGAATGGTTCGATAAGCTAGATAGCTGATCTCCTGCTACCTGATGTTGTCTCAGCCTGCTACTTCTCCACCATCTTGACTCCTCCTGCCCTACGTGTGAGAATGTGAAGGAGGCCGTGAGCCCAAGCCCATGAGTACTGAGTCATACCAGCAACCACCAGAATGAGCTTGGAAGCTGGTCCTTCTCTACTTGAGTCTTAATATGACCAAAGCCTGGTAAGGGAATGAGAGTCAGAGGACCCTATTAGGCTACTTTTAATTTCCTGACACAAGGAAACTATGATATAACCAGCGGTGTTGTTTTAAGGCATTAGGCTTGTGGGTAATTTATTACACAGCAGGAATTAACTAATACAGAGATTCTGGGAAGTAAAAACTGAGGTAGAGCCAATATTGTACTTCAATGAAACTTAGTGTCATATGGCAATCATTTTTTGAAGCTATTAAAAACTAGTCATGAATGTGATTTTTCATGAATGGATCATAACTTATTTAGCAGTTTTCCTATTACATTGGCTATTCCGGTTGCCTCCATTATTTCCCATGATGAACAATGCTACCAAGACTTATATATAATCTTTGATCCACATCACTGTTCGCTTCCTAGGAACTTTCATTTCTAGAAGTTGAATTAATAGGGCACAAAGATATTTATGATTTTTTTAGAGTTTATTTATTTATTTGAGAGAGAGAGAGCATTAGAGGGAAGAAGATCAGAGGGAGAAGCACACTCCCCATGGAGCTGGGAGCCCAATGCGGGACTTGATCCTGCGACTCTGGGATCATGACCTGAGTGGAAGGCAGTTGCTTAACAAACTGAGCCACCCAGGTGCCTGATGTTTATGATTCTTGGTATATATTGCTAGATTGCTCTCCAGAAAGGCTTGTGTCATTTCATAATCTTATCAATAGAATGTGATAATGCATATATAAAGCTCATCTTAGACTGAAATTCTCTGGTTCTGTAGGACTAGGGTGGCTTTGTATTTGTTTCTGGTTATGCAGAATCTAGCTCAGTGCTTGACACATAGTAGGGCCCACTTAGGGAATAAGAAATGATGGGAAGGCATTTGTAAGTGCTGTGTGATCCTCATTTTTTTTTTTTTAAAGATTTTATTTATTTAACAGACAGAGGTCACAAGTAGGCAGAGAGGCAGGCAGAGAGAGATTAGGAAGCAGGCTCCCAACTGAGCAGAGAGCCCGAGGCAGGGCTTGATCCCAGGACCCTGAGATCATGACCTGAGCCAAAGGCAGAGGCTTAACCCACTGAGCCACACAGGTGCCCCTGGGTAATCCTCATTTCAAGACTCTGGTTCTAGGAGGGACAGTTCATTGTATATCATTACTCTTTAGTTTGTGACTTCTGATTAAATGGGTTGAAAAGTGCAATGGGTCTCAAACTTTAGCATGCATAGAACCACCTGGAAGGTTTCTTAAAACAGAGGTTGTTGGCTCCACTCTTACACAGTCTGAATCAGTTCATCTAGGAAGGGGCCTAGGAATCTGCATTTCTCATGAGTTCCTGTGTGTTGCCTGGTCCACGTACCACACGTGGAGTAGCACTAGGTAGGGGATGTCTGCCTGTTCTTTATCATTCTCTTTGAGCACCACTGCCACCCTACCGTATGGTTTGGGGAGGGTATGTCTACTCAGGGTGCCTGAGTATCACTGCCTTGGAGATCTCAGGGTCTCAGGTTCATTAGGGAACCAGGGAGTGGTCTGTGGGTTGATGTATGACTTGGGCAGAGCCATTCAGACCTTTTTTTGGAGGGACTCGGATTTGAGATGAAAGATGACGTTTCTTGTGATGTTAAAAATACAAAGGATCAAATGAGCCTTGAACTTTTCTGACTATGAAGTCCACAAAGGGAAAGCAGAGCCAAGGAAATGAAAAGAGACATTCTCTTGAGAATGAAGTTTGAGCCCCATGTCTAGTCATGCTGTGGGCTTCCTAGAAATGGCAGTGAGTAAACTCCTTTTTTTACCCCCAGCTTGTTTGAGTTGGATTTCTGTCTTTTACAATGGGAGGGCCCTGATCCAGGGGTCCTGTACCCTAGAAAGTGGGAGGATATTAATGTGGACATAAGCAATGATGTCCCACTCATTGGAGTCTCTCTGTAAGCTCACATATAAAAGAAAAACTTTGGCACTGGATGCTTGTTTCAGATTAAATCCGAAATATAGTAATGGATTTCATCTGTGCTATGGCATGGAGAGAGATTTCAGTATAGAACTAAGCTGAACTCCAAATGTGGCAAAATCATCTAGGGATTTACAGCCAGTGAGCAAAATGTGAGGGTCAATGGATGGAAAATCACTAAGAGAAAATTGACTAATAGTAAGAGTGGTGAGAGTCTTGCTACCCTGACTTAGGTTTCTTTGCTAAGACTGGAGTAAGCAGGCCAAGGACATGGATGGTCAAGGTCAAAGCCTAGTTGACATGAGGGCTTAGAGGATCCTGAGTAAAGTTTGGTCAAGGAAGGAGTCATTGTCACATAGGAATTCCAAGTATCTTTTGGGCTGACCCTGGTGCACAGGAGGGAACTGTGACCCTGCCTGTCAGAAGTTTTACAGGGCAAACTCCTGTCTACAGGGATCTCTACAGATGGTCAGAAGGGCTGTCAGCCCTCTTTGATGGCTCTGGCTTGCTCAGGAAGTACCTGGGCATGCAGCAGAGGCTCACTGAAGGTTTATGGGATGACCCTCTGCTTCCTTGAGGCAGAGGAAAGAGGCTGCCTCTGATTCCACAATGAGAAACAAAGCGGATGATAAAGCTTCTGGGAGAAAGGCTGCTTGACTTTAATTTGCAGGAGTGGATGGTATGTGACCGATCAAAGATTTCGATAGATGAATGGTGAGGTGGAAGGAGGTGTTGCAGGGGCCTAGATGTCGGGGCAGGAAGAGCAAGAAACAGACATAGGCAGCGATAGATACTGAAGACACAAGGCAGAACAACTTTGAGTGCTGAGAGTTGTCTGTAGCTGGAAACACATTTTTGTTGACCAAGGGGATAGGTTTTTTAGTCCAATTTTTATTTTTCAAAGGGCTCACCATCCACAATTAGCAAGGACAATTGACTAGGAGGCTTGGTGGCTATCCTGGGGAGAGACAGACAGAATATCTTGCGTTAGGGGGTTATATAGGGGTTATATAGAGAGGAGAGAGGGAAAAAGCAGGTGGGTTTCAGAGTCTGTAGGAAGTAAAACTGAGGGCTGGGTAAGTTAAATCGCTTGCCCAACGTCACCTAAGGCTACTTAAATTATTTGTATTCATTAAAGTAACATAAAATTAAGCATTCCACTTGTCTCAGATCATCAGCCCCACTATATGTGCTCAGTAGACACCTGTGGCCACCTCTTCGGACAGGCAGATCACCAGAACATTTCCACTTTGGTGAACCGTGCTATGGATGGTTCTCGCATGGAGTCTACACTGCCTGAAGCTCCTAGCCTAAGGTACAGCCCGATTCCCTCCCTCCTCAGTTTGGAGTCTCTAAATGTTTGGGGGCTGAGGTCAGCTGCTTTGTGCTTGACCTGATGGTGGTCCCAGCCCTTAAAACAGAGGAGAGTCCGAAGTGGCTCAGTGATTCCTGCCCCCTGCATGACCACGGAGTGCCCAGGAAGCAGGAAGCAGCTGTTACTGACTCTCTCCTGAGAATATGATCACAGGGCAGTGGGGGCTGTGGGGAGGCTTGAGGGCATCAAGCCCAAATCCTGCTTCGTGAGCCATCAGCACGCCGGCGTTTGCCCAGCTTCTGGGCATATTGGCATGCGGCACACACATCTCACGGCTGGAATGGCCCATTTCTGAATTAGATAAAAGATGTCAGAAGAATAATAAAGTTACTTTTGGCGAATACGTATTATCTGTAACGATATAAAATGGGGATTGCAGCCACTACAATTCAATCTTCCATCTCAGAGGTTTATTAGCGCTAATCCCACCAGAATCAGTTGCAGGATCTGGGAGTGTAATAAAATGGACTCATTTTTCACAGTTTTTTTCCCCGTCAAGTGCCAGTGGTATAAAAAGAGCAATATTAAAACAAAACTGAACAAAACACCAAACAGGCATTTGTTTACACTTCTCCTGCTAAGTTATGGCTGATTTTTTAACAGTCCTGTTGTTTTGGGAGAGCGGCTTTTAGGTCCGAGCCATGATAGCAAACCCATGGCCAATGTCTTTGCTCCCTAATCCCTTGCAGACATCATTAATCAATCATGAAACTCCATCTTCATGACTCCAGACATGGCCTTAGGATCCTTCTTTCCCTATGGTCCTAAAAGGGGAGAAAATAGGTTAAAAATCTAGTTGTGATCCATGGATTGGGGACAGGCATTTTATCTGACACGGAGCAAGAAAAACATTCAGTTCTCAGAATAGTAATGGGAAACTGTTCTGAGCTTGCTACTTCTGGGAAAGAGGGGGACATTTTTGCTATTTGGGGGGCTATTAAGAAGGAATGAATGACCACGGTCAAGCCGGCAGCAGCGCTGTGGTGATAGTAGCATCATAAAGAATAATCAGGACCCTCGGCATGATGATGAAAATATTTCCTAGCACTTCCAGCGGGCTTATTTTGTTCCCGGAGAATTCATTTAGTAATATTTTTACAACAGAAGTCTTAACTGTTGAGAACTGGGCTGTCTCTTGGTCAGTGCTCGGACCACCACATCCTGTCACTTATGGAAAGCTGGACGTACCTGGTATGTCATCCTTTCGGAAGGGATCTCAGATTAATGGTGTCCCTTCTGGGGAGACTATTAATATATCACATAGCAGAGCTGGTCAAAGCAAAGTCTCAGGAGTTTGCTAGCCGTTCCATCCACACAGGGCTTTGTTACTAGTAGAGGCTCCAAGTGGGACGTCTCTGTTGTCCTCCCTGAAAAATGAATGCCATTAGGTTTGTTTTTAAATTGTGCACAACCTCTTCAACTAACTCAAGACTTTTTCATGACTCCTGGCTATTCTACTTCCTGGCTATTCTACAATGAGCATCCTAAATTGTGAATATAATCAGAGTACAGAAGTGATCTGGGCATCCTCTTGGACCTTATTAAATAATCACAGGTGCTTATTTAAACTATATGTGGGGATGAGTGGGTGGCTTAGTCGGTTAAGCATGTGCCTTCAGCTCAGATTATGATCTCAGGGTCTTGGGATAGAGCCCCACATTGGGCTCCTGGCTCAGGGGTAAGCCTGCTTCTCCCTCTGGCTGCTGCTCCCCCTGCTTGTTCTCTCTCTCTCTCTGACATAATTAAATAAAATCTTGAAAAAATATGCAAATGTCACTGGAGCCCCTCAGAAAAATCCCTTACCCTGGAGACCCCTAACAACATTATGTAGTGAGCGACTCTTCTATTTCACGGGTGATCCGTGGAATTAATGAACTGGAGCTAGTTTCTAACAGTCTTTTTGTGGGGTTTCCTAAGATCTCTGTGTCTTTTCCCAGATATGGGCTGCAAATCTGTCTGCACAAAGTAAGAGAATTCTTAATGCTTGCAAACCGTCTGCTGAACTCCCCCTTCATTTAAAAATCATGCTTGCTTGTTATATCTGTTCTTAGGCATGTTCTTATACATATTAAGGAGAAGCTTTTACTTTATATGCCAAAAAGGCTCAAGAGAGTTGTCATGGAATAGCACTACAACCTCAAAATTTCTTTCCAGGGAAGAACACTAAAAGGCATCAAACTGTCCCTCTCCTTGAGGAATAGTAGCCCCTGCAAAGTTTTCTGTCCTGCCACCTTGCAGAGTGGACTCTGCAAGCCCTGGGGTCTCGGGAGAGTTGTGAGGATTGAAGGAACCAAACTTGACCAGAGGTTAGGAGCGGTGTGGGAAGGTCTTGGTATAGCTTAACATGGCTCTGGCAGGAAACAATGAGAGAGTAAAGCCACATTTGTTGGTTGCTGATTCCTTCTGTCCTATGGTTTCTGTCTTGGTGTGATCACATGGGCTTGAAATACTGTTAGGGCCAGAGAGGGAAGCAGTCCATCTGGTTGATTTCAGGACAAAGCCATTGGCCTTGATTATACTGCTCTGTTCTCTAGGCTTTGATAGAATTTGTTGGCCCTCACGGGGTCCATACGTGGCATTCTGTTCTGTTGTGTAACGAGTTATTGCAAGGTATAGTGACTTATACACATGGATTCTGTGGGTTGGGGGATCAGACAAGGAAGAGTGGAAGTGGCATGCCAATATTCCAGGGTGTTGGGATTTCCACTGGGCAGACTCAAAGGTTAGTGGTGATGCCAGTGTAGGGGGCCAGAGTCTCCTGAAGGTCCATTCCTGCACATCTGGTGCCCAGACTAGGATGACTCAGAGTCTGCCTCACGGGCTTCTTCACAGCACGGCAGCCTCAGGGCAGCCTCACCTGTCGATGTAGCCTCCAAAGCCACCTGTGTGCACTGCATGCAACCCTACCAGGTTTCCGGGTTGGAGTCACATTGCAGAAGTGCAGCCATCTTTGAGAAATGCAGCCCCCCACCTCCCTCTGGAGCTCAGTGTGAGGGAGGCCAGGCTATGGAGGGGGTGACAGCTTCCATTGTATGCCCTCGGCAAGTGCCTCTGTCACCTGCTAGTGCTCTGAATTTCCTGGGTGGTGTTCCTTCTGTAAACAGGGAGATCTCTACGAGGAATGGTGTGCCTCTTAAGCCAATTAGCACACTGGCTAGCAGGTAACAATTTCTCCTAAATGCTAACTCATGGAGGTGGTCGTTAAGCTCTGTATTGCCTTCATATAAATGAGAAAAAGATGGCATCTGAATGTGGGGAAAGGGCAAGCAGAGTACAGCCCCTTTGACTCTGGGTCAGCCACTATTACAGAACATAATCTGCTCCCAGCCAAATGTAGCAGTCTTGGTCCGTAGTAGTTTTGCCATTTAAACAAAGAGCCAACGCATTTAGCAGTCTCCACGCCTAGGGCCCTCCCGGTTGCCTCCTCCAGTGTCCATTCCTAGCTACCGTTTTTACTGGACATATGTTCTCCCCTTTCTAAAGCTTCCACAGTTCCCCAGAAACATGATCTTCTGTTGAGGTTCATGAACTTGGTGAGGAAGGGGGTGCATCCTTAGGAATGTTGAAGCTTAGTGGAACCAATTATGCATTTAATAATTTCTGGACAATTTTTTAATTTCTCACTTCAAATGTAATACCTACGTATTATAAAAATTCAAGCAAAAAATATAGACAGGCAAAAAAGTGACTCAGAACTCTCTTATAGGAATTTTTAGCAGTGTCGTAGACCTATGTGAAATTAGGGTAGAGGGCTGTGCGTGCGTGTGAGTGTGTGTGTCTGTGTGTGTCTGTGTGTGGGTAGGTGTGGGTGTGTGAAGAGAGTGAGAAAGACAGAGGGAGAAAGAGATATGAAGAGTTGCCAAGTAAAAGACAGGACCTTGGTTAAATTAGAATTTCAAATAAATCATGAAATTCTTTTTAGTAAAGGTATGTCTCAAATATGTTTATCTGAAAGTCTAATTTATTTTTTTTAATTTAAATGTTTTATTTATTTATTTGACAGACAGAGATCACAAGCAGGCAGAGAGGCAGGCAGAGAGAGAGAGGAGGAAGCAGGCTCCCCGCTGAGCAGAGAGCCCGATGCGGGACTCGATCCCAGGACCCTGAGATCATGACCTGAGCCGAAGGCAGAGGCCCTAACCCACTGAGCCACCCAGGTGCCCCTGAAAGTCTAATTTAATAGGTTATTTAAATTTGGCAGCCATATCTGTGTGATGTGTGAGTGGGGAGTATATGGGGGATGAGTGTGTGTGTACATGGGGTGTGTGTGTATGTGTGTGTGTGTTGTGTGCAGGGGAGTGACTTGTGTTTTGGTGGGGGGATGGGAGGTCAGAAGAAAGAAAGAAGAGATACAGGAAACTTGAATGTGGTTTTTAACAGTTTTCCCCAGATTGTTTTTGTAACATATTTTTGGTTTTGTTCTTTAAATACTTTATTGTAATTTGCTGATTTACATGTCTAGATTCCTATAAGACACAGAGGTCAAGTCTTGTTTCTCTTGAAGTTCCTGCATGTGGCATTGAGTGGATATGCTGATTTGGGCACTCTCAGACTTCAGAACAGTTCATATCTTAGTCGGCTGGGGCTGCTATAACCAAGTCAGACAGACTGGGTGGCATACGAACAGGAGAAACCTGCTTCTTACAGTTCTGGAGGCTGGAAGTTTGAGTTTTGAGCATGGTTGGATTCTGGCGAGAGCCCTCTTCCTGGCCCAAAGCTGGTGACTCCCTGGTGTGTCCTTGCACGACAGAAGAGGTGAGGAGTCTCTGGGGAAGAAGAAGGGAAGAGGTGGGGCCTCTTTTCTAAGGGCTCTAATCGCATTCACAAAGGCTCCTCCCTCATGTCTTAATCAATGTCCAAAGGCCTTGTCTTGTAATACCATCACCGTGGGAGTCCGAATTTCAACATGGGAATTTTGGGAAGATACAAGCATTCAGATTCTAGCAGCTGGTGATTCAATTCTGGTGCATCCGTCTCCCTGAATATCAGCCATGAAGCTGTCCACTGCTTGCACTGACTATCCAGTCTTCAGGATGTGACAGAGTAGTCTTGGTTCCCCATGTTGGGCCATCGGGGTCACCTGGAAAGTTTGTATAAAATCCAGGTTCCCAGGCTCACTCCTCCCAAGAATCACAGGAAGCCTGGGGTGGGAAGGAATGGTTCACAGGAACTGAGTGAACAGTAAGTGTTCAGATTTAATGATCTCCTTTTATAAAAGGAAAAGACAACAGAATCAGACCCATCGGCTATATTACGAATGACTGCATGTGTATGGGGTGGGGTGGGGTGGGGTAGGGGTGTGCATGCAAATCACAGGCTGCACCAAGTATAAAAAGTGAAAATTGGTTCATTGATATTTTATAAAGATTTTTCCTCTATGAATTTATGTTGGTGCTACTAATAATAAATCACTTGCCTTGAGCAAGTAATGAAGTCATAAAGATCAGTCTGCAATGAGCTGTGCCCAAAAATGTCTGTAAGGAAAACTAAGGGAAGCGGAAGTTTTTTTTTTTTCCATCAGCAAAGTCCCAGCTGTGCTTTCTGTAGCAAGTGCGAGATTTAACCTAATAAAACTACTTTTCTAGGGCCACTAGGCATAGAGGACTTCTTGGTGGAAGGTTGGAATTGGTCAATAAATGTGTCCAAAAATAAAATTAAACATTTACAAAGAACAGAGCCATGGGGTAGAAGAAAAGTAGCAGTTGATTCTTTGAGTTCAAAGTTCATAAGGTTAGAAGTTCTTCTAGATTCTTCTCTATGGCTTTCCCTCCAAAAATACCATTTTAAAACAAGGGAATTGTGGTTACTTAAAAGAAAATCAACTCTGTGACTATAGTAAAAACCACTGAATTGTATACTTTAAATTGATGAATTCTACGGTATGTGAATTTTATCTCAATAAAACTGTTATAAATAAGATCTAAAAATCAGGAGAACCAAATTCCAGAAGCACCAAGGATCAGGTCATTTCATAGTCTGAGGATAAATCGTAGGGCAATTTATCTTCCAGGTATGACCTTGTTGCAGACTTTCCTGGGAAGATTTGGTAATTGAAGCACATAATAAAAATTTTAAAAATGCAGCAAGATGAATGGTACTGTTTCAAATACTAAAAAGGTAGATTTTTAGAAAACATTAACAGTGAAGAATGTCAAATTGTTCATTATCATTTTTCTTCTGTTATCTACATTTCGTTTATTAGCTGGTACCCATGTGGGCTTGGCAGGGATGGAGGAGTGGCTGGGATGAAAGCTATTGGCCAGTTGGTGGCTGTTAATGTTTCTCATAAGTCTCATTTACTGAAATCTGTAATTTGAACGTGGCCGTTCTTTGAAATGCTCTAGTCTCTCGAAGTTCAATCAATTTCTTAATCATGTAACCACAGCAGGAGCTGCTGAAACAGAGACAAAGGCTGAAGAAACGTATACACATCCTCTCTTATAGCTCACAAAATATGGAATCCACTGTCTCCTTCACAAAACCTCTTGTAGTAACGTGCATCTAAACGGGGGTGGGGGTGGGGCTGGGGGGGTTGTGGAGTGGGGAGGGTGAAAAGTACTTTTAAAAGAGAAGGAAAAGAAGTCAGAAACTATCATTGTTAGGTGAACAGTGACAACAACAAAATCAAGAGCTCCTGATGAAAGGCAAATTATACTATTCACATTGATCGCTTTTTCTCCTTTTTTTCAAATGATTTATTATCCTTGGATATTACAATCAGTTAGCTAGCTTGCTGAAGCATAAATATTTGATCTTGGCTTAATGCTTTTCACAAGTGCTTTTTGCTATAGTCAGACGTCTTTGCTTTTTCCTCCATCTTTTCTTGGTTAAACCAAGGAGGCAAATATTAGGTGTGCAAAGAGACTAGAAATCATTGACCTGTCAATTAGCCAAGGGAGGGAAAGCCCCAGGGCTTAAATAAAATGCCCGCAGGGAGACACTCCCAAACTGTATTTTCAGACTGCGACATTACCTGTGTCCTCTTGTGGTTTGCTTTGTGTCTGCAGGATACCGTGGAATTCATTTTGTTTCCAAATCACAGTCTTTTTGCACTTTAGTTATTATTAAAGCAAGCTGTACAAAGAGGGGGGCTGTCAGACAGTCATTGTACATGTCAAAATTCAGTTTGGAAGAGTGGCTCGGTTAGAGAAGACATTGAGTTGCTTTATAGTACGTCCGCCCGCACCTCCCGCCCTCTAGGCCGATTCTCCAGAAAAGGGTGCCACGTGAGATGTGCTAGCAAGCACACCCAGCCTCTGGGCATTGAGAAGAAGGACCTGAGAAGGCGGATCTGAGTGGAGTGCTGACAGCCTCCACTGCACCCGCTGATTTGAGCTCTCTTTTCTGAGGTCAACAAATCTGGCTTCCCAGCTTCCCTATGAAATAGTCTTCCAAATACTTGCAGGGTCCTCTCCCCAGCTCTCCGTTGCACTCCTTCCTTCCAGCTAACTGTTCTGGTCAGTGCTCATAGGACATGGTTTAAATCTCCCTCATCGCGCGCCTTGGCAGTCAGCATCCCAGACTGAAATCGTGGTTCCACGTGGGTCTGTGTGTGACCTGGTTGGGGGTGGGTGGGGGATGAGGGCGCAGGGGAGGATGTTTCCATCCCTTTATTCATCTGCAAAGCAGAGATCCAGCACCTGCTTACCTGAAGGGGTTGGGAGGAGGACATGAGAGCTGCTTGTGGTGGTGTAGCAGTGCCTGGTGCAAGACCATCACTGAAACATGGTGGCGGATATTACAATTCTCCTTAAGAGAGTCCTTTGAAATCCATCGTAGTGGCTGTTGGCCTTTGGCCCTGGTCTGGAAGGCTCCTCTTTTTTGTTCTTCCTGGTTCTGGTCCACTGCCTGGCTCTGACCTTGCAGTTCCAAAACAAAGCCGGGCACCACAGCTAGACGCTGATATGACTCAGTATCAGTGTTGTAACTTGCCTCGGGAGATTTATTTGAGCTGAGTCTCAGTTATCCCCCTGGAAAAACCGTACCTTCTTTGCAGAGTTGTGGGGTCAAATGAGAGAACTTGGATCGGAGCCGGCATCTAGTAGCTCAATACGTGGTAAGTGCTTACTGTCATTTCCCCCACTATAGGTCTTCCTTGGGCTTTGCTCCCATTCTGTACTTGCTTTGTTTATTCTCATTGGCTTCCAACCTCAGACTGAAAGTCACCTTCTTAAGGACGCCTTCTTTTTTTTTTTTAATGTATTTATTTATTTGAGAGAGAGAGAGAGAGCTCGTGCTCAAGTGGGAGGAGGGGCAGAGGCAGAGGAAGAGAGGTCTCAAGCGGACTCCCCACTGAACACAGAGCCCAATACGGAGCTCGTTCTCCCACGCATGGGGTCACGACCTGAACTGAAATCACGAGTCAGATGTTTCATCGACGGTGCCCCTCAAGGAGGCCTTCTTGTTCACCCTCTCTGAAAGAGATTCTCTCCTGTTTCTCCTACTGCTGTCTTCACTGTGATGACTTATTTATGCTGTGTACATATTGACTGTCTGTCTTCCCGACCACACTGTTAAGAGGCAGGAAGGCAGGGACTTTGCTTTGCTCTCTGCGGTAACCTGGTATCTCGCTCCCAGCACATACTTGGTACGTAATTATTGAAGGAAGACACCCTGATCATCACCACTGTGATGAAGAAGGTGAGAGAGGGACTAAAGTGAGTTTTTCATCACTAGGATTTTCAAACACAGCATACGCAAACCTGAATGGCTTTACGCAAACTCCCCAGGGCCACATCTCGAGTGCTGGTGACTGCAGGGCTGGGTCAATGCTCATGAAATGAGGTCGGTTGCATGTGTGCCTTTGCATGTAAACGGGATGCTGAAATCCTCTTCCCACACCTAAGTCTCCTCTCCTACAAGCACACTCTCTGCGGGCCTCATCCTTATCCTTTTCCACACAACCACCAGCTTTCCTGCTAAAAGTGGTTCATGTTTGTTCAGCATTTATGATGTGCCAACCACACTGCACAGGGCCCTATATGTGTTATTGTCCAAATCACCACAAACACACTTTGTGGTCAATTCACATATTCCTAATGTACTCCTAAGAGCACGAGGCTCTGACGTGGGCCTTGACAAGAGACAACAGGAAGGAGGAGAAAGAAAATATGGGCAAGAATGGAAATAGAAAGCAGGGGATCTCATAAAATGGCAGTTTAGATAAAACCGATGAGAAGCCAGTCAAGAAAGTAGAAGTCCCCAGGCCCCAGTCCAAGTTCAGACTAATGCAGGAGTCCACTGTTGCCAGGGGCTAGAACCAAAGGCCAGCAGAGGGTTGCCGGTCCAGACAGTGGCTGCTCAAAGTCATCCTCCCCGACAGCGTGTGACATGGAGAATCTGGTCCTTTCCTGCTGGGGTGCTCTGCCCTGGCGGGGGCCCCACAGCAGGCCCAGTCCCGGGTGTGCCAGTCCAAATGGAGGTGGGGAGAGGCCAGAGAGGGGCCGGGACAAGTTCTGCTGGGGAAGGGGGGATTCATCTGCTGGGGAAGGGGGGATTCATTGGCAAAGTCACCACAGATACAAAACACTTTTTTGAAAAGCATCTTCACCAGGGGTGTTCTTTGAAAATGGGACAGAAACCTCCCGAATGTCAAGAGATAGGTTTTTTTTTTTTGCCAAAGCAACAGAATGCTGAGGATTGCAAGTAAAGATTCTTATTATAAAAAGGTGCTAAATTCTGGAGTACAGTTTAATTATACCTGAGGTATTTCTGACTTGGTGTGTGTGGTGGGGGAGGCTCTGCCTCTCACTATCACTGTTATTATCTCACGGGTCTCCGTTTTCATTTTTCCACCATGGGGCTCCTTAGTCATCTTTCCAATCCCCCAGCCCCCTTTGGGAGGCAGTTTCTGGCAGAGCACTCAACCGCCAATAAAAGTTGCCCCCTGAGACTCTGACTATTAACGATCAGATTCCTGGCCATGGCTAATCATCAGGTTTAATCACATGTTAATCATCTGCCAGATGGCATGGGGGCAAGCTTCAGATATTCCTGGGGCTGGATCTGTACAGCACAGACATGCTTGTCAGCGAAACATGTCTACTGAAAGCATTCGTCCTCGTGCGTGCAAGAACGGGAGAAAGTGAGCAGCACGGGGGTGTTTCAGGCTGCCTGGTGTGATCTCTCTTGATGGATTTGCTCTTCGAAACTGCTGGCCTATCTTTAATGCTGTATTTGATATGGTCCATCTCTCAACCTCTCTGGCTGTTCTACATTTCTGTTGCTGGCTTCTTCTGAATATTTTATAATCAAGTATTTACTGTGCCTCCAGAGATCATTGGAAATTCCATCAGCAGAGCTGCTGCCCTGGGTGTCTGTGGATCTAGCAGGGTGAGCTCTCAGGAGGAAGGCGAGGCCGTATTTCCTCAAACAATCCAGGGGTGTCCCGTCTCACGTGGTAGAAGTCCAGTGGCCTGACCAAGGCGCATAAAGGCTTGCATTGTCTGGCTTCTAGCTATTTCTCTGATTTCATTTTCTTAACCCCCCTTGCTTACTATACTCCGGCCATAGTGGCCTCCTCGATATCTCTGTTTGTTTTCTGTTACCACATAATAAATTGTTCCAAGCGTAGCAGCTCCTACCACACCCCCATTTATTATCACCTTACAGTTCAGTAGCTCAGAATTACGGGCAGGCTCAGCCACATTTTCTTCTCAGACCAACATCAGCTTGCCTGCTGGAATGGGCTCTCGTCTGGAGGCTTTTGGGAAAAGTTAACTCCCAGATTCATTTGGGTCTTTGGCAGAATTCTGTTCCTTGCAGTTCTAGGACTGAGAACCTCGTTTCCTGGCTGGCTGCCTGCTGAGGGCCACTCTCGGCTTCTGAAGGCCACCCACATTCTTTGCCATGTAGTCCCCTCCACCTGTAAGCCAGCAAATGTGCATTGGGTCCTCTAAACCAGCAAGCATACTGGACCTTCTCATGCTTTGAATCTCTCTGACTTTCTCTTTGGCAGCCACCTGATCAAAGTCTCTGTTTTTAAAGTATTCATATGATTAGGTTAGGCTGACCTGGATAATCTTCCTAATTAAAGGTTAACTGATTAGTAATCTTAATTGCAGTAGAGAAATTCTTTTAACATATATAATCATGGGAGTAACACAGGGGCGGGGGGGGAATCACAGATCCCTCTTAGTTCTGCCTCCCATGCTTTTCTTCCAACATGCTATGTTCAGTCCTCACCTCAGGACCTTTGCACTTTCTCTCTCCTCTTTTTGGAACTCCTCCCCAGAAAGTCACATGGCTTATACAATTGACATTTTGTGTCTTTACAATTTTGTTTGTTTATTATCTCTCTTCTCTCACTGGAAGAGAGGCCCCTGAAGATGGATGTTTTGTCTGTTTTATTCAGGGCTGTGTCCTCATTTCTAAAATAATTCCTGGCACTTAGCTGATGCTCTACACATGTAACTAAATAAACATATAAATGAATCTTTAGCTCCTCCCTCTCTCTTCTAAAATGTCTCTGAATGGTGGAATGCCAAATAAAATGATCCTTACCAACAGCTTGTCTCTCTACGAAGTCAAGCCTGAACCATGGAAGGAATCGGGAACCTCTGCTTTTCTACCTGATCTAAATGAGCACAGAGTTTAAAGAGGAAGGCTCTTTTATCTCCATTTGTCAGTCTTCCTTACATTGTACACATTAGTCTCTTCTTTGCCTGGAAGTACCTTATGCGTTCCCATCTCTCTGTCCAGCCCGGGGCTGGAAGCGCCATGAAGATGTTTTGTCTTCTTCCCATTCAATGAGAGACTTGTACACACTAGAATATGCTCCTTTTCCTTGCCAAGAATATTCTCTACTTTGAAAGGTCCAGGTCGGGTCCCACAGGCTCTGTGGCATTCTTTGATTGCTGCATTTCATAGGGAAAGCTTTCTCTTGTGAGCCAATTTAATATCTGAACCAGAAGCCCTGGGAACCCAAGGGCTGCGTCAAATGCAGCGGTCTCTTTTTTGGCATGCAGAGTCATTTTTAAACATTTGAGCCTTCATTTAAAGGAGAATGCAATAAAAAAATTTGAAATTCTCTCTTACAGTATGTATAAATCAAGCCGTCATCCTGTATGCCTTAAGTTTATAATGACATATACCAACTATTTCTCAATAAAACTGGGAAAAAACAGAAACAACCAAACCCTGGGCTTCTCATTTTTCTTAAGAGTAAAACTCAGGCAAGACTGTGCTCTGATTTCCGTGTGGCGGTTGTTGGGGCTTGCGCGAAGCCTCCTTTCAGCTGGGACATGTGTCTGCCGTTTTCCATAGTCTCTACCTGTCCCTGCTCTTTCACTCCAGATGAGGTCTGAGTGTTGATTGCCATTTATCATTTTTGTGGCTGATATTTTTTAAAGCAAAGAAGTAACTCTCTTTCTCCCTGTTTTATCAAAAGTGAGAGGGCAGCTTGAAGATCCCTTCACCCTACCTTGTGGCTATCATCTGCCTGGTCCCCTGCAGACTTTTGAGTTTTGCTGTTTCTGCCCAGTCTGCAAGCTCTGTAAGGCTCAACGTTCTGTCTGCCTTGTTCACTGCTGAATTCTGAGAGCCTGGAGCATCAGAAATGATCAATCAATGTTTACGGAGTGAACAAGCACCTGGTATCTAAAATCTGTGCAACTGACCCAACTCCTAATGACCCCTGACTTTACTGTTGTCTCTTTTTTAAGATTTTATTTATTGGGGCGCCTGGGTGGCTCAGTGGGTTAAGCCTCTGCCTTCGGCTCAGGTCATGATCCCAGGTCCTGGGATGGAACCTCACATCAGGCTCTCTGCTCTGCAGGGAGCCTGCTTCCTCCCTCTCTCTCTGTCTGCCTCTCTGCCTACTTTTGATCTCTGTCTGTTAAATAAATAAATAAAATCTTTTAAAAAAATATTAGGATGATGTTTATAGGGTTCCATGCTGGGCATTGCATACAGAGGGATACTGATCAAGCAAACAGACCCCTTACTTCTGGGAGGGAGAGTAAGGAATCCATGCAGGTAACTGTTCATGAAGAGTACTCTGAGAACATGAAAAGCACCATGGGGGCTCAAAGCCAAAAGGTATCAGGGAATTGGGGACAGAAGGGAAGGGTTTTAACTGTGCCTTCAAGGAGGAGCAGAATCTTGAAAGACAGGATGTTTCTGGCAGGGTGAAATGTATGAAAAGCCCAGAGGTGAAGAAGTACCATATAGGTCAATTACTTATTTCAATGCAACATCCAATGATGCGTCCCCAAGGGTGTCCTTTGTATATAGTAGATGTTCAACAAACATTTCATTGGCTAGAAGCACTTATTGAACCCCCTGCCTTTGGTGTCATGCTAGGGATGATATCAGATTTATATAAATTTGATAAATTTATAGTTTTTGGAAAAATTGCAGCTCATGATAGAGATAGGAAATACAAACAGCTAGTAAATCAAGAATGTTGTTATTATGCATTTGGAGGTAATATTTGTGGTCAAAGCCTTGGGGTGATCTGCAGATGGGCACTTTAATCTCACACACGTGCAGTGTAGCCCCAAGATTTTCTGGTTTTCACATTCTAAAATCTGATACTCTGGGCTGCTAATCATATGCTGATCCACTCAGGGCCCACTGTTTCTTCGTTGTTTCCAAATTTGATTAATGTTCCTGCCTTCATGCCCCCTCCTGGTGGTGAGGCACCATGCCACAAATTACGCCCCCCAGTGGGTTTCAGGCAGCAGAGGAAATTTCTTTTCTAACAGTGAGGAGCTCCCAGGAAATTTCTTGGGAAAGCTACCTGATCCTATCACAAAGGCAATGCGCCCTGGAGTTGAGCAAGAAGGAGGGCGGCACAGCTTCTCCGGCCGGAGGGAGATAATAAGGGTCAATGGACAAGCCAGTTTCAACGGACACCGAGGAGTAGCACACAAGAGAAAAACATTTGCACTGAATGTGTTGAAAGTAATGATTCTGACCTTTAGAGAATTTGTTAACACAAATTTAACTTCATTTAAATCTTCAATTAATGTGGCTATATTATAGATGAGCGGACTCTCACAATGTAGACATTTTAATAAGATTTTTGGATTCGATAGCTTTATCTAGCATCAGCGATGGGCTTGCTTAGTTGAATTTGGTGATGCAAGCCCTGCCTCCAGAAGTTTACATGTAGGCTCTTTGAGTTTCCCAGTGGCTTGGTACCCAAGGCCATCTCATCTAACTAACTTGCTTGAATCCACTTCTCTCCCTGTCTATACCATGTGGCCTCACAGTTGACCAGGTTCTTTCTGAACACCTGAGTGGTGGGGCCTTTTTTACTAGAATAGGAAACAGTTCTGTAGAATGGCACTCATTATCCTTTTATTTGATCACAAAACAGTATTTTTTTTTAAAGATTTTATTTATTTATTTGACAGAGAGAGATCACAAGTAGGCAGAGAGGCAGGCAGAGAGAGAGAGGAGGAAGCAGGCTCCCTGCTAAGCAGAGAGCCCGATGCGGGACTCGATCCCAGGACCCTGAGATCATGACCCGAGCTGAAGGCAGTGGCTTAACCCACTGAGCCACCCAGGCACCCACAAAACAGTATTTTTAAAACACTTAACGGATTTTTTAAACAAAGAATGAATATAAACACAGTAACCTATCAGTATAAAAGGGCATATCATGAAACATTTTCTTTTGCCATCTAGCCCCCAGGTCCTCTTCCCAGTGCATTTCGTGTGTATTTCCAGAATATTCTTGCCTTAACACAAATGTATGTGTATGTACACAGTCTCACCCCATGTTTTTGGTTTTGTTTTTCCAGCACACGTGTCCCTTTTTTTTTTTCAATCGTGTATCTTGGAGATGATCCCAAATTGGTATATAGAGTTCTGCACTCATTTTTTACCTCTGCATCGTATTCCAATATAGAGCTATATTATCATTTATAACCAGTTCTCTTTAATGGTAATTTAATGGTTGCTTAAAAAAAGTGATATTTTTGAGTCCCACCCTTTGCCTTTATACATGTTTTTGCCAATTACCACCCATCCCCAGTTCCACTCTACAACATCTATTTATCCTTCAACCAGTTTAACTTCCTTGGAAAACCTTCCCCAATTCCTGAAGGCAGAGAGCATTTTGCACACACCTCTGTCATAACGTTTGGTGCAGTTTAACACCCTAGGATGTACGCATGGGTCTGGCCCTTCTACCTGTACTGGAAGATGGAACACCCTTGGGCCAGGCTCTAGCTCCTGGATCTGGGTCACCTGAGGGCACAAGGGACCATACAGACCTGTTGTTTTAGCAGGAGCTGTGGGAGGTGGAGGAAGATAGCTAGTTTGGTCATGAAAAATATTATGACTGGATCCTATAGCCATTTGGAGAGGAGAATTGCTTAAATCCGTTGTAGTTATTGTAGGTAAGCTATTTACATGTTTTGCTGGGCCTCAGATGAACTTAACGATATGGGTTAAAGTCCAGATGCTGGGGCCTTTCCCGGAGATGCCACTTTAGGAGTCCAGGGACAGGTGTCAGCCATTTGTATTTTTTACAAGTTCCCTGGATGGCACTGATATGCAGAGCATGGTTGGAGAACCTGTAATCTTTGTGGACAAAAGTAAGAAGTAGAAAGAAGTGTTCTGACCCTCAAGGAGTTCACAGTCTAGGTAGGGAGACAGTGAAAAAGGTAAAAAGGAAGCGAAACCTCAGTACAAAATGTTAAATGTGTGTTGACCGGTTCTCTGTGGGGAGAGACCCATGCAGGCTGGGGCATTAGAAAAGGCTTCACAGGGGCGCCTAGGCGGCTCAGTGGGCTAACGCCTCTGCCTTCAGCTCGGGTCATGATCCCGGGGTCTTGGGATCGAGCCCCACATCAGGATCTGTGCTCGGCGGGGAGCCTGCTTCCCCCCAACCCCACCTGCCTCTCTGCCTACTTGTGATCTCTCTCTCTGTGTATCAAATAAATAATTTAAATCTTTAAAAAAAAAAAAGAAAGAAAGAAAAGAAAAGGCTTCACAGAGGAAATGAAACTTGAGCAGGGCCTAGGAGGGTGGGTACCCAGTCTACGGGGTTCTGTATCCTTGAGGTTAGTCATTGTACAGATGCATTTGTAGGCTTTTGAAGGAGGCAATGGAGTGTAGACACAAAGAACAAGGGCTTTGTAGCTCACTGCTGTGCTGTCGGTCATGGCTGCATGATGTACTGTTTTGCGACTTGAGCAAATAAATTCCACATCTAGGCTTCCATTTCCACATCTGTTAAACAGAAACAATACTTTTCACTTCAGAAGAGTTGTGAAAATAAAAGGAGATTAATTTATGCAAAAATCTTGGTATCTGGAAAGCCCTTGAAAAAGGCGATCTTTTAATAATAAGTTAAACATAGTTCCAGGTTTTATTCTAAATCTTTCTCTCAGGAAAGTCAGATGTGGCACATAGGGACTGGGGACTCAGCAAGAAAGCAAGAAAGAAGGGTCTGTCAGAGAGAGGGGCTGAAGTACTTTGTGGGCTCTAGTGAATTTTCAGCTCTGCAGCTCTTAGCCATGACCAACCATCGATTTAAACCCCAGGCCAAAGGAGCCCACTGAGCCTTCCCTCCATTGCCTTGTTTCCTGAGGTGAGCAGCCCAGGGTGTTGGGCAAGCTGAGAGTCAGACCAAAATTGGCTGCAACCAAGGAATGGTACATGTCCCTCCAAATCCTATTAAAATAATAATTTTAAAAAGGACTAGAATATGGATTAAAATGATTTTCCATCTAAATCTTCCCAGTGCCACAGTCTATCCCACTATTTTGGATGAAGCTTCAGGACTGTTAGAAG
Organism: Mustela erminea; assembly: GCF_009829155.1. Taxonomy (NCBI): domain Eukaryota; kingdom Metazoa; phylum Chordata; class Mammalia; order Carnivora; family Mustelidae; genus Mustela; species Mustela erminea. The sequence continues at coordinate 47,564,172 of NC_045614.1, forward strand.
CAGACTTTCCTTTGACTCTGTTTAAGCAATGACAGCCATTGCTCAGCGGCGGGCTGCACAGCGGCCATCATCCCGCTCACTCCCTGGGCCTCCCCCCAGCCAGCAGCAAATCCATTCTCTGGGAAGGATCTAATGGCATCTTTATCATGACCACGTGAAACATCCGGACTGTCCGAAAAACTCCCTCAATACATGTTGAACCCACAGTCTCAATGGCTAGAAATAAATAATGGTGTAGACAGAAGGTCAAAGGGAGAAGAGGAAGGTAAGAATCAAAGCAAAAAAAGGAAAGAAAAAGAAAGCAGGGAGAAAAGTTGAAAGGAAACAAAGAGTGAGGAAGTTGAAAGGAAAAAGGAAAAAGAAGAACATACTAGAATGGGAGGGGAAAAAAAGACAAAGAAAGAGGAGAGAAAAGAGAAAGTGGGTGGAGGGCTTCGTAGCCCTTCCTGATTCAATGTCCGCAAAGCTACGAGGTGTCCTGTTCCACCATGGCGGGCACCCTGTGTGTGGGTCAACCTTCATGTCATGAATGAAACACCATTTGTTCCCCCGCGTCTGCTGACATCAATCAATGAGGCTGTTTTCCTCACCAAGGCACAACGAGGTGATAAGGGGAGATGTATAAAAAGCGCTAACTAGTAGGAACAACAATTACTTTTGAACTTTAATGAGGTACCTGACAAGAAAGGCAGTTAATTTCTACCTAACGATCTGTTGTGGTCCTTGGAGTCATGCTCTGGGGTTACATTGGTCTTATCGAACAAGGCTCTTGGTATCCTCTGACCATGTGTCCAGAAGAAAGCCACTGATTCAATGAGGGGACTGCACAAAGACGGCCCTGTGGTCATTTTTCAGCCCTCAGTTTCTAAACTGTGGGGAGAGAATAGGAAAGAACAACTATTTTAAAAGAGAAATCCTGGGGCACCTGGGTGGCTCAGTGGGTTAAAGCCTCTGCCTTCAGCTCAGGTCATGATCACAGGGTCCTGGGATCGAGCCCCGCATCGGGCTCTCTGCTCAGCAGGGAGCCTGCTTCCTCCTCTCTCTCTGCCTGCCTCTCTGCCTACTTGTGATCTCTCTCTCTCTGTGTCAAAATAAAATAAATAAATAAATAATTTAAAAAAAGAGAGAGAGAAATGCAATTGGGTGAAGCCTATTTTATGGAGCAGCAGGTAACAGGTTTCTTATACTGTTATGTGGAGGAAAAACCCTAGATCACTTTTCCTTGCTGTGGCCCATGTGGAAAGATGCTGATGTCAATTAACTTCTTTAATACCATCAGTTACACTTGGCATTAACAAGAGTTATTCTGTTGTCTCTGTATAATAAGACATACTGGATAACTCAAGATGAATGAATGTTTAAACAACTCCGACTTTCGTTAGAAGAAAGTCAGGATGGCCCACAGGCTGCCACACCTCTTTGTGCAAGCTAATTGATAGCTAATTAGCTAACGTGGCTAATTGATAGCTGCACAGGTCCCATCATGTCCCTACATGAGCTCAGAATTCTTCTCCACACAGCACCCCAGGCAGAACCACCCCTTGACAGGAGCTGTCATGTGGAATGAAGCCTTTTAAACATCCCTGATGTAGATCATAAGAAAAAGTTATATTTCTCTTCCCTCCTTGCTATTTTTTTCCTTCTTCTTCTTCTTCTTTATGGAAATGCTTGAGGACAAACAGCCTGGGCTTTGGATTTCCAGCTGAATCACTAAATGGCTCATTGCTTGTTATGTCACTTTGAGAAGTGGGCCATTTTAGAAGTTCCACTAGGGAATTTGACAGGATTGCTGAGGCAAGGCTGCATTTGAGTTTCTGAGCTTTTTACTCCACAGCAGACATTGATGGAAGCCAACTTCTGGAACAGATGGAAAACTGTGCATTTCGGGAGAGAAAGCAAATGGGTCACTCCGAGTGCCAATCCAATTCTTTAGGCTGAGAAAGTTTTCTGTGATGACAACAGTACACCAAGTGACCCTGAGTGCTCACGTCTGTGGGCTCAGTTTCTTTCTTCCTTGTATCTTGAAGTCATGAGCAAAGTCAGGCAGATGACCATACAGGACAAAATCATGTGATAGGAGGGAATACTTAGGCTACAGTTTTCAAACTGGAGAAGTGAAATGGTTTCATTAAAGATGCATTCTTCATACAATGAAAAAATAAACACAGCCCTCGTCTTTGGTTGACACATGATTATTAGATTCTTCAGGATTACTTGAATTTGTCTTGCAACTGACACAGTACAAATGGCATCAGAACTTTTCAGACCACCAAGGAAGCAATTTAAAAATTCAATATTGCAGAAAAAGAAAACAAATCAGGCCTTGTCGGTTAGTCCTAAATACACACACTGCCGGGACGCCTGGGTGGCTCAGTTGGTTAAGCAGCTGCCTTCGGCTCAGGTCATGATCCCAGCGTCCTGGGATCGAGTCCCACATCGGGCTCCTTGCTCAGCAGGGAGCCTGCTTCTCCCTCTGCCTCTGCCTGCCATTCTGTCTGCCTGTGCTCGCTCTCTCTCCCTCTCTCTAACAAATAAATAAAATCTTAAAAAAAAAAAATAAATAAATAAATACACACACTGCCATTTCATGGCTGACCTGTGTTAGAATTTACTCCTGGTGGTTCATTTATGGAAATTTTAATTCTTGGAATGTTACATTTGGCCAGAAATGATCTATTATTTTTGGTAAAGATTTTATTTATTTATTTGACAGAGAGAGAGATCACAAGCAGACAGAGAGGCAGGCAGAGAGAGGGGGAAGCAGGTGCCCCACTGCGCAGGGAGCCCAACTGCGGGCTTGATCCCAGGACCCAGAGATCATGACCTGAGCTGAAGGCAGGGGCCCAGCCCACTGAGCCACCCAGGTGCCCCGGCCAGAAGTGATTTATATGTGAAAACTGTTACATTGTCTCTTTTAGCAGAAAAAGGACAGGTGATGGGCATGACTTTAATTTCTGTGCTGTGGGTGAGGAGAGCAAAAGTTCCAGAGCATCTGCTTCCTGGACGTGCCTCCTTGAGCAAGTCATCAAACTTCCCTGGACCTTGGTTTCTTTATCTATAACTGCAGTAATCATATACATCTTTGAGTTGCTGGGGAGCAAATAATGAGTTAGTGCATGTGCAGAACCTAGCACAGGGCCTGATATACTGAAAGGGTTTGGTGAATTCTATTTGTTATTTTCTATGGGTCTGAATGGCAGTGTTCCTTCTGGTTTAGAGAGTATTGAGGAAAAATGATCTTGGGATTGTGGAATGGAAAAGCTTTCAAAATCATTCTCTTGGGCTTAGATTTTTAAGCTTCCGCCTACAGCAATTTTTTTTTTTTTTTAATACCTCTTATGGTGGATTACAAAAATGGCCCAATTCTTCCTCTTCCTTCTGTCCACACCCTTTGCCATATGACTTGGAATCTCTTGCCTCTTGTTTCTGAATGTATCATGTGATTTCGTTTGGCCAGTGAGATGTTAGTGGACATGATACAAAGGAAGACTTGACAAAGCCATGTTCAGTGTCTCTGCTGGTTCTGAGTCATTCCACAGTGTAATTCCAAGTATTCTCCCCATTTCAATTAGGATTCCTTTGAAGGTCAGTTCCAGTTGGTGCGTTCACAGAGTCTGGTACAGCAGTGAGTCATTTCTTTCAAATTGTCTCTTGCCATGTCCGCAGCCTGCTCTAGGCTTCAAAGTCAAGGGCATCACTGAGAAATGCTGCCCGGTGAAGAGGGGTTGTTAGCAGTTCATATATTGTTAAACAAACTTCAATCACAAGACAGATGTAGCTCCTTTGGTCTTTGTGCCAAATGGTATTATTTCCTTGGAAAAACAGATTTGCCTTATCTAAAGAAAAAAAATAAAAAGTAAACATTTTCTGGTTAAAAAAAAAAAAAGTACACATCTGTCGTTCCCATGAAAATGTGCAGGTCAGTCTGCTGGAGAATGAGAGACGTGGCGGCGAGCCAGTCACTGCAACCCAAAGCATCCGACCTTCAGTTTGTTCCCAGTTATGTAACCAAGACAAGCCAAAAACAACAAAGTCACTTAGCTGACCACCCTGGATTCATGGTCAGTAAGTAATAATTGTAGCATGCCAGTGAGGCTTTGTGGTTGTTTGGTGTGTAGCATTACTAAAGCAATAGATAACTGTTAGGCTTCTATTACAGTTCAAATTCTCTTGTGTTGCAATTATGGCTTCTTTCTCAGGCTTGCCAGATGTATTGGGAATTCCTTGAGAGGAGGAATATCTTCTTTACCTTGTATCCCCTTGGCCTAGCACAGTACTTGATGGGAAATAAATATTCATCACTTGAGGGGCGCCTGGGTGGCTCAGTGGGTTAAAGCCTCTGCCTTCGGCTCAGGTCATGATCCCAGGGTCCTGGGATTGAGCCCCGCATCGGGCTCTCTGCTCAGTGGAGAGCCTGCTTTCTCCTCTCTCTCTGCCTGGCTCTCTGCCTACTTGTCATCTCTGTCAAATAAATAAAATATATTTTTTAAAAAAACATTTGTCACTTGAAGTTCCAGCTTTAATAGGACATTCCTCCACTCATTGGTTTATTTGTTACTACATCTATATTCTCATTATTAAATGCCTATAATATACCTGGGCACCTCCTGGGCACCTTGACATTGGGGCTGTAGCTTTGGAATGGGGGAAGGAGGCTGAGATTCCATATTTTTTTATTTAGTTTTTCAGTTTAATTCCAATGTAGTTAATGTGCGGTGTGCTGTTTAGTTTCAGGTGTATGATATAGTGATTCAGCAGTTCTATGCATTACTCAGTGCTCATCATGCCACGTGAGCTCTTACTCCCCTTTGCCTGTTTCACCCATCCTCCCACCTGCCTCCCCTCTAGTGACCATTCGTTTGTTCTCTAGAGTTACGAGTCTCTTTCTTGCTTTGTCTCTCTTTCTTTTTTCTTTGCTTGTTTGTTTTGTTCCTTAAATTCCATGTGAATGAAATCATGTGATATTTGTCTTGCTCTGAGTGACTTATTTCACTTAGCATTATACTCTCTAGCTCTATCCATGTTGTTGAAAATGGTAAAATTTCATTCCTTTTTTTTTTTAATCTCGTTCTTTTTATGGGTGGATAATATTTCATCATGTTTATACCACATCATCTTTATCCAGTCACACTTGGGCTCTCCCATAGTAAAACCATTGTAGATAATACTGCAATAAGCATAGGGGTGCATGTATCCTAGTGAATTGATGTTTTTTGTATTTTTTTGGTAACTACCCCGTGGTATGATTACTGGATCATAGGCAGTTCTATTTTTAACTTTTGTGGAACCTCTATACCATTTTTTAAAAGATTTTATGTACTTGTTTGAAAGAGTGAGCGAGAGAGAGAGAGAGAGGGAGAGAGGGAGCAGGGGGAGGGACAGAGGGAGAGGGAAAAGCAGACACCCCACTGAGCAGGGAGCCCAACATGGGGCTCAATCCTGGGACTCTGGAATCGACTTAAACCCTTAACCAACTGAGCTACTCAGACACCCTCTCTATACCATTTTCCAGAGGCGCTGCACCAGTTTGCATTCCCACCAACAGTGCATAAGCGTTCCTTTTTCTCCACATCTTTGCCAACACTTGTTTCTTGTGTTTTGATTTTAGCCATTCCGATGGGTGTAAGGTGATATCTCATTGTAGTTTTGATGGAGAGTGATGTTGAGCAACTTTTCATGTGTCTATTGGCCATCTGTATGTCTTTTTCGGAGAAATGTCTGTTCATATCTTTTGCCCATTTTCTAATCTGATTACTTGTTTTTCTGGTTTTGAGTTGCATTAATTTTTATCTATTTTGGATACTAACCCTTTATCAGATATGTCTACCATTCTATAGGTTGTCTTTTAGTTTTGTTGATGGTTTCCTTTACTGTCCAGAAACTTTATTTTGTTGTAGTCCCAATAGTTTATTTTTGCTTTTCTTTGCCTTGACTTAGGAGATATATCTAAAAAAATGTTGCCACAGCTGATCTCGGAAACATCACGGTCTATGCTCTCTTCTAGGATTTTTATGGTTTCAGTTCTCATCCATTTTGAGTTTATGTTGTATATGGTATAGGAAAGTGGTCTGCTTTCATTCTTTTGCATGTAGTGTTCAGTTTGAGAATCTGTATTTCTAAGAATCTCTTAGGTAATTCCATTCTGCTGATTCCTTCTTCCATCCTCTGAGAAGTAAGAATCTAGTTGATTGTTGCCATATGACAATGTTTGCTCCAGATTTGCTAGCTCATCAGAACTTCTTAAGAAAAACAGTAATTCTGTTTTATCTGAAATACCCTGGTTGTTCATGGTAGTAACTAATGTTTGCAAAGATACTTACAAAAATGGGAAACCTTTCTTTGACTATTTCATGACAAAAATAGGAAACCTCTCTTTGACTACTTCATGGAATTAAGTACATGAACTATTCTGATTCCAAATGCTAAGAATCACCCCTGCTGATTTCACTGTACTTTGGATTTTGCATTTCATGGGTTTGCCCTTCTCAATGTATGGTTTGCATTGCTCAAAATAGATTTTCAGCTTATTAGGGACGTGCATGGGATCTTCTTATTTTTCCATCTGCTAAAATATGTGGCAGAGTATCCAACACCCAGTGGGAGGTCAATAGATACCAGTAAACCATCTAATGGAGATAAATGGTATATTTCATAAAGCTGGAATGGATTTTCATATATTATCAGTAGCAGTTTTATTTTGGAGCGGGCAAGCAGAAAGCATTGCTTAATTTTATTAATCGCCCTCATTTATTAGAAAAAATATTAATAGCTTCAGGAAGTCTTGGTTGGCATGGGAAGAAGTTTAATATACTGAGGTGGTTATGATGGCATTTGCCTGGGCTGTCAGAGAGAGGAGACAGTGCTGTCTTTATGAAAGCAGTTGTCTTAAAAAAAAAAAAAAAAAGTACAAACTTAGTAAAAGACCCAATATTTTTTTTTTTTTTTTTTTTTTTTTTTTTTTTTTTTAAATATTTATTTATTTATTTATTTGAGAGAGAGACAGTGAGAGAGAGCATGAGCGAGGAGAAGGTCAAAGGGAGAAGCAGACTCCCCGTGGAGCTGGGAGCCCGATACGGGACTCGATCCCGGGACTCCAGGATCATGACCTGAGCCGAAGGCAGTCGTCCAACCAACTGAGCCACCCAGGCGTCCCAAAAGACCCAATATTCTTAATGATAGATGAGCCAATGCTGAAGGACAGAAGTGCACATTTTCTTATAAAACCTAATGATATTATAGATGACACAGTGGAACAGAAACCATGGAGGCAAATTTATTATTATTTATTTTATTTTATTTATTTATTTGGCAGAGAGAAAGAGGGAGAGAGAAAGCACAAGCAGGGGGAGTGGCAGGGGGATTGGCAGGCAGAGGGAGAGGTAGAGGGAGAAGAAGTAGTCTCCCCTCTGAGCAGAGGGCCGGAGGCCAGGCTCAATCCCAGGACCCCGGTATCATAACCTGAGTCAAAGGCAGATGCTTGACTGACAGCCACCCAGGCACCCCTAGGCAAACACATCTTGCTTCAGGATTCCAAATATCTTTGGCGAGCCCACCTTGCATAGATGTCATTATGAACTTGTCATACATACCCTGAAGGACTAGATTACTTCTTTCTCCCTGCCTTCCTCCTTCCATCCCTGGCTTCCTTCCTTCTTTCTTTCAGAGAGTATGGGGTGAGTCAAAGTGAGAGGGAGAAGCAGAGTCCCTGCTGGGAATGGACCCTGAGATCATGACCTGAGCCAAAGGCAGATGCTTAACTGACTGAGTCACCCAGGTGCCCCTGAAGAACTACTTCTTAAAACTGTTGACTCTTCACTTAAAGCACAGTGCCCCTTCATATATATATGTGACACTCCAGAGTTTCCTAACTGCTTTATTAGCTAAATTGACCTCACAACAGTGCCGGTAGGTTGGCATGGAAGATACTGTCAAGAAAATGATCTAAGATTTGAAAACAGGCAAAAAGGGAAGATGGTTTTCTTCACTATAGCACAAACATTATCTAGCAAATCCTCCAGGGATGATCTAAGCCCACAAAGGTGTAGATTTTCTATTGACCAAGCCAGGGGTCAGAAAACTTGTGTGAAGCCCTAGATACTAAATATTTTAGGCTTTGCAGAATATACAGATTATGGGTTGAATATTTTTCTTCCTCTCTGTTTTTTAAAAGCAGCTCTTTAAAAATGTAAAAGCCTAGCTTCTTTTGTGTGCTGTGGGCTGGATTTGACCCCTGGGCAGTAGTTTGTCTCTCAGGCTCTTGAACTAGGCTATTTTACAACTCTGTAGGGATAAAAATTAACTTGTGAAAAATGAATAGCATTGCAAATGATTCTTGTCTGAGAGGAATGTAAATAATTCCTCTCCACAGGGATGCAAATAAATCTTGTCCAGGAGAGATGCAATTGATTTCCCTGTGGTGAAAAGGGATAGCCCCCAATATTACCATTTATAGCCTTGTAGGGTATTAACCAGTTTTGCCTCTATGAGCAAATTTATTTTGGCATCCCTTTGAGTGACTAAATATATTTCTATTCCTCATACTCTCCTTTGAAGCAATTGTAGTATCTTACTAGCCGTGTCATTTACGAATGAGTTGAATAAAAATTTTAAACATATGTTTTATATTTCACGAGTATCATATTTTTAACTCTTTTGAGAGTTATCCTACACCAGGAGTATTATCTTCTTTCGCTTTACCAGTGATTAAGTGTTTGCCTAAGTTAAACCAGTACAGAGCCCAAATGGGACTTGAACATGTCTTTGGATTCTTCGTGGAGGAAAAAGCAATCCTGCCATTTTGCCCTCAGTCCAGCTCTGACCTACCTGAAAATTTTAATTTTCCTCCTCTGGGAAAAAGAAAACATTTCTAAAAGAAAACAGTTTGTATTTATTGAAAAGAATGTTTTCCATTTTAAAAGGTTTTGCATCTTAAGATAGGCCATGAATTGGCAACTTTCTGACAGCATTATCAGGGCATTTATCAATCTGACAATTATCAGGGCATCCATAAAGAACAGGACTCATGGATGGCCCAGGTTCCTCAGAAGCCCATTTCTTAGGTAAACCATGAGACACGGGGAGGTCCCGTATTTTGTTATCCAAGACAAAATCTCCTGGTGGCATGCCTAAGTTATACACTATGTTGGTGACCAAGCTGAGAATAGAACATATACTTCCTAATTTTAAAATTTTTCCTCTGCCACATACTGTTAGCTGACATTTTTCTGTATCATCCATTTATAAAAATGAATTTAAAATGGGATGGGCCAAAGGGTCACATCATCTCATCGACATTTACTACTTGATTTATTTTCATTAATATTGTGATCTTTTTTTGATTAATGTGACTAATGTTCTTCACAGGGCTGGGAAATATATAAATTATGGGGTTAATTAGTGTTGACGTTTAAACTCAGAATGGAATCATATTAATCGAATACATCTATTTGATGGGGGGTTAATTAATTAGGTTCCCAAAACTTCTTCTGATACATTCCACTCCATGTTAATGAACCTCATGGATCACCTTATTAAGCTGTAACCGTTACTTCCTTTTTCCTCTGCACTATTAAGCCATGTTTAATTTGTTCTCATAGTTCCCGTGGTCAATAACAAGGCCTTTATTTTTACACCGTGTAATTGGGGTTAGGAATGTTCACTTTCTCTCATTTGGTGCAGTGTTTGTATGATACATGTCATGGAAAATGCTTACCTAGAGAACTGTTAAACACTAAAAGGAAAAAAAAATCAAATTGGCATTAATGAAGTGTGGGAGTGATATAAAGCTAAAAATGGTATTTATGAGTTAGTAAAGCTTTAAGTTTGAAAATGTTTGCTATAGAGCAGCACAGGGATAAAAATGACAAGTTTTAAATGGCACTTATTTTCTTCTTCAGCATCCTTTTAAAAATAAACACATATTTCTGTAGTGGAGTTTAATTTACATATAGTAAAATTTGCAGATCCTAAGTGTATAGTTTGATGAGTTGTGAAAATGATGTGGCCAGGTCACTATGGCTCCCATTAGGATAGAAAACATATCTAATGTGGCAGAATATTTGCTTGTGCCTCTGCTCAATCAGTCCCCCTGGGTGAGGTCCCTCACCCAGAGGTAACTCCTTCCTGATTTTTAATACCAGAGGTTAGTTCTTCCTGTTCTTGAACTTCAGATAACTGAAATCTTACGGAGTGGACTTTATTTATTCTGACATCCTTGATGCAACATGGTTTTGAGATTCCCCTGTATGGCAGTATCAGTTTGTTCCCTTTTGTTTTGCTGAGTAGTACCCCATCGTACGACCATGCCACAATTTGCTTATCCATCCTCCCATTGATGGGCGTCTAGATCTTCCCTGCCCCAAGGTTTGCCATTTATATATAAGGTTGCTACGAACGGTCTTGTATAATAAATCTTAGGATTGAAACTGATGGATCAGAGGGTAAGTAACAAAAAAATTGCTCAGTAATTTTTCAAAATTCTCGTTGACATTTATTGTTAGTTAGTTTTTTTTTTTTTTTAAGATTTTATTTACTTGACAGAAAGATCATATGTAAGCAGAGAGGCAGGCAGAGAGAGGAAGATGCAGACTCCCTGCTGAGCAGAGAGCCAGATGCGGGGCTCGATCCCAGGACCCAGAGGGAGATCATGACCTGAGCCAAAGGCAGACCTTTAACCCACTGAGCCACCCAGGTGCCTCTAATTGTCAGTTTTAAATTGTAGCCATTCAAACGAGTGTGTAGCGGTATCTCACAGTGTGTTTAATTAGTATTTTTCTGATGACTAATGATGTCGAGCACATTTTTGTGTGTGCTTATTGGCCCTTTGTACATATTCCTTTGCCATATGCTGATTTAATTCTCCTCCTCTGCCTTCTTGTCTTTTTTTTTTAACATTGGTTAAATTTTTTTGATTTACAGAAATTTAAATGTTCTGAGGATGAGTCTTTGCCAGAAACATGTATTGCTAATATTTTCTCCCATTCTGTAGCTAATTTTCCATTTTCTTAATGGCCTCTTTTGAGGGGCAGAAGTCTTTCATCTTGATGATGTTGAATTTATTTATATTTTTTAATGGCACACCTTTTTGTGCCCTGTCTAAAAAAAGTCTTTATCTACATCAAAGTCATGCAAATATTCTCCAATGTTTGCCCCTACAGGTGTTTTAATTCTAACTTTTATATTTAGGTCTATCATTGACTATATTTTGTGTATGATATGAGACGGAGGTCAAGATTCATTTTTCAGGGGGCGCCTGGGTGGCTCAGTGGGTTAAGCCGCTGCCTTCCGCTCAGGTCATGATCTCAGGGTCCTGGGATCGAGCCCCGCATCGGGCTCTCTGCTCATCGGGGAGCCTGCTTCCCTTCCTCTCCCTCTCTGCCTGCCTCTCTGCCTACTTGTGATCTCTCTGTCAAATAAATAAAATCTTTAAAAAAAAAAAAAAAAAGATTCGTTTTTCAGTATAGATACCCAGCTATTTGAATACCATTTGTTCAAAACACTTTCTTTTTGGAATGCATTGCATTGTCGACTTTGTTGAAAATCAATGGACTGTAGAAGTGTAGGTCTATTTATGAATTCTATATTCTGTTTCATTAATCCATTTGATTAGCTTTAAGTTAGTGTTTTGCATTTTTGATTACTGTGAATTCAGTTTTTATTGAAATTGAGAATACAAGTCCTTCAACATTTTAAATTATTTTTCAAGATAGTTTTGGATATTCTACATCCTTCTATACACGTTTTAGACTTAGCCTGTCTATTTGTATGAAATCTTATTGGAAATTTTGTACGATGTCTAGATAAATTTGGGGAGAATCGATATCTTTTTTTTTTTTTTTGAAAATCGACATCTTATAAATATTTTCCAATCCATGAATATGGTATGTCTCTCCATTAATTTGGGTATTCTTTAATTTCTGTCAGCAGTATATTATAATTTTCAGTATAGACATATTGATAATCTTTTTTTTGATAAATTGACTTCTGATAAATTTATATTTTATATGTGCTATTTCTTGGATCAGTTTTGGAACTATGTTAGGTAGCAGATGTAATCTTTAGTTTAGTTCACTCAAGATTTAGATTTCATGGAGAAATTTATGATTCCTGGCTTAGGTAATGTGCCCATTCATTTTTCAGAATGGATGATTTGGGCTCTTCACTGACAGTCTTTGCAAGACTATCTAGAAGCAAACGGGAGAGTTTAAGAGTCACAAAATGCAATAGGATCTCTCTTATCCAGAGAATAAAGAGTAAATCTTGGGAGGCAAACATGATAAATATTTACTACTGGTTACTGTGCTCAAAAATTAAATGATCTCATTTAATCCTTACATTATCCACATGAGGGGTATAATATTCCCATTTTACTGATATTGTCACATTTTTGAACATTTATAAACTTGGCCTGAGAGGTCTTCATGCTGTGCTAATAGGAATTACTTGCATGCAACAAATTAAGTGTTCAATACAAATTGTCCTCTACTATTCATTAAAGCTGGTACTAATTTAAGAACCGCTGTGAAGAGATTTCAGATAAAAGTTACTAATCATCTCCCTTTAAGATAGGGAGATTATTCTAGATTATCTGGATGGACCCATTATCATCACATGAGCCCATAAAAACAGAAAAAGTTAAGAAAATGTGGTGGAAAAGGAAGGCAAGGAGAAATGTTCTAGAAAGGAAAGCCAAAGAAATTTGAAGTGTGAGAGGTACTTGGCTCATTTGAAGCAATGAGAGGTACAAGTACCTCTCATTGCTGCTTTTTCAATGGAGGAAGAGAGCCTTGAGCTCTGGAAAGCCAGCTCCTCTGGAAGCTAATGACCTCTGGCTGACAGCCGGCAGGAAAATAAGTATCTCAGTCCTACAACCACATAGAACTGAATCCTGCCAACAAACAGTGAGGTTAGATACAGATCTATCCCCAGAGCCTCGAGAAAGGAGCCTGCTTTACCTTGATTTCAGCCTTGGGAAACCTGGAGCAGAGAACAAACCTAACCATGCTGTATTCAGATTTCTGACCTACAGAACTGTGAGATAATTAATGGGTATTGTCTGGTCACTAAAACTGTCGTAATCTGCTATGACAGCAATAGAAAGCTAATATATCATGGCTGTATATTCATAAATCAGCAATGGCCAAAAAGAAATATACATGGGTACATGTATATTACTTGAGCTGGTAAGGAATGATGAATGGTAATTGACACTTTGCCTCCGTGTCTGGGGAGTTGAGAGGGAGTAATGGGGATGTGGTCAACTGAAAGGTTCTGTCTAAAAGGCACCTTCACTGCTCTGCTCCCACATATGCTAAGAAGGTGAGCCCTGTGTTGCAAGAGATATTTATTCACTATAATCCAGAAATTCAGGTTTTAATGTGATACTTTCTGATTTTAGCCAACTGACAACTAATAGAGTTTATAAATAGAGACAGAATATGTCTGGGAAAAGCTGTCACCTGAGGGATACCCGATTGTGATTTTTGACGAGATACCCTAACCTCATTTGATCTTGCCAACAGGAAGAATTGTACCACCAAAGTTCTGAATTATTACTGAATGGTTATTTAAGCGTCACGTTCCATCTCTAAAATGGAAATAAAGATCCCAGTGTTATAAGGATGGGATGGTCACAGAGAAACAGCACATAAAGCTCTGCACAAGTATGTATGTGAGTCCGCGTGTGTTACCTATATTCTATTTTATTGACACAGGCGAATGTAGGTCAGAATTGGCTTCCAGAGGGGCACCTGGGTAGCTCAGTGGGTTAAAGCCCCTGCCTTCGGCTCAGGTCATGATCCCACGGTCCTGGGATCGAGCCCCGCATCGGATTCTCTGCTCAGCAGGGAGCCTGCTTCCCTTCCTCTCTCTCTCTCTCTCTGCCTGCCTCTCTGCCTGTTTGTGATCTCTATCTGTCAAATAAATAAATAAAATCTTTAAAAAAAAAAAAAAAAAGAATTGGCTACCAGATTCACAAGATGCAATAGGACTTAATCACATGCTACCTTTTCTCAGCTGTGTGAAGGACAGGAAATGCAGGCTCCACAGCGTCTTTATCTCTTCAGGGGCCCCAGCAGCTACCCAAGGACACAGCTTCCTTTGTTCCCTTGCCCACAGGGGTGTATGGGCGTATCCAGAACGAGAATATTGTATTTGGGTCACTTTGACAAAGAGCAGCTGAGGCCTCAGTTTGCCACAGTCTTTTACTCACTTCTGTCCACGTACGTGCTAGGTCTGCATGTCAGCTCACAGCTCCATGCGCCAGGCTTTTGCAGCCAAGAAGGCCTGTATAACATTCCACACGCATTTGTCTCAACTCTGTGATAGCTTCCAAAGAAATAGGCCTCTGGCCTTCATTTTCGCAGGCAGGCCTTGGTCAGTCCAGAAATGATTTAAACTTATCACAATTAGGAACAATCCCATTAAGGTAGTGTGGTTGTTTCCCGTGGCTGCCTCAACAAATGGCCACAAACTTGGTGGTTTGGAACAACAGTAATTTATTTTCAGTCCCACAGGCCAGAAGTCAAAAATTAAGGTGTCAGGGGTGCCTGGGTGGCTCAGTCTTTAAGGGTCTGCCTTCGGCTCAGGTCATGATCCCAAGGTCCTGGGATCGATGAGCCCCACATCAGACTCCCGGCTCCGTGGGAGGCCTGCTTCTCCCTCTCCCACTCCCCCTGCTTGTGTTCCCTCTCTCACTGTGTCTCTGTCAAATAAATAAATAAAATCTTTAAAAAAAAAAATTAAGGTGTCAGCAGGACCCGGCTCCCTCTGAATCCCTGGGGGAGAATTCTGGCCTCCTCCAGCTTCTGGCGGCCCTAGGCATTCCTTGGTTTGTGGTGCATAACTCCCATCTCTTTTCCGTCTCTGTGTGTATCTATCTTCTGCTCTTCTGACTCTTACAAGGACACTTATCATTGGATTTAGGGCCCATTCAGATAATCCAGGATTATCTCACCTGAGATCCTTAATTTAATTATCTCTGCAAAGACTCTGTTTCTCAAATAAAATCACATTCACAGGATCTAGGGGTTAAGCTGTAGACACCTCTTTGGGGGTTCACCATTCACCCTACCACAAATAGGCAGTGCGCATATTGTTACTCCCATTTTATAGATGTGCGCTCTTCAGAGTCAAGGATACAGGCACACAGGCAGATAAATAATGCTTTAAGACCGGGATAAAGTTAAATGTCCTGGATATAATTGAATCAGTGACAGTGGTCTTTTTAGCATCATCCTTTGCTCTGAAGAAAAAAAATGAACATTATAAAGACGACTTTTTTTTTTTTAAAGATTTTACTTATTTATTCGAGAGAGAGAGAGAGAACACGAGTGGGGGGCAGTGGGGAGGAACAGAGGGAGAGGGAAAAGCAGACTCCTCGCTAAGCAGGGAACCGCATGTGAGGCTCCGTCTCAGAATCCCGAGATCATGACCTGAGTCGAAGACAGACTCTTAAACAACCGAGCCACCAAAGTGGGTGTAACTCCTAAAAAAGGGGGACTTTTGTTAAAAAAAAAAAAAAAAAAAAAAAAGTGTGGTGGTAATTGAATTTGTCCTTAGAATGAGAGCAATTCAGCTGGGCTTACCATGTGCATGGTTGTATGTCATTTGCCTTGGCCTCTCTGTGTCATTTGACATGGTTCAGGTTTAAGAGCCCAGCTCCAGGAAGCATGACTTTAAACTCTTCAGCTCTTGGTAGGATGATCGGTTTGTTATGATTGCTGATCATGATGCTTTTCCCCAAAGCTGGAAAGGAAAGGACAGTAAGCACACAGCCTTGCTCAAACACTGGGTTATTCTTTGCTGGAGAAAGAATTCTTTCAAATCCATTTTCCCTAACCTGCATCTAGAGAAATGAGATTACAGATTCCTTGTGTCCAGTAGGATCACTGGGCTGAGATTTACAAAATGGCTCCTCAGACAGCTCTGAGTTAGGAGAAAGCAACTGAGTGTTGGTTTATTTCCTTCTTCTGTAAAATATAAACAATTAGCACCTTACATGAAAACTCATTTGACACACTAGTCACCGGGCATGACTTTGTCCCATGCTAATGTGCTAGTCTGGTGTGAATTTATCGTTTCATTTCCTTTTCAGTGTGTAGTGTAATGGAATTCTCTCTCAGTCTCAATTTTATGAAATAATGGGGGAGAAGGAGATGTAGTGAGGTTATTAAGTCCTTCCCCAGCCTTGAGATACTCTTAATTCTTACTCTTCTTAATGCATCAAAGTGATTTAACTGTGATTACCCAGGTAATTCAGGCAAAATACCTATTCCTTTGCTTTAACTATTTAGACTTGCCTGTGACTGCCTGTTTAATAAAAGGCAGTAAGTTTAACAATTCCATTAAATTTAACACCCTATAAAACAACACATAAGACATTGGAGGCATCAATGTGCATGAGTTTTTAATAATGGGAACTAATGCTTTACAGTGCTTCACAGTTTATAACGTGTCTTCTATTTATTATCTTCTTTAAGCTTTATAAGCGACTGGTGATTATCATATCCATTTTAAAGATGAGATAAGTGAGGGTCAGAGTAGTTGGACATCTACTGTCCAAGCACATTTAGAGTAAAAATTTGGACCTAATGCCTCCTCCTTTCTTTTCTACAGTGTGAGTCCTTTTAATCCAGGTACAGTTGTTTAATCCAGGCAGCTCAAAGGCAGGACCATGGGTGACCGACTTGTTTCATTTGTAGAATGTAAAGCTGGCTGGGATCTTATGGATTATCTAGTTGTATCACTTCATGTTGCACAGTAGAGTTGGAGATAGTGTTTCTCATAACCCTTTGAAGCCTCAGGGCTTGTTAGAGAGACTGGAGCTTGCAAAACTCATGCTTCAGCCTCTTTTATAGGGTGATAGAGAAGCCAAAGTTCAGGAAGGATGAGAAGCTTGCCCTAGGTCACACAGCTGGCTGTTGTAGAGCTGGGAGTTTGGATCCAGATTTCCTATCACCCAGTGCCATGTCTTATAGTATCAGCTTACGGAGAATTTCACTCTACCAGTTTACTTTAGGATTCATATAGGTTTTCCTGGGAAGCAACTTTTTAAAAATGCTGGTTAAATAGCAGGGGTAGACATTTGATGGATTTCTCCACTAGTCATGACTCCATGGCTCCTCAGACTATAAAGTTACATTATCTCTGATTTTCTCTGAAGTACTTAAGAACATCCAGCCACACAGAGACTCTAGTCTTCGAAGTAGAAATAGGCTGAGCCACATTCTGACAAATAAACCTGGAGAGAAGGAATAGAGATGCAAAAGAGATAAGCCGAAACTTAACCGATTAGAAATGATAAATATCTTTATCAGATAGCCCTTGTCCAGAGAAAATCAAAAGGATATTGCTGGATATTTAGAAAATATAGACACTGAAATAGTCATATATAAAAAGTAGTGGAATGTAGCCCAAGTTGTATTGAGTGGAAAATTTAATTTTTCTCTCACTTTACCTTAAATACCTGTGTTAAGTGAGAGAAAAATAAATTGTTTAGTGCAAGAAGTTGAAATAAGTCTAACAAAAACCTAATAAAAGCATAAATATGGGCTTCTTACGTACTATTTAGTTAATATTAATTGATAATTTAATTCATTAGGAAATGAAAGATAGAATTGATAATTCTAAAAATTCTTTAAAAGCTATTTAAAAATATAACTTGAATCTAAGAAAGTCAAGTAGAAAAGTTAGAGAAAACATGAAGACACGAGTTAAGGATGAGAAAGTGATAAATAGCAGAAAAGCAGAATAATCAAAAGAGCAGTGAGAAGATAACAAGAGGATGCAGCCAATAAAAGTAAACTTGAAAACGGATAAAATACATGTTCTAACAGGGAAAATGTGAATTTCTAAAACTGACTTACGAAGTAGGAAATACAAATATGTATTTTTTAAAAATCGTTTCATCCAGATGGTTTCATGGATAGATTCCTTTAGAATTTTAAGAAACATAATTCCTAGTCAAAAATAAATAGGGACAAGGATCCATATTTTTGAAAACAGAAGCATGGTAACACTGTTCCCAGAAATAAGATAGTGCACGCCCAGGGAGTTTGCTTGTATGCATATATATGAAAGTTTCTAAATAAAATATTAACTAATTGAGTTTGGTAGTTGTGTTCAGGTAATAGGAGCACAATCAGGCAGAACTTACTCTAGAAACACATTCTTTCTCCCTGATTCAGGTACTAGTATCCTAGTACTGGGGGGAACAACCAGTTACAGCAGATGAATTGTACCTGTTCTTCTGGGAAGTTGAATTTAAAATATAGTGCTGCGGGGCGCCTGGGTGGCTCAGTGGGTTGAGCCGCTGCCTTCGGCTCAGGTCATGATCTCAGGGTCCTGGGATCGAGTCCCGCATCGGGCTCTCTGCTGAGTGGAGAGCCTGCTTTCCTCTCTCTCTCTGCCTGTCTCTCTGCCTACTTGTGCTCTCTCTCTGTCAAATAAATAAATAAAATCTTAAAAAAAAATAAAATATAGTGCTGCAAGAGTAAGAAATGGTAGGCGCTCACCTGTTTGGGCGGCAGAGCTCCAGTGAGACTAACCATTAGTTTCTGTTACCCAGATCCCTGCAGTTACCCTGCTTCTTACATTTCTGAACCTTCAGTCTTCAGATTTTCTTTTGGTTCTGTAAACTATTCCATGTAATTCCAATAAATTCTTTCTTTGTTTAAAATAGTCAAAATGACTTCTTTCGCTTGCAGCCGAACCATCCTAGCTGAAACAATACCACCTAGGCAGACTCATGAGTTGTTTGTCAATGTGTATATTCTTTGGTGAGATCTGCTCAGATCTTTTGCTCTTTTTAAATTGGGTTGTTTGCTTATTGTTGAGTTGTAAGATCCTTCATGTGTTTCGGTTACAAGTCCTTTAACACAGCTGTGCTTTGCAAATATATTTTCCTAGACTGTGGCTTGGTTTTTGAGGCTCTCAGCACTGTTCTTGTAGAGAAGAAGTTTTAAAACTTTAATAAAGTCCAATTTATCAATTTTTTGTGTATATTATGCTTTTGTGTTGTATCTAAAAATCACCACTAAACCTAAACTTAGATTATTTTTTCTTATATTTTCTTCAAAAGTTGTACACTTTTATGTCAATGATACATTGTGAATTGATTTTTGTGAAAGGTATATGGACTGTGGGTAGGTTCGTGTATTTTTATTTAATTATTTTTTAAACAGGTGGTTTTTAATTTTTAAAATTTTTCAGATTTTATTTATTTATTTGATAGAGAGAGAGACAGCGAGAGAGGGAACACAAGCAGGAGGATTGGGAGAGGGAGAAGCAGGCTTCCTGCTACAGCCAAGCAGGGAGCCTAAGGCGGGGCTTGATCCCAGAATCCTGGGATCATGACTGAGCCAGATGCCTTAATGACTGAGCCACCCAGGCGCCCTGGGTTCATTTATTTTTGCATTTGGACATCCAATTGTTGTAGCACCATTTGTTGAAAAGATTATTATTTCTTCTTTGAATTACATTTGCTCCTTGGTCGAAGATCAGTTGACTGTATATGTAAGGAGCTATTTCTAGGCTCTCTATTTTATTACACTGATTTATGTGTCCATTCTTTCCTCATTAATAGGCTGTCTTGATTACTTTAACTTTGTAGTAACTCTTAAAATTGCATAGTATCAGTCCTCTAACTTTCTTCCACTGCAGTATTTTTTTGGCTCTTCTAGGTCCTTGGCTTTTTGTATACGCTTTAGATTCAGTTTGTTTTTAATTTTAATATCAGTTTGTTGTGTTGAGTCTGTAGGCCAAGTTAGAGAAACTGATACTTTAGCAATATTGACTCTTCTATAAACATGGAATATCCCTATTGACTTAGATTTTCTTTGATATCTTTCATCGGAGTTTTGTAGTTTTCTGTCTACAGATCCTATACATATATTGTTAAATTTGTACCTATTTCATTTTTTGGAGTGCTATTGTGAACAGTATTTAAAAATTTTAGTTTTAAATTTGGTCTGGTTTATTACATAGCATCATTACAACCATCGTTGACTAATACGAAGGACTAAGGAGTAAAGGCAAATCTTTATTTCAGTAGATGCTAATAAAGCTCTTGCCTAACTTTAACATGCCTTCCTGATATGACTCCTTAAGTGAAATGGCTGTAGAAGACATCTTCCTCAACAGAGTCTCAAACTGACAACCAGAGTCGTGTCAATGCTAAAACACCAGAATTTTTCTTTCTTTATGAAAGAAGTTGAGACCAGATGTCTGCTATTACCTTTGCTTAAGAACATTTTTTTTGAACATTTTTTTTTTTTTTCTGATGGTGCTAGCAAATGCGGTTACAGAATATAAACAAGCAGGAAGAATTGGTTTTGGGGGAAAAAAAGGGGAAATTATATTGTCATATGATCTTATAATGCAAAATAACAATGAAAATTAGTGAACAACTTTAGAAACAATAAATATAGTAAGCTGTATAATAACCAAAAGATTGTACAAAAGGTGACTTTCTTTTAAACATCAGCAGTAGCCAGTTAGAGAGTGTACTGGTCAAAGATTCATTCCCCAGTGCTGTTTAAAACATAAATTACTTAGGCATAAACTTCACAAGAAATGCTCAGGATATTGATTAAAAAGAGAATGAAACTCTGCTGCGTGACCATAAAGGACCCCTAGATAGATTAAGAAATAATAATTTGGGAGGGGAGAAAGATTTAATATTACAAAGACCTAAATTATTCTTTATGTAATTTATAAGCACAAACTTCATTAACATCAGGAATTTTTTTTCCCTGAACTTGAAAAATGTGACCCCAAATTCTACTTGAAAGAATAAACATGTGGGATGCCTGGGTGGCTCAGTATGGTTAAGCTTCTGACCCTTGATTTCAGCTCAGGTTGTGATCTCAGTGTCCTTGGATGGAGCCCCACATGGGGTTCTGTACTCAGTGGGGAGTCTGCTTGAGATTCTTTCTCTCTGCCCCTCTCTCCATTCATGCATACATACTCGCTCTCTCTCTCTCTCAAATAAATAAATAGATAATTTTTTTAAGAAAAAAGAAGGAATAAAAAAAAAGTGATTGCCAGTTATTGGTGAAAACCAAAAGGAACAAGAAAACTCATTCCATGAGACATTAAAATACATTGTAAAGCTACAGTAATTGAGTTATCATGCTAATTGCAAAGAAGTGGGCAGAAATGAAGTGTAATAGAATATAGTGTTAGATCCAAAAAGCAGTTCATATGAATGGAGGAAGATATTCAATAACTTATGTGAAGATGATATTTTACATGAGGAAAAAAAGCTGGGTTCCAATTTCACTCCTTATGCTAAAATCAATTCCAAGCAGATCTAGGATTTAAATATTAAAAAAAAAAAACTAAGAAATATTACTTAATATAATACATGTAAGTTTCCCTAATATTGGAATAGAATCATTTTTAGAATGAAAAATATGACAGAAACAATAAAGAAAAATTTATGGATTTGATTATATAGCAAAACCAACACACACACGCACACACATTTCTGTACAGAAAAAAAGAGTCATAGACAACCTTGAAAAATAAGTTATAAACACCCAAAGAAGTTTTTGTAGAATTCATTCTTTTTGCTGCATGAATCATGTGGTGTGACACATGTATGGTGGTACCTGGGTGTCCCAATGCAGACAGTAATAATCAATCACCGGTCTCTTCCCTGCTGAGCCAGATGGGGCCTCAAGATTCATGTGGGGTTTTTTTGGTGAGGTATTATCAACTGATCAGAGCTGACACACATAAGCCCATGCTGTTTCCTGATAGAACACAGCTATGATTAATCTGTTGGCATGCGGGAAAGATGAGTTCCATCCCATTGGTGGAAACAGCATAGGTTTTCTCAGCAGTGAGATAGAAGAGATCAGTAACAGCAGACGCGCAGTGTTAATGGGAAACCATAGCACATGTTTGATGGTGGCTTTGTGAGGAGAAACATTTAAGGATCAACATCTCAGTGACTTGAGGTATGTTGGGTCCATGGTCAAAGGAGCGAGACTGATACAAAGTGAAGGTAAAGCAAAGCTTTATTTCGCGCCAAGCATCAAGAATCAAACTGACCGGCCAGGGACGTCTCTTGCAAAAAGGCGATGACCCTTTGCCCCACAGACTAGCCTTTAAGGGCAAAGGCCATGTGGTTGGGCCTGGCCACGCACAGGTGGCCAATGAGATTGTAACACAGAGAAAGCTGCACAGTCCTGTTAGGTCACACATAAGTGACCAATTGAATTACAATTTACCCTTTAGTAGATATTTGAACTAGCCTATCACCTTGGTCAGGAGGGCACCCAAAAGGCACCCAAAGGGTGGGGCCCATACTCCTTGGTAGCTAGGAGACAGTATGCGCCCCCACTGATTGAATACCTCCACCTGGTCTGACCCACCCTTGTATTTGGGCTTTGTTACCTGGGACTGGTTTCCCGGACTTGTTTTTAAGTAAGTTCCATGAAGGGGGAGGGCCAGGGCCAGGATGGAGCTGCTCTGGCTAAATAGGCCCTTACAGGTATGCTTTGGAGCAGAGAGATACTGGATGAATGGACTCAGAGAGGAAAGGAAGTTTCTGTGGAAGTCATCATTATCCTAACACACATTCATTGAGGGTTTAGCATGTGTGAGACTTTGTGCTAGGCATTCAGAGGGACACAGAACTGAATATAAAATAGTGTTCAATTTCTAGGACTCCAGAGGCATGGCTTAGAGCAGCGCTAGGGAGAAGGGTGTCATTTAGGGAAAGGTTCTCACAGCGTGTGAGGACTTCAGTGGATTTATCATATTCCAGGGTTCAGCCCTCAGATTTGCACTTCCTGAAAATCTATACTATTTTTTTTTCATACCTGGGATGGCTCAGGGGACGCCTACATGCTCCCCAATCTCAGTAGAATGGGTTAACTCAGAAAATAACTGTGGTACTTGGAAACGAAAAACACAGCATGTTTCATCAAATCTAAGAAACCATCCATAGTAGCATATGCCCTTATTTGATGTACTACTAAATAGGTTCTGTTACTGATTACAGTGTGTGTGTATCTCTGGGCCTTTGTATGTGTCTGTTCCTTCACACCACTAAGCAAAGCTCTGACAATAGCTGGGGTCCTACAGTTCATCTCAGTTTGACATTATCTGCCTAGAGACAGCGTCAGCTCTCACAGGTGGATGGCTCAGTTCCGTAAGACATCCCCTCCCTGCCACTTCAGACACCAGTTTCAAGTCCAGTGTTACCTGTGCTTCTCTGATTTATAGGCTGTAGATTGGAGGTTCTAATGATCCCCTCCTTGGATGTGATTGATTTGCTAGAATGACTCACATAACTCAGGGAAACATTTTGCTTACTAGATCACTGGTTTATTATTAAAAGCATAAGTCAGAGGGCACCTGGGTGGCTCAGCTGGTTGGATGATGGCCTTCAGCTCAGGTCATGATCCTGGAGTCCTGGGATCGAGTCCCGCATCGGGCTCTCAGCTCCATGGGGAGTCTGCTTCTCCCTCTGACCTTCTCCTTGCTCATGCTCTCTCTCACTGTCTCTCTCTCAAATAAATAAATAAAATCTTTAAAAAAAAAAGTATAAGTCAGAAATAATGAGATGGAAGACAGGCATAGGGCAAGGCATGGGGAAAGGGTGTGGAGCTTCCATGCCCTCCCTGAGCCTGCCCCCTTCCCAAATCTCCATGTGTTCACCAGCCTGGCAACTCTTGAAACCCTATCCTTTTGGGTTTTTATGGAGACTTCGTTACCTAGGCATGATTGATTAAGCTATTGGCTTTTAGTGATGGATGCAGTTTCCAGCCCTACTTTTCTCCCCAGGGGTGGAGGTTGTGGTGGGGCAAGTCTGAAAGTTTCAACCTTCTAGTCAAAAGGTTGCTTCTCCTAGCAACCAGACCCTGGCCTTAGGTGGGGTCCAAAAGCCACTCGTTAACATAATAAAAGACTCCTCTGTCACTCTCATCACTTAGGAAATTCCAAGGGTTTTCAGAGTTCTGTGCAAGGAGCAGTGGATGAAGACCAAATATATACTTATTATTATAAATCATAATATCACAACTACTAGGAAAGAAAAAACACTGCCAATTAAACTAGGACTTGATGCCTAAAAAAGTCTAATAGTATTTCTATTTTATACTTAGTGAAAGAATGCATTTATAATTAGACATAGATTTTTAAAAATCATACAATCAATCTTGTGCATATAGAAAAGGAAAAGTGAAAGAAAATATTTAAGGTTTTCTTTGAACTTTTCATTCAGAGTTTGACTCTTTCGAATTACTTTTTGACCCAGAGTCGTTGTCGTCTCTGTTTTTCCATATAGTATTGTCCTCTGTGCCTTGAAGTGTGTGGGTTATAAAGCATTCTGGGAAAGAATTTGTCAAAAAAAAAATCCAAGCCTATAATGTTGGACTCTTAGGCAGATGTTTAATTTTGGAGAGCTAGGTGACTATCAACTCCAACATCTAGAATGTTACTAAATTAATTGATTTACCTCCTTTTCCCCCCCTTCCTTCACAAATACTTGGTTTGGGAGGTGGGGTTAAAAATGCTCTCAACTTTTGTTTCTGAGGTTTCTTGAGAGTCCCCATTCCCTTCCTCAAGTTTGGATGCTCTGGCAGTAGGGAGTCCCTCATGATTACTACCTGGTCAACAGGGATTGGAAGATACATCTCATTTCAGAGCTGTTAAAATGTGAACATAGGCACAGTATCGTACAGTAATTCTCAAGAATCCAGAATAGTCCTTACACTGTCTGGAATATATATTCTCTCTGAAGTTAAAATGGGCAGCTGCCAGAGTTCAAATGATGAGTCCTGACTGGTAGAGGGATCATCGTAATGACCAGCTTCAAAAAGGCTGGAGGACTTGACCCACCTTCTAGGTAGGGATAAAGTGGTCTAGGGAATCCGAGTACTTGTGTGACCTGAATAGCGTGAATAATTACTGTGCTGGAAAATCTTGATAAAGCTTATTAGTCAACATCTTTTTAAAAAATTCTTTATACATTTATAAATATTAAGTTCTAAGTAAAACACAAGGAAGCACAAGTCATGCTGAGAGAAAGACAAGAGTCTGTATTTACATACTGGATGCTCACTGGATACATGGAGGGGTGTAGCTGGAAGGGACAATGCCACAGCAGGTTGGTGCCTAATCCTGGGGCCTTGAATACTGAGCTCAGGGGTTGGGCTTTTAATCGACAAGGCAATTGGTGGGGGGAAGTGCTGTGAGTCCTTTTTCTAGATAACTTGCATAACTTTTACAGGGAAAGACTTCACTTGAGTCGGTACCTGGACCCACTGTTAGAAACAAAGACTTCTTGTTTTGGAAAGGGAAAAACCCTATTGCTCAAGAGGGGATATTTTGAATCTGAGAGCTTGTATGGCAGATGCATTGAAATCAGATGCTTGTGCATAATTCAGTCCTATGGATTTCATTAATGAGATAATTTTGCAAAGTGAGAACAAAAGGTTTATTTTGCTTCTGAGACAATATGGGAGCTGCTCCACTGTTAGTAAAGGAAGGTAACTCTGGGAAAATGGGACATGACATCTGTAGATAGTTTTTATTCCTGGGTTGCTAATTGAGACGTGAAGTGGCAGATTAAACATAGATACAGATAAAACTGAGATGTGGGACTTCTCAAAAAGGTCTTTCTTAAAAAAAAAAAAAAAGTTCTTTCTTTTTAGAAAGTCTGGATTTAGAATGATCAAATCAGGAAAGGAAATTCTTTAGGAGGCATTTCTCCTGTTGTAGCCTTACCCACTGTTGAATGCATCATAGCACAATATGCCTTATTTATTTATTCATTCATTCATTCATTCAGCTAATATTTGCCAAAGGCAAACACTATGGAAGTCACTGGGGATAGTGTGGAGAGGGTGTATGACATTGTAAATGTATTACCTGCTAGTATTCTAAGTGCTATGGATAAGAGTTAAATGTGGCAATGAAAACTTCTAAAAGGGAACTTTGATCCAACCATGGAGGTCAAGAAGGAATTTGCTGACCAGGTGATGCTTGGGCTGAGATTTGAATAGGAGCCATGCAGTTGATCTAGGGGAAGGGAAGGGTATTCTTGGAGAGGGAGTAAATGTTCAAAGGCCCTATGGTGGGAGGAAGGTAGGGTAGACAAAGGAGAAAGAAACCCAGTATGATGGAATAAAGAAAGTAGAGTAGAAGTATGAGATGAGATTTCGGGAACAGATGGAAGCTAAACCATCCATGCTTTGTTGGTTAGAGAAAGGATTTTGAAAAGCTATCCTTAGGTCAATGAGAAAACCATAGGGCTTTGATATTACCAGATTTGTGTTTAGAAAAGTCCCCCACACACACAAAAAGAAAAGATTTCCCATTTGCACTCTGGAGATCTGATGGGAGGTAGTTAAGAGTGAGTGTGGGTCAACTAGTTAAAAGGCACCTTTATGCCCAAAGGCAACAGAACCCCCCAAATTGCCCATGTGTACAGAACCAGACTTTATCTTCATCACTATTTTGGACTAAGACAGTAGATTAAACCTTTAAAAAATTACTAAGTATAATTGTTTAACAAAACCCATCTTTCAAATAAAACCTTAGGCTTCATAAAAAACCTGCTCTGGCTCAGATGGCGATTGGGTGGCGGTAGATCGAATTTGTCTGTGATGATTAATATTGTATGTCAACTTGGCTGGGCTATGATGCCCATATATTTAGTTAAACATTATTCTGGTGATTTCTGTGAAGGTGGTTTTGAATGAGATTAACTTAGTTTGGTGGACTTTGAGTGAAGCAGATTGCCCCCCATGATGTGGGTGTGCCTCATCATGAGCAAGAACGAATTTTGCAGCAGATAAGACTTCGGACTTGAACTACAGAACTCGTTCTTTTCTGGCTTTCCAACTTGCCCATCCTCTACATTTTGGACTCACTGGCCTACAAATCCTGTGAGCCAGTTCCTTAAAATAAATAAATGAATTGCTTAAAATAAATCCCACAATCTTTTCTATCTATCATCTACCTACCTACCTACCTACCTATCTTCTATTATATCTTGTCTATCTATCTATCATATCTATATCTATCCATCCATCCACCCATCCTTTTGGTTCTATTTCTTTGGAGAACACTGAGTAACACATCAACTATCCCTTCCCCACCCTGCTCTACCTCAACCTTAGCACTGAGTTTGGAAACCAGTGAGATAAGGGCTTGAGAGGATATTGGGGAAAAGAAGGAAAAATTCCCTGGGGATGTCTTTGAGGCTCTATTATATAACCCTATTTGATCTCTTCCCTCTCAGCCTTAAGATACCATAAAGAATGATGATTAAAAAATGGAAAATAGTTTTTAATAGAAGTACAAGCAATTTTGCCTCTAATCTTCAATTTTAATCAAAGCATGGAATTGTATAGCCAGCTCAGGTAAGGACGAATAAAGGAAATTGGCCTTTCTGGAAGGTTAATAAGACTTACCACTTTCCTGAGAAGTGAGTACCTCACCACTTATATTAACAGTGCTTCCTAAGTATTTGGGTCTTGAGTATCTTGAATAATCTGATGAGTACTATAGTTATGGATATAGTCCCTTCCGAAATCTCTGATTAAAAATCATACGCTTAACATTTTGCTGTGCTTTCAGCTGTTAATGGATGCCATCTTAAAAACTCCTGCATTGGGAATAGGATTACTAGAAATCTGATTGGTAGACAGTGTGACAGAGTAGAAAGAACTGTACGTAGAATCCCGGGACCTGCTTCAAGCTCTTGTCTTGAACAAGAGTTTGTTCTTGTCACATACTGAGTGATTTTAAGCAAATTGACAAGTCTCAATTTCTGCAGCTGTAAAATGGGATGACAATACCTAATACAGAGGGCTATCCTGCTTTTAAATTAGATTGGCTAATTTTGAGAGAACTCTGTAGACTTCAGAGAGCTATGTAGATGTAAGATGATGGTACCTGTTCACTAGGCAAACTTGTCAGTTGCTTAGGCAAGCCTTGCTTGAATCCTGGGACAAGGGAAGGATGAGCTTTGATGCAGAACTCTCCAATGCTTGGAGTCTTTACTACAGGGGCAGGCAGCGTATAGGAAGTTATAGGAGTAGAAGCAGACAGGAAGCGAAAAAGATGCATAGTTACTGATAGGAGCGTGGAAAGATGCTGAAAAATACAATCTTTTCACTATTTTGCTTATTGTTGCAAGAGGCCACTTGGGTATAGATGCCTGGGTGGGATCAGAAATCAGTAGATTTGAGATTCCTGGTTTCTTTGGGTGAAAAGGCCTAAAGATGGGTGGGTCTTGAGTCTCCTTGAATCCAAAACTTTGGAAAGTCAACTGAGAAAATTGGGTCAGTAGGTACTCTGTGAGTTTGGATGTGCTGCCTGAGGGTCAAAGAATAGAGAGGCCAAGTGTAACAGGAGTCCTCAAGGAGGATCGCAGCGTTCTTCTGATAAACCTCCTGTAGTTAGGGCTTGAGCTGGTCTTTAGCTTGCAAATGACAGCGATGGTACCATCTTACAACTGAAAAGAGATTTCTGCCTCTCAAGGAGCTTGCATGCTGATGATCATGTTTGAGGCACTTTGGACTGGTTTCTGTTATGATTATTTCTCAATCAAGAAATCTAGGTATGAGATGAGCTGACTTTTCTAAGATCACATTGTTATCTTTTAAGAGGTGTCTGTCTAACTCTTAGTCTTTGGCATTTGATATTGTGCGGAGACCTACTTGGGAGAGGTAGCCTGGTGCAGGATTAAGAGCTTAGCCCCCCAGCAGCTGAGGCATCGAAGCTCAGCTTCCCCACTTGCTAGATGTCTGACCCGGGCAAATCACCAATTCTTGGTGCCTCAGTTTTCTCTCTTATTAGGTGGGGATACTGACGTACCTATCACATGCGGTTGTTGTGAGGATGGCAAGTATTACTAGACCTGAAGTGTAGGAGCTGGGCCTAGCATGTAACTGCCTTTTAGCCATGCCTATGATAGTGCTTCTCAGTGTGAGGAGAGGAAAAACTCAAACTCAGAGGATCGTGGGCAGAAAGTTTTGGAGTCATGAAGTCACTGAAACTGAGTGTAGTCCTAGGTGCTTAATAAAGTGGCCGCCTTTAATGCTTAAAGAAATGATGCCTGTAGCTCATCATACATAGCTTGACCTCATCCTTCAAGGCTTAGCTCAAAGGTCACCTCCTTCAAGAGGTCACCCTTGATTGTTGAAGGCTTCCCTTCACCCCTTGCCAGTTATTCTATACTGCATCATCTTAATTCTTTCCCTCGAAGCGCTTATCACCATCTGTAATTCTCATTTTACTTACTTAATTACTTGTTCTTTGTCCGGCTCCCTTACCAGAAATGCCAGCTTCCTGAGGGCAGGGGCCTGGTCTGTTTTGTTCGTCTCAAACATCACATTGTCTAGCACAGTTCCAAATGGAACAACATGTCCAAGAAATAATCTTAAGTGTGTGTGGTGCACATCGGGAAACTTCTGGCTTCTCTAGAAGTTCATGTGATGGGGAACAAGGCTGGAACAAAACTTTAAAATTCACGGCACTCAACACCTCTATCAATCACCTCTCTGTGACCTTTCTCCCTTGAAATGGTGATTTGATTAGCAGGACACTGCACCTCCTTCAGCCTTATGATCAATCATCCCTATGCATCCTACCTTACATACAGAGCAGCATCTAGCATCCAGTCTCCCCATGTCATGAGCTAAATGGAAACTTTCCTTCTCTGCCACAGGCATGGATAATTTTAGTGCCTTTATTTTTCTGATGGATGAAAGGAGTCAACCCTGAACGTTCCATAGAGATCTATGGGTGGCTGCCTCGTCCTCCATTTCAGATTCTATTTGTAAACACCAGCATTCTCTTCACCTTCTAATTATAAACTGATTAAGGTAGAGTGCATAAACATGACACAGAGGACACCACAGATCATGACAACATGAGCTTGTTTGCCTGAAGAGAGATTACGCTGGCTTTTATACTACAAAAGGAACAGGTGCAATAAATTACAGTGCTACCTTGAAATTAAAATTTTTATTCAGAAACCAGTGGCGCTGAGGAAAAAAAAAAAACCCACCCGAGAAGCAATTACATGGTGATAAAATGTGTGGACGTTTAATCCATGGTGGTTGACTCAGTCAGCCATTTTCATTCTGAACTTAGGGCTCTCCAAAGGCATTGCCTGCGTCTTAGGCTTTGCCGAGGGACTTTAAGACAGGCACGCTGGCTGGCTGCAGGTTGCTGACCTTCCCTTTTTGGGGATGCTATAGAGGTTTGCCTGATAAAATGCAATTATCTGTGCCGCAGAGAGGATAGCAAACCATCAACCAAAGGTAGAAGTAATTATTGAGCCTGGGACATCAGTGGGAATATCGAATGCAGCTCCAAGTTGTTACACAACTTTTGAAAAAGTAATTAGCTTGGATTGGAGCCTAAGGGGAGAAAAAGCAGTAGTGAAAATGAGCTGTCTTAGGGATCTGGAGACTGGGGGCCCTGGCTAGGCTGTTCTTACGAAGTTCCGTGGCTCAAGTAAGTTACTTCCCTACCCTGCCTCTCCGACATCTCGTGTGTAAAAGGAAGGAAGGGGCTGGATAATTTCTGAATTCCTTTATAGCTCATTCTTTCTCGGGGTATGTCTAATCAGATATTCTTGACAGTGGTCCTCTAATGCAGTCCGTATGTTATTTGAAACATATTTAAACTGAGAAGGTGAAGACAGAGACTGATTTTGATTTTTTTAAAGATCTTAGTTATTTATTTGTTGGATAGAGAGAGAGCACAAGCAGGGGGAGTGGCAGGCAGAGGGAGCAGGAGAATCAGGCTTCCCGCTGAGCAAGGAGCCTGGTGTGGGGCTCAATCCTGAGCGAAGGCAGATGTTTACCGACTAAGCCACCCAGGCATCCTGGGACTGATTCTGATTTTAGTAAGGGAGCTTTGTACTGGTCATGAGGTAGAATGTCATGTTATCATGGGAGTGGAACTCTGCATTTATGGCATTTGGGGACCCGGAGGTACTATAAGGTTAAATTCAGGTATACCCACCTTACTGGATGGGATTTTCCAGGCAACACATTCCTATCTCTTAATAACTCAAGTCTCTTTACTGGATTTAGGGACAAATTCCTGGCACACTTGTAGTGATTTTGGGGGTCAAATGAGGTCAAGGACCCTATTGGTCTTGCTTACTACTATTTTTCCTGCTAGAACATAGTAAGTACTTAATAATTATTGGTTAATTTAATAAATGAATAAGTGATTGGGCACAGTAGACTTAGAGAAAAAAGGAGAGGGGCTTGGGTATCTTCTTATTTTCATTTTCATTTGAAACCATCAATTCTTCTCTGTTACGGCTTCTGAGCAATCCCGGAAGTACTTTGGTACCCCTCCAAATTCCCATTTTTCTGAGGAAGACAGTGCGGGAAGATTCTTTCTGTGGTGAAATTAGAGCTCCTCCTTTCCTCTCCATGATCCAGTTAGAACTAAACAACAGATATGTTAGAGCAGAAGTGAGCCTCAAGAAATAGTCCGGAGACGGTAACGATGTTATCTAACTTAGCCTTTGTTCTCTCACCCACCGTCCCTTCCTCTCACTTCCCTAAACCTTCCCTGACAGCCCAGTCTATTCTGTGTTCCGGCTTTCTCTGGAGCATCTCACTATTGTGCTAGAGAACCTTACCATCTGTATCCCACATCTGTACACCTGGTTTCGCCATGATCTTCTCCAGCATGGAATCTTACCTTTCTTCTTTCTGAATCCTTTTTAGTGCGGCTTCTTTACCCACATCTGCTGAGAAAGGAGGTCCTTCAGAGATGTTTGTGACTCTCTGGAGCATGAACGAGGAGGAAACAAACCTTCAGTGAACAGTGCTGATGATTTGACAGCATCTGATGTGTGCCTAGGACCCACTGGGAGGGCACAAAGCAAAGAACAGATGCAGTTTCCATTCTTAAACTTCTTAAAATTTAGTTCGGCAGTAAAGATCTACACATTAAAAAATAAATCGAGATCTTTTAAAAAAGATTAAAGTCAAGGGCTAGGTTGTATGGATCCTGGCGATTTGGTCTTTGTGGCATTCAGAGGAATCAAAGACAGCTAAGGATGTCATCTTATTTTCTAAAGTAACTGTGATGCACCTTTAAAAACCCAGGGTAGGGGCGCCTGGGTGGCTCAGTGGGTTAAGCTGCTGCCTTCGGCTCAGGTCATGATCTCAGGGTCCTTGGATCGAGTCCCGCATGGGGCTCTCTGCTCAGCGGGGAGCCCGTTTCCCTTCCTCTCTCTCTGCCTGCCTCTCTGCCTACTTGTGATCTCTCTCTGTCAAATAAATAAATAAAATCTTTAAAAAATAAAAATAAAATAAAAACCCAGGGTAGTCACAACCCCATTCTAGAAACAAATACTCTCAAACAAAACAGCCAGCCAGTAAGTCTATCTTAGATTTATAAATTTTAGGGTATTTATGGTCTCGGCCTGTCAGGTAGACTCACCCTTGTCTTAGTGAGATCACAAAGACGTGTACACATCTTTCTACTCATTCCTAATTACCTGAGGTTTCGTCTCCTAGGTGAATGTGTTCAGACTGCTTTTCTGCTGATGGAGGCCGGGAGGGAACCTGACTTTCAGCCCGTCCTATGAATTCCTGGCATTCCTCAGATAAATACCTTAGGAAATTATTTGATGATTTGCATAACTAAACTATCACAAATATATGGGTCTTCTACATCTCTAGGGATACATTTTGCTTCCTTATAACTATGAAATTCAACATGAATTGAATGCCAGCTGTATGGCGAGTTCTAGTCTAGCTGGTGAGAATATAGTGAAGTGCAAACACACACACAAGTGTGTGTGTGTGTGTGTGTGTGTGTGTACATGAGTGTACAGATATACATGCACACATTCACCTGCCTGGAGTTTACATTCTATTTGGAGGGGACATACTCTAAATAGTAAACACAATATGTAATTCAATGATACAGAATGTTACAAGATTGATCAGGGCTCTGGAAATGCACAGGGCTGACTGAGGCAGGGGGAGGGGCCGATGGAATGGGAGTGGGTTGGCATTTTACATAAGTTAGTTAGGAGGGACCTCACAGACAAAGGAGCCATTTGGGCAATGAGGGAAGGAGGTATGGGAGTGAGCCATGCAGATAAACGAGGAAGAGCATTTTGGGCAGAGGGAATAGCCAGAAGCAGCCCTCTGAGGAGGGAACATGTTGGGTGTGTGTGAGGAAGCTCCTGAGGAGGCCAGTGTAGCTAGTGTAGGGAGTAGGAGGAAGTATAATCAGAGAAGATTATATAGAACCTTGAAAGCCACTGTAAATACCTCGGTTTAGATGTTGATGAACAAATAAGAAAAGGAGACTCGTTTTTTTTTTTTAAAGATTTTTATTTATTTATTTATTTATTTGACAGACAGAGATCACAAGCAGGCAGAGAGGTAGACAGAGAAAGAGGAGGAAGCAGGTTCCCTGCTGAGCAGAGAGCCCGATGCGGGGCTCGATCCCAGGACCCTGAGATCATGACCCGAGCCGAAGGCAGAGGCTTTAACCCACTGAGCCACCCAGGCGCCCCAGAAAAGGAGACTCTTATTTTACATCCATATTTTGTGTGGATATATTTACCAAACTCTCAGTAGACCATTTGCCCCAATGTAGTTTTGTCTGCTTTGATTTGATCTGCAAAATGTGTTTTTTAAGGTCAGTCATCTGTCCTTATGGTATAATGGAAATAACCAGCCTGGGTACAACTCATTCAGATTCGTTTCCCTCTCAGTGTCCCTGTGTCCTTGACCATAAAATGAAGCTGTTAAGCTAAATCAGAAGGGGAAATATTTGTACTGTGTATCAACTATAGTCCATTTTAGTGGTTGTTTAAAGTGCCCAGAGGAGTTTGCATTCAGGTTTTGGGTGATGCAGTAAAATCCTTGTGATTGATTACTAATGTCTACCTTGGACACAAACAGGAGGTAATGGGGAGTGTGCTGTGAGCTAACAGGGTGTGAAAACTCTACCATGCTTCATAGTTTGTTTTCAGGAGAAGGACTGCAGAGTTTTGCTGATTTTGGCTTTCAGCTCTGCTTATCGCAAAATGTGGCTAGGAGGAGGAGAAATTTATAAATAAAGGATCTAATATATATATTTTAAAAGACTTTATTTATTTGTCTAAAAGAGAGAGTGAGAGCATGCAAGCACAAGCAGGGGGAGTGACAGGCAGAGGGAGAAGCACACTTCCTGCTGACCAAGGAGCCCAATGTGGGACTCAGTCCTTGGACCCTGGGATCATGACCTGAGCTGGAAGCAGACACTTAACCGACTCAGCCACCCAGGTGTCCCAGGATCTTTTATTTTTTAATGCAACACAGCAAATCCTCATTCATTGTCAAAAAAATATAAATTTCCTTTTCTGGCCCCTATGATAAAAATAACACTTTCAGGTTCTTCTTCATAAATCAATGAGATATATTGGACAGGTATTTTCTCAGTTTTACAGGAAAATGAAGCACAAAGCTGTAACTAATTGCTTAATTAGCAAATTAATTTTATTTAACTAGAGTAATGGTATAGTTTATTCTCTCAAACTGAACCTTTGGAGAGTGAAAGATGGTGCTATTCATAATTATTCCCAGACGGCAGGTATCCAGCCAGGCTGACCTAGCAAATGGACATGTCTGATCACTCTAGCTTTATTTGAAGACTTGCAGTTGGTTCTTGGATTGGGCAGAACTGGACCCAGATGTTCTTACTCAAAAGCCATTTGCTTTCCCCCCCCAATTTTGATGCATTAGATACAGTGCAGGACTCTGACAATTATAGCTGCTAGTTTTTCTGTGCTTACCAGTCATGTGCTAGACACTTAGACACTTGCTGCATGCCATCCTAATTTAGTTCTCATAACACTTCAAGGTCAATAGTATCCTTTCTGGGGCGCCTGGGTGGCTCAGTGGGTTAAAGCCTCTGCCTTGGGCTCAGGTCATGATCCCAGGGTCCTGGGATCGAGCCCAGCATTGGGCTCCCTGCTCAGCAGGAAGCCTGCTTTCTCCTCTCTGTCTGCCTGCCTCTCTGCCTACTTGTGATCTCTGTCTGTCAAATAAATAAATAAAATCTTAAAAAAAATAGTATCCTTCCTATTTTATAAATAATGAAATGAAGGCTTAGAGAGGTAAATACCATGTAGTGTCAAGGTCACAGAGCTAGGAATGAGTATCTATGTTCAAGTCTAGCTCTATATAATCCAAAGTTCAGGTTCAACTCCACAATCTTTTTCATTAAAATATTTGTGTTAAAATATTCAATTCTTTCTAAAAGGAATTCTTTACGGCCAATGGAAACATTTTAAATCTAAAATGGGTTTCAAGTAAAACCTTGGTGTTATGCTTAGATTTAATCAGTGTTTGAAGAAAGGAGGCAGGGAAGGTATGGGGATTGAAATTCGAGTGAACTCCGGGGCAAGCAAGACGGGGGAAATATTGCTCTTCGACATGGATAAAGGAAGCCTTGTCCAAAAGAGGGAGAAGTTTTGTTTATCTTTCTGTTCCAAAGGGAATAACTAGGCAGAAGTATATTCTAGGAGAGACTGGAGCGAGTGGGAAGAACCTTTCTAGTTGCTGCTCAGATGTGTGCTAGAACTACAAAGTAAAGATTTTCCTTTGATTAACTCAAACTGCTTAGGAAGGTGAAGAGTTCACCTGTCAATGGGACTTGGTAGTGCTAGCCAGCAGCAAAGAGAAGGTGCTCGGGAGATCTTGAAGCTAAGCTACCTTTAATCCCTTAGTGGTGCATAGGGTCTGGGGTTATGACTCTGGGCTGTGGATCAGGGAGAGTTAAAAGCAATGTTGTAACCAAAGAAAGAGTAAGCTCATAAAGGAAAGTTAGTAACTAATACTTAGAGTCTACTAACTTCAGAGTTGCCTTAGAAATAGTGATTTAATATGTCTCATCAAGATTTGATAGATGTATGAAATATATATTTGAATATATATTTAAATATACATTGACTATGCAGTGAAGGCATATTTGAATATATATGTATTTGAATGCTCATAAATATATTTAATTTCATTGTCAAAGAAGGTGGACTAAACGAAGAGTTATCATTGTAGTGCCATCTTCCAAGTAAGACTTGGCTTTGATGTCTGTCCCTGGTAGATTACCACTAACTTGAAACAGAATATCTGAATGATAGCATTGCTTACAAAGAGGGGAAAAAAAATCTGGCTTGGTTACTAGTGCCCAACAATCCACGTAAGGAAAAAGAAGTCTAGAGAGTGATGATCTATTGATCTCTGTTTTCTGACTATTTAGAAGCCATTGCTGTCCTTCTCAAGGACCACACACATGCTCGGTGCTGGTCACAATTTTGCCAACATTGCAACCGGTGTACCTATCTTTCTATCTTTGTGTATCACTGCACCCTCTTATTCTCTACCACACTTATCACAGTGCCAAAAGAAAATAGAATTTTTACAATTTCTTGGTTAGATCCTAGATAAATAAGCAATTTTTATGTTCATGGATGATCAGCAATTTGTTTTATAATTTTTTAAAAATTTTAAATAAACATATAATGTATTATTAGCCCCAGGGGTACAGGTCTGTGAATCGCCAGGTTTACACACTTCATGGCACTCACCATAGCACATACCCTCTCCAATGTCCATATCCCCACCACCCTTTCCCTCCTCCCCGCCCCCCACCCCGCAACCCTCACTTTGTTTTGTGACATTAAGAGTCTCTTACGGTTTGTCTCCCTCCCGATCCCATCTTGTTTCATTTATTCCTTTCCTACCCCCCAAACCCCCCATGTTGCATCTCCACTTCCTCATATCAGGGCGATCATATGATAGTTGTCTTTCTCTGATTGACTTATTAAGCTAAGCAGATTTTTTTTTTTTTTTTAGAATTTTATTTATTTATTTGAGAGAGAGAGAGAAGAGCACGTTAGCGGGAGGGGCAGAGAGAGAAGGCGGCTCGCTGCTGATGGACCCTTACTTGGGGCTCCATCCCAGGACTCTGGGACCCTGACCGGAGCCAAAGGCAGCCACCTAACCGACTGAGCCACTCTGGCGCCCCAGCGATTCTGATGTCATGGAGAATAAAGACGATATGGAGGACCAAAGTCTATGATCTTCATTGCATCTCAGATCCCAAACATTCTATATGACCAGGTTACTGAACGCTAACCTCTAAAACCTCATTTTAGAAACAGTAGTATTGTGGAATAGGATGCTTTCATTCCAAATCTACTTCCTGCTTCACAAAAGCCAGCAACAACATTGCAAGTAATCAAGCTAGTATGTGTGAGTAATAGCCTAACCTAATCAATAATTTAAGGCCTGTGTGGATGTAGCTGCGTGTGCTCCTCGCTCCTTCGTTTGTTTTGTTGTATTTCTATTAGTTTTGTTATTTCTGTTGTTTGCTTCCAAACCCACTGGAACGTCTGTGGGCTGTAGAGATGTCAAGGTCACAGTGAGAGTGAACCGGTGGTGCTGGTCAGGGAAACAATTCAAGCAGGACCCAAGAGGGGCTGGGAATAGTATCAAGACAGAGGTGGAGTGATCAAGTTGAGCCGACAGGAGAGAGCCTCGGTCTTTGGAGTAAGACTGGTGTATAAAGTGAGAACGCAAAAAGCAGCAGGAAAGCCTTCATGCTGATTCTGGTAACTGGTTGAACCAGAGATTTAGAAGTTCCCCTGGTCAGGGCAAGAATTGGCTTTAGATCTTGGGGGTGTCTGGAGCCTTCTGGTGATGCACGGGTGGTGCCAGCCAGGGTGTGTGATACAGGGAACCAGTCGGATCCTGAGTATGCCTCAAGGAGAGACGGATAGAGACTCCCAGGCTCCAGCCCCTTTCCATCACTTGCTCCCCTTTGTTCCCCGCTGAGGCCAAGAAAAGACCAAAAAGCCATCTAATTTGGTTAAGATAAGCTAACAAGTCATTGCTCCTGCTGAGACAGAAGAAAAAGACCAGAGAGGCCGGTCCTGTTTGAATAAGAAAAGAAAAGAAACAGTCCCCTAGGGTGATTTAGCACTCTGCGGAGACACCTCCACATAGATTATACTTCCACAGGAAGAGGCCGTTTGGCCTTGAGAGACCTCGAAAGCGCCCCGTTACCATCCCCCATTATCTGTAGCCATAAAAACTCACTCCTAACCCTGTCGGGTGCTCAGTCTTTGGGAAGGGATCCCGTGGAGCCTGCCGGCGATAATAAAGCCAAGATTTCCTTGCTTTCCCCTGTGCTGTTTGAGTTTCCTTGGTCGCTTCAGGTTTTCAGCAACAAAGAGAGAATGTGTGTGTGTGTGTTTGGTGGTGGGGCATGGGCGGGGGTCCACATCCACACAATATTTCATAAAAGATTCAGAGCAGTCTGTGAATTTGGAGATTTTGGGTAGGGTCACTGTATTGCGAGTCCCTAAGATACACTGATTCTCTGGGAGGACTCTCAAGACTCAGCGTATTTACAACTAGGATTTGTTTTAGGGAAAGGATACAAAGCAAAATCAGCAAATGTAAAAGGCAGGTAGAGTGTAGTCCGGAGGAAACCAGGCATGAGCTCCTGCAAGTCCTCTCCCTGTGCAGTCTCACAGGACGTGCTTCCTTCCTCAAGCACTGGATTGCGACCTGTGTGTGGCTGTTGTCTACCAGGGAAGATCGTGAGAGACTCGGTGCCCAGGGTGTTTACTGGGGGCTGGTCATGTGTGGCCTGGAACAAAACTCAAGGCTTGCAGCATAAACCACGTTGTTTGTACGACCTGTGCAGGCACAGTGAGCCACTGTCCTCAGGCAGGGAACGGTGGCGCCCTCCTGAGCCCGGGCTCCCAGGGGCCCACTGAGGGCTACGTTCACAAGCTGATCTTCCTAAGAACAGGAGCTGCAGACCTGCTGTGTGAAACGCTTGTCTACACAGTCACCCCGACCATAATTCTGTCAAAAAATGGGGATGGCTGCCCCGTAATATTAGGGAGAGTCTTACGGATGTGGGAGTTTCTTATTTTAGGTGTCTGCAAAGAATGTTCTGAGGTGATTTCTGCTTCGTGCTTCCTGGTGGAGTGAGAACTGCAGGCATTCTGGGTGTGGGGACCCAGAGAACCTGCCTCCCTGGAGTGTAGCCCCAGCTGTCCGCAGAATGTCGCTTACTGCTTATCCGCCAGCCATACCGTCTCTCACTAACCACATCCCTGCAGGTCGCAGAGGGGCCGTTTCCAGCTCTGTGGCCCCGGAGGCCCTGAATTCCCTCATTACTTCCCTCCCTACCCCCCATCTTTGCTCTGAAGTCTGTCAAGGCAGATTCCAGATCAGATTCATTCTGGAAACCTCTAGCGTTCCAGAACAGAGACTTGCACAGAGTAGACGGTCAGTGCCTATAAATGTATTTACTGAGACGCATGCAGGGGTTGCCACCTACCAACCTCAAAGGTCTCCCTCAAAAGACTGGCAGGCTTAAAAGCTTGTGCCCCAAGATCTGGATCTTCTCACCAACGTGAGGCTGCGAAGAAGAGAAAACATCCAGCTGGGTCTGAAATAAGAACATAAGCAAGGAAGCTAAAAATAAACAGCAGTGGGGGTTTCCTCAATTCAGGCGGGCTGCGACAGCACCCGGTGTCAGGCAGCTCCGTGCTGCGAAGAAGAGGAATACATTTAGAAGGTTTAATGAGGGGGGAATTCTATCACTGTTGAAAAGCCCGAGTGAACAAATGACACGCGGTTTTCCTAGACAGGAGCGTGAAAGTCCCTCCCTCACCCCTTAAATCCCTGGGCCATGTGACATGCTTTCTGTCTTCCCAAATACAATCGGGTCACCCAAAGTCAAATCCAGGGAGCAGGACGCCCAGTCTCAACACTACACTCCTAGCACTGCAGGGCGTGGCATCGCTCACCAGGACCTCTGGCTTCGGGACACAGAGTCATTAACGGGGGTATTATTATTACAATGAGCTTTTGAATCAGGAGTGGTTTTCCACGCCTTTTAGCCTTAGAAGCCTCGCAAAATTTTATGCAAAAGTGCAAATGACTGGTTTCCCCTCTCCTCCACGGGCCGGAAGTTGTTTCCTAGGAACCCCTGGGGTCCTGCAGGGCCCGGCTGCCCCGTGCAGTCATCCGAGAGGGGCTGCCTGCCGAGGACCTGCTTGCTAGCTTCGGAGCACAACGTGAAGCAACGCTATGCTCTAGACCTCTCCCCTCCGCACAAGGACATTGACGCCTGAGGTGAGGGGATTCGCAAATCAAGAAATTAGTAACAATGGTGGGATTTGAACCCCGGAGCAGTGACTCTGGGTTTATTGCTACTTCAGAGTTGTCCTGAGTTCCAGGGTCTCACTAAGCTATACAAAAATGGCAGGACTCCTGGCTCAGGGTGTCAGGTACCTTGGCCAACTAGAAGAAACAGAAGAGGGAACAAATCCTTGTGGTCATTGGTGAGCTTTGGGAGGTGCCATCTTGGTTGGGCAAACAGATGGTAGGAGAAAAGCTGAGGAACCACCAACAGAACACTGTTCATAGAAGACTGTGAGCATCACTTCAGCTGCTGATGTGGTTTGGAGTGGTGGAATTCAGAGCCAGTGGCCAAAGAAGAATTCTCCAGACGTATTGCGTGCAAAAAGGTGGTTTTATTAAAGCAAGGATAGGACTCATGGGCACATAGAGGGCACTGGGGTTTTGAGGAGTGACTATTTTTATAAGACTTTCTGTGTGTGGAGGGGAGGGTGTTGGTAGGGCTCCAGGAAATTGAGTCTGTAGGTTTCTGGAGATGGCTTTTTTCTTGTAAATCATTGAGACAGTTGCAGACAGATGGAGACTCATGTCCAGCAGGACGGTGAACTCTCTCAGCTAACCATTTGTTTTTCCCTTTCCTTTGTTCTAGGGTAGCCAGGAGTGCCTGGGGAATGTCCCACAGCTCTCACGTTGGGGGTGGGTTGTGGGGTGTCAGCTTGTGCTTTGCCCTCAGCTTGCCTTTTGTAGGCTGTGACTGAGGGCACCTTTGTTTATAGCTGTGATAACCAGCTGCCTTGTTCTGCGTTAGCCGTTAGCCGTTAGTTTTGGAGTCTCCACCAAACTCTGGGCTCTAAAAGAGGGCAGGATCTTTGCATCTTCTGCTCTGCATGGAATCTCCAGTCCCAGGTACATGATAGATGCTGAGTAAATATTGGGGATTGAGTTGTGTCCCTCCAAGTCCAGATGCTGAAATCTTAATCCTCAGTACCTCAGAATGTCACTATCTTTGGAGATAGGGTCTTTAAGTCATGTAGGAAGCCCTAACAGGAAGATCAAAGCGTCGCATGTGAAATGACCGCAGAAGAGAAGTAGAAATTACCAGTGTGACTGGTGTTCCTAGAAGAGTATAAGGAGGAAGTGATGACTCAGACACAGGGGGGAGAGGTGAGGACAAAGGCAAGAAGGCAGCCACCTTAAAAATGAGGAGCAAGAAACCTCAGAAAAAACCAATCCTGCTGCTGGCACATTGATCTCAGACTTCTAGGCTCTGGAATTGTGAGGAAATAAGCTTCTATTGCTTAAGCCATCCAGTCTGTGGTATTTTGTTAGGGCAGCCCAAGCAAGCTAATACAGGGATTAAATTAAAAATAAATAAATAAATAAATAAATAAATTAAAAAAAAAAAGATAGGTGTGATGTTTCTGGGTTTGTGGCTCTAACTCACTTGCAATAACACATTTGACATTCTTGTGAAAGAAAGATGAAAGATAAAGATCTCGTTCAAATGATCTTGAATGGTTACTGATTTGAGGTAACACATGATGAGAATTTGTTCTGTTTTGGAACACAGATTCCGAACTGGGTGTGATCCGTAATCACTTCCTCCTGCCTAGCCCCTGAACTTTTGCTGTTAAAATGTTTGGAAGTTTTTGGTCTCCAGTTTTATTTTTTTACAAAACAGAGGGAGAAAGGAGAAGCATGGGTAGCAACACAACTATAAAGCTAATTAATACCTTAGATTATCATTAGAAGGTGTTGACAGAGTATCTCTTTTAATAAACCCTGTAAATAGCAAGGGTTTTGCCACTGTCATCATTTCTCTGGAAGAAGCAGGTGCTTCCTTCTGTGTCTAGGCCCCCAAAGTAGCTTTCACTTTTTTGGCATAAATTACTAAAGAGAGAGAGATAGGAGAAACCACATGCTTTGCAAGCTATTGTGGGGCAGATAATTAGACATCCTGGCATGGCTTATTTCTACCAGGTGTTTCCTGGCACTGCTGAGCCTGCTTTCAAGCCTGGAGGAGTGGCGGGGAAGGAAGGGAACGGGTAGGGACACAGGCAGTGAAAACCCGTCATAATATAGGACTCTGAGCCTCACAACACTGGATGTCAAGAATCCCTTCTTTATACTTAGAGCTTCCCTGAAACAGGTCAGCTGGTTTTTCAGGAGCTCTGGATTAATGTAAATCTGACTGTAGGATGGAGGGTAGGTCCCTTAACCTTTGTAAGTCTCAATTTCCTCATCTGGAAAATGAGTGTAATGATAGTTTATACCTCATAGGATTTTCGTGAGAATTAATGAGATGAATTTAGCACAGGATGTTAATAACTTAATAAAAACTAGCAGTATGGCTGTGAAGTAGACTTCCCACAGTGCTGAAATACTTGTGGAGATGGAAAATTCACTAGCTTCATCCTTCCTTCAGTTCAGAAAACCCACAGTAACCTGGGAGTGAGGTGACCTTAAGTTGAGGCTCTGATATGTTACTTTTAAATAACAGGGTTGCTGGTCAGCATCTGTCACAGGATTGCTGGAAGGAGCAAATGAGAGAATGTATAAGCTGTAGCAACTTATTGTTATTGCTTCCCAGGGCTGTGCAAGACAAACCATAGCCATCTAGCGCAATTATTCTCAAGTTTGAACAGGTTTGGACATAGGAAAACTAGTATCCTATAAATGTTGTGAATCCTAATGTGTGTTCCAGGAAAACTCATATCCTGTGAAAAAGGGAAAAGGTATTTTAGGGGAAAAGAGATTCTCACTAAATAAGCCTGGCAAACACACTGAACCAATGACCCCCCACCCCTTGGAGATTCATAGGGCCTATGGTAATATGAAAGGCCCTGAGAAGTCCTGCATTCAAGAAATCTGTTGGACTTTGCTCACCAATTCCTTCAATGTATTTGTCCTCGGAGCCTTCTTTCAGGGAACACCTCTTAATATCTCATCATGCAGGACACCATTTTGGAAATGCTGCCGATACTTAAGACATTCACAAAGGCTTCATAGTGTCCTCAATCTTCTCCTGCTAAGTATTATTCTTTTAACCTTGTTCCATGATTTTGAGTCTCTTACCATCATAATCCTTTTTTCCCCACGTATTCCATGCATATGTTTGCTTTTGTCTGCTCTGTACTTGAGTACACAATTCTTTTTTTTTTTTTTTTTTAAAGATTTTACTCATTTGTTTGACAAAGAGAGAGATCACAAGTAGGCAGAGAGGCAGGCACATAGAGAGGGGGAAGCAGGTTCCCTGCCAAGCAGAGAGCTGGAAGCAAAGTGGGGCTTGATCCCAGAACCCTGAGATCACCACCTGAGCTGAAGGCAGAGGGTTAACCTGCTGAGCCACCCAGGCACCCGGAGTACACAATTCTAAGTGTGGTGGACAATTAGACTAGACAAGGACAGGCATCTTCTAGGACACTGGGCTTTGTGTGGTAAGAGAATCATGAAAGACGAGGAGGGTCAAGTAGGTCATTGCCAGTCTCTAAATTTTTTTTGCTTATTGAAAACAAATCTCTCCAAATATCACAAGGCATGCCACCAGGATCCCGGGGTCACCCCATCTTTGGATCTCAACAGTATTTATCCTGGTAGAAGCAAACGTACTGTCCCTCTGTTTGGAAACAAGTGGCCCCTAGAGGGCAGTATAGTCACAAGAATAGACTGGCAGCTCGGTTTCCCAGGACTTTGGACACGAAGCCTGCAGGGTTGTTACTCTGAGGAAGGGCTCTATTCTTTCAATTTATTTTTATTTTCATTTCTCACAGAATGCCTTAGGAAATAGTCAAAATGTCAACCAGTTCATAGAGGCAAACACTGAGGAAGGGTATGGGTCCCAGGGGAAAATGCAGCCTGGGCCTCAGAGTGGAAAGGGATCTTCTGTCAGCGGCCCTGGGTGGTGGCTGCAGGCTCTCATTTCCTTGTTCTTGTATCTGTTGCTATTATTATGCTTCTGATTTAGGGCTGCAGTTACCAGGAAAAATTCATCTTTATCTTGAGCTGGAGCAAACTTCTTTAAGAGCAAAAAATACCTTAATGTTCCTGGGCTTTTGGTTTTCAAATTCGATGAAGATTTTAATGCAAAGGGAAAGTGGACCTTTCTTGCAGTAAGTAATGAACTGTTGTAGATCATAAAGGGATCAATATCCACCATCCTGCCGGTGATGAAGAGCCCGTGCTGAGTCACAGTCTCGCATCTGCCACTTACAGGGAGGGTAGACTTGGGGAGTATTTTCAGCTCCAGGAACCTCTTGTTGTCATTGGCTAGATACACCAGGAAGCTCTGTCAACCTCAGAGGATGGTGATGAGGATTAAACACAATGACAGATGTAAAGCACCTTGCATAACAAGAGCTCTCAAAGTGTGGTTTCTGGGCCACCTGCATCACATCACCTGGGAACCTGTTAGCAAGGCAGATTCTCGGGCTCTGTGGAAGGTCTACAGTGCCAGAGCCCAGGGATCTGTGTTTTGTTTTGTTTTGTTTTGTTTTTAAGATTTTTTTTTAAAATTTATTTATTTGACAGAGAGCGAGAGAGCACAAGCAGGCAGAGCAGCAGAGGGAGAAGGGGAAGCAGGCTCCCCACTGACCAGGGAGCCCGATGTGGGGCTCGATCCCAGGACCTGGGATCATGACCCTTGTCAAAGGCAGTTGCTCAACCAACTGAGCCACCCAGGCACCCCCTGATCTGTGGTTTAAA
Source organism: Mustela erminea (assembly GCF_009829155.1). Classification (NCBI taxonomy): domain Eukaryota; kingdom Metazoa; phylum Chordata; class Mammalia; order Carnivora; family Mustelidae; genus Mustela; species Mustela erminea. Next base: position 47,609,039 of record NC_045614.1, read on the forward strand.
AAAAGTGATCTGTGTTTCACTCCAGGTGACCTTGAGGCATGCTAAAGTTTGAGAAATGCTGTTGTACAGAAGAAACTGGCTGTTGGATACTCAGAAAAATTGTATTTTATCATTGTTGTTGTTATGAATTACTGCCTGGAGTACAAAATAGACAGTCCCTACTTGAAGAGATGAACGGTCTTGTTAAAAGGAAGATCAAAGCGTCGCATGTGAAATGACCGCAGAAGAGAAGTAGAAATTGCCAGGAAGGAGATATGGGTGCCTGAGGACCCTTCTGGTGTGGCAAAGCTTTGTGGTGGCTTAAAGGATGAGTAGTATGGAAAAGGCAGCTGGACATGCATGGGGCATTCGGGCTGAGGAGAGAGAAGTAGTGAGAGCTGTGGGTTACAGGAGACAAGGATTGAGAAGTATTGAGATGACCACTTACTCAACATTTGTTTAAAATTTCTGACTATCCATTAGAGGCCAAACGCTGTCCTTCCTGCCCTGTGGGTGTGGAGATAGAAAGACCTGGCGCAACAAATTCTTTAAGGCACCTTAAGAATTGTGAATTGGATGTCCTCCTTCTTATCCTCCTCAATCGTATAAATAACATGTACTGAGGGTTTACTATGTCTTAGACGCTGTTCTGAGTATTTTACATGAACCCGCTCAATTAGTTCTAACAAAAACCTGATAACATCTGTATTTAATATTATTATTACTATTATTAGTTTTGTCATTTTATAGATGAAGAAACCATGGTTTAAAGAAGTTAAAATTACCACGAGCCATGCAAGTAATTAAGTAGAGGAACTGGGAACTAGGTCTCTCTGATTCTGAGAGGTCCTTGATCAGTTCTTCTTGAGGACTGGGCGAGGGGAGGTTTGTGTGATAGAACCAGTAGTGATCACCCCAAATTGCATTTGTTCCTTTCCATTCCCCAGGCTTCCATGCATTTGGGTGAGGCCGCATGACTAAGGCAGACCAAAGAAATGTGAGCAGAAGGTACGTGTATCTCTTCTGGACTAATAATAACTAATACATAATTCTCCAGCTTCTCTTCTCTTGCATGGGTGATGCAGAGGGTAGATGAAGCCCTTGTTGGCTTATATCCCTGACCAACTTTCTGGAGCAGATCCGTGTCTCTGATGGGTATGTAGCTTAAGCAAGAAATACTCTTTTGTCAAGTTAAGAGGTAGTGATTTGGGGGTTATTTGTTACTGCGGCAAAAGCCTCGACTACACTAATACAGTTAAAAAAGACGGTAAAATTAATGTATAAAATCAAAACGATCCTGAATTTTGGCCTAAGAATATTCCAGTTTAGTTTATAGGTAAGTTGGACCGTTGCAAGTTCTTTTTTGTTTGTTTCAGAAGTATTTTGTCTCTTTAAGAAACTGAATTAAAGGTAGACATAACAGTGTATACTACATATAGCACTTTCTGAGATAATCGTGTTTTAAAATCTTTCCAGCTTGATGACTGAAACCAATCCATCCCAGGATCCTGAAAAATCCAGCATTTGAAGTTTATTTTAAAATTGACTGGCTTCTTCATATACACAGAATCAGTACTCACACACCCACCTGTATTTGCACACATCCAAACAAACAGAAACAGCAACAAAAGGGAATTTCTTCATACACTTGTGTGTCTTAATTTTCAGTCTGGGAAAATATGATTACCTGAGACATTTACTCCTAGTTGCCCTGAGGAATGTCTTCAGAATTCAGTCCCCAGAGCAAGACTTGATCTTGAAGTCCACCGCCAGCCCTTTCTCCTTGCCTTTGGCAAATGAAATGTGACGGCACTGCTCTCTGTTGGTCTGGCTGCCAGCATGGGCATGGAACACCTCTTTCCATTTGCTGCGCTCCCTAAAGAATAGACTGGAAGTTCTTTCAGACCTTTTAGATTCTTGGTGTGAGCTCGAAGATCACCTGAGCTGGCTGAATGATTCTAGGTTTTTATTTTTAATGTCAAATTATAACAAGAACCTCCAGGGCCTCAAGGGAAATGTCTTTGAAAGAACATAGCATCGTGGTGGATCTTTCAGCCAGGTAAAAGTTCAGGAACCAATTGCCAAGGGCAAGTGAAAGACAGTGGGAGAAGGAGGTGTTATTTAAACATTCATGTATAGATGCAAACATATGTTCATTTATATGAGGATCTATAACTGGGAAAAATCACATTTCAACAGTGTGTATATTCATAACAAAATTCAATGTGGAATTAATAGTGGTTGTTTATTTGGTTTTCCTGAAACTAGTTTATTGAGATGTGAAATGCTAAGAGGCAGCTGTGTTGTTAGACAAATAGGTCACAGTAGAGTCCAAAGGTGGGGTGATCTTTTGTCCAAACTGTGTAAAGTGTTGGCCACAGAGCATTAGAATAGAAGGTCTAGGAGGGAAGGTGGTGTGTTTAGACCAGCATGGCAAAGGGGCCAAGAAGATACAACATCAGATTTTGGGTTGGGAGGTCCTATGCATGTCAGTCGACATGAGTGGGATTTAGTTCTGTCATCTGAGAAATGGAGATTTCGTCATTTATTCAGTAAATCTCTACATGTCTTACATTTTCTGAGTGCTGGGGGTACAGCAAGGAAAGAGGATCATTGTGGTTGTGCTCTCACATAAGCATTCAGATAAATGAACCAGCTATTTTTGGTTAATAAGCACTTCTATGAGGAAAAAAAAAAACCCAACAGGTTGAAGAGATAGAAAATGACCAAGGGGTAGCAAGGTAATTTTAAGGAAGATTTGAACAACAAGGGAAGAGAGCTATCCAAAGTTCTGGAGGACATGGGAGCAGAGGAGCACAAATGGACTAAGACCACGAGGAAGCAATGTGCTAGAAGCAGAACGGGCCAGGGAGCAGCAGAGGTAGGAGATCTGAATGGGAAGCAGGTAAGCCGCAAATGCCATAGGGCCATGCTGACCATGGTGAACTGTTTGGATTTTCAGTGGCTTTATTTTATTTTGCTTTATTTATTTTATTTTTTGAGAGCTAGAGAGAGCATGCATGTTAGTGGGGGAGAGGCAGAGGGAGAGGGAGAGAGAATCCCAAGAAGGCTCTATGCTCAGGGCAGAGCCCGACGTGGGGCTCCATCTCACCACCCTGAAATCGTGACCTGAGCCAAAATCAATCAATCTAATGCTTAACCAGCTGAGTTACCCAGGCGCCCCATGAGCTGTTTGGATTTTATTCCAAGTGCAATGGAAGCCATAAACAGGTTTAAGTAGAGGAGTGACATGATCGGATTTTTACATTTTTAAAAGGCTCATTCTGGCTGCTTGCTGAAAACAGATTATTGAAGGGCGAGAGTAGAAGGAGCAAGACAAGTTAAGAGGATCTTGCAGCATCCCAACATTGCACAGGGATCAGGGGAGGTGGAGGAATTTTAAAATATTCCACGTGTCTGGCTAAAATAAAACAAAAAACACACCCTGCACTCCCAACCAGAAACTCGCAAAGGAACAAGAGTGTTCACTCTCCGAGACAAGTGTGCCATTTACTCAATCAGAGATGAAACAGAAAGCCATCAAAGCTCAATATTAGTAAATGTCTCAATCATCGTGTGAAGAATGATGATTATTTTTGGTATTGATTTAGCCAGGGAACAGAAATCACTTGAATTGAATTTCATATAGTGGCTCTTTCATGGAGACAGTTGGATGTCTAGGTGACAGAAGGACTGACATGCCAAGCAGGGGACAGTGAGGCAACCAGAGATCAGAAGAGCGGGAAGCCCCTAGCACTCCACACCTCGAGGGATAAAGGCTCCTGATGGTACACCTGGAGCCCAGCACCTGGGTCACCAGAGGAAGCTGGTGGAACTGAGTGTGTGTGTCTGCAGGAAGGCGATACAGGCTCTGCTGGAAATGCGTGGGAGAAATTAACCCTGGCTGCTCTCTCTTCCTGCCTTTCAGTTTCTCGCCAGTGCCTCCCATTGGCCAAAGCCACAGGAGGCAAGCTGAGGGGGCGCCAGGAACACGCATCCTGCAGGCTTTGCTGGGATGCAGAACAGAGGAGGGGCGTGGGGAGGAGTGGACCTGGGGACAAATGGGTCCGGGATTGATGCAGCCCTGTCTCTGCCTCTGCATTAACAGAGCAGCAGGGTAGTGCCTCCTCTACTTGGGAAGAATGATCAGTGGAGGCAAGCAGCCCCCTATAAATGCCTTAGCACAGTAAGAGCTCAGTTTTCCCTCCCATGACAGTCGGAAGCAGGTATTCCTGATTGGTGAGTGGCTCTTCTCCATAGAGAGATTCGGGGCCTCACCCTCCTTTAGGCTCAGAATCCTTTTCATCTAGCTAGCAAGAGGGGAATGAAAGCATGGAAAACCCCATTAGTTTCTTTATTTAATCCTCACAGCATCTCTATGAAGTGGGTACAATTATGCCATTGACAACCATGGGGTACAGAAAGGTTAATTAACCAGTTGAAGGTCACACAGCTAGTAAATGATAGAACTGAGATTTCTTTTTTTTTTTTTTAAGATTTTATTTATTTATTTGACAGAGATCACAAGTAGGCAGAGAGAGAGAGAGCAGGGTAAGCAGGCTCCCTCCTGAGCAGAGAGCCTGATGAGGGGTTTGATTCTAGGACACTGGGAGCATGACCTCAGCTGAAGGCAGAGGCTTTAACCCACTGAGACACCCAGGCACCCTGGAACTGAGATTTCTGACCTAAAGAACGAAGAGCTAGGTAAAAATGGTGATCAACAGCAAATTGGTAGATGATTTATTGCTGAGAGTGGCTTACATCTCAAAAAAGAGAAAGAGATCTGGAAAAACAGTGCCAAGAGTCCTAAATCAGTAGGATGAAATTGAATGGGGGGAACATATACATACCTGCCCATAAACTCAGAAAAACTACTTTGAAAGTGTAATGTTTCCGCTCTTCTTTGGATCTTTATTTTAACTGTGTGGATGTATACTTTGTTTCATTTCTAGGCTGTCAGTCATTTCTGAAATAAAGTATAAATTAAAAATAAATACCTATATACATATTGGATGAGAAACACCTGATTTAATAGAGCTTACAAGAAATGGATTTAAAGATTTTAATTGTCTGTGAGCTTATTATGAATCATCAGACAGAGGGGACATTGCAAAGAGGATTTCCATCAACTGAAGCTACGTGTCCTAAATAAAGGAGGTGACAGTCTTTATCTACCTGGCCCAAACTCCAGGGTCTGGTTCGGAGCGTCCCATTTGAGGAAAGACAGTGACACACTAAAATGTGTCCCAAAGAAGGTAACAGTGATGGAAAATGATCTTGAACCCTGGTCATAGGAGGATGGGTTAAACTCAGTGGTAGACAGATTAGAGGAAATGTGATTCGGAAAGACAATAGTACAAGCTGTAGGTTTTCTCTGTAGGCCTCCAGAGGACAGAGCCTACAGCTAGAAGCCAAAGGAAACCTGAATTCTACCCCAATGTGAACAAGAATTTTCTAACAAATGCAATGGGCTAAGTGTAAAGGACCAGCCCATCAAAACTGAGACTGAATATAAAGCTCATGAATGGTTGGGGGAGATGAAACTCCTTAACATAGCTCAAGATGTCCTGTGGATCTGGTCCCTGCTTTACTCTCAGAAGACATGGTTTGCAGTGCTCTTTCTAGTCTCTGCATCCCAGCCCCACTGGCTTTCTTAGTCCTTTATATATACATTGATTTTCCCACCACAGGCCATTTGCATATGGTTTCCCTCTACCAAGAATATTTTTCCATTTCCTTTTTTCTTAAGATTGTATTTATTTATTTGAGAGACAGAGATATAATGAGAGATAGAGAATGAGTAGGGGAGAGAGAGAGCCTGACACGGGGCTTGATCCCAGGACCCTGAGCTGATGGCAGATGCTTAATGGACTGAGCCACCCAGGCACCCCCATTTTTCCATGTCTTTTTGATAATAGACATCCTAGTGGGTGTGAGGTGATACCACATTGTGATTTTTTATTGTATTCAATTAGCCAACCCGTAGTACAGTACATCATTAGTTTTTTTTAAAAGATTTTATTGATTAATTTGACAGAAATAAAGAGATCACAAGTAGGCAGAGAGGCAAGCAGAGGGGTGGGCAAAGCAGGCTCCTTGCTGAGCAGAGAGCCCGATGCGGGTCTCAATCTCAGGACCCTGAGATCATGACCTGAGCTGAACGCAGAGGCTTAACCCACTGAGCCACCCAGGCACCCCCATCATTAGTTTTTTATGTAGTGTTGGGGATTCATTAGTTGTATATAACACTCAATGCTCATCACCACATGTATCCTCCTTAATACCCATCACCCAGTTACCACCCCTCCCCCACCTCCCTTCTGTAACACTCAGTTTGATTCCCAGAGTCTGGAGTCTTTTATGGTTTGTTTCCCTCTCTCATTTTTTCCCATTCAGCTTTCCCTCCCTTCCCCTAAGGGTCCTCCATGCTTTTCCATATGTTCCACATACGAGTGAAACCATATGATAATTATCTTTCTCTGCTTGACTTATTTCACTTAGCATAACCTCCTCCAGTTCCATCCATTTTGATGCCATTGGTGGGTATTCATCCTTTCTGATGGCTGAGTAATATTCCATCGTATATATGAACCACATCTTTTTTATCCCTTCATCTGTTGAAGGGCATCTTGGCTCCCTCTACAGTTTGGCTATTGTGGACATTGCTGCTATAAACATTGGGGTGCATGTGCCCTTTCTTTTCACTATGTCTGTATCTTTGGGGTAAATACCTAGTGGTGTAATTGCTGGGGCATAGGGTAGCTCTATTTTTAACTTTTTGAGGAACCTTCATACTGTTTTCCAGAGTCGCTGCACCAGCTTGCATTCCCACCAACAGTGTAAGAGGGATCCCCTTTCTCCGCATCCTTGCCAAGGTTTGTTGTTTCCTGTTTTATTAATCTTAGTCATTCTGACTGGTGTAAGGGGGCATCTCATTGTGGTTTTGATTTATATTTCCCTGATGGCTAATGATGATGAACATTTTTTCATGTGTCTGTTGGCCATTTGTATGTCTTTGGAATGCGTCTGCTCATGTCTTCTGCCCATTTATCGACTGGATTTTTTTTTTTTTTTGAGTTTGATAAGTTCTTTATAGATTTTGGATACTAGCATTTTATGGTTTACATTTCCCTGATGATTAGTGATTTGATATTGAATAAAGTAATAATGTAAAGCCCTTTGGACAGAGCTTGGCACATAGTAAGCACTCTATAGGTCTCTTTTTTTTTTTTTTAAAGATTTTATTTATTTATCTGACAGACAGAAATCAGAAGTAGGCAGAGAGGCAGGCAGAGAGAGAGGGGGAGGCAGGCTCCCTGCTGAGCAGAGAGTCCGATGCAGGGCTCCATCCCAGGACCCTGAGATCATGACCTGAGCCAAAGGCCGAGGCTTTAACCCACTGAGCCACCCAGGCATCTCAGCACTCTATAGGTCTTAATATTTTATTATTTAGTGTACTCTAGGCAATGTGATAGTTATGTAAATATAATATTGTATTTAATCATCTTATCAATCCATTGAATAGTTATGATAGTCACTTCTATTAGAGGTTAAATGACTTGTGCAGGTTCTCATAGCCAGTAGTTTGGAGTTTGCAAGGAGAAATAATGGAAGGGCATTTCAGGCAGTGGGAACAGCATGAACAAATGCCTGGTCTTTTGCATACACAGTGAATCAAGGTAGTCTAGGAAATAGGGTCAAATTAGGGGAGGAGGCTATATGGACCTGATCTCTCATTCCCTCTGTTGCTAAAATATGGTTCATTTCCTAGAGTCCCTCACTGTACCCTAGCCCTGTCCATCTCCTGGCAGGCTCCTATTTCTCTATCCGGCAGTGAGAATGGCTGGCCTGCCTTACATATTTGTTCCTGACAAGCTGCACAAAAAGTCATGCAGCTCTTCAGAAGCAACCAGCAATTGTACCCCAATTTCTTTAGAAAGGAGGGAATTGAGACTCCTTCTCCTGCAGCACCTTTGCACTGTGAGAGAGCCACTGTAGTAATAAGACCGTAGCTAGCTGCAAGATTTCTTCTCCTGTGCTTGGGCTGTGGAGTGCCACTCATTGCATCTGAAGTGTCTCCAGAAGAGAACCAGGGTATCATCTTACTCCTTTTAACTACAGCTACATTTCAGGACCCGCTTGACATGATAGTACATAAATGGGACATTTGCATAATGTATTGAATTTCCAGTTAAACCTTAATGATAATTACTTGAACTGGATTGTCCCATAGGAAATGAAGATATAATGAGTGTTACTCTCCTTAAGTCTAATGCTGTAAAATGTAAAGCAATTTTGGGGGAAAATTTTCGCCTGCATTTAGTCCCCTCATCTAATCTGCTTTCATAATCTTTTCCATTAACTAGCATGCACAAAGATTTCCCAAGGAATAAGCACTCACTTGTGTATTTAGAGCATTAAAGAACAAGGCCCTTTAAAAAACTCTTTAGAATAATCTTCATGTTTTTCTTGCATCTATCTGCCCATCGAAGAATGTAGCAAGCTTCCATCTTATGCACTGCTGGAACAGAAATTTATGTTTCTTAAGATTTTTAAGTATCCATTAAATAACCAATTATTTAAAAAAATAACTAATTATTTCAGGCCATTTTTATGACAGTAAAATAATTTGGACTATCTCTTATTTAAAAAGGACTCTCTCCTCCTGTCTCTCTGCCGTGTTAGGACTCCTTGGAGGTCTTGAGCTCTGCAGAAGATCCTGCCTGTACCCACTTTAATTTGGTCTGTGTGATTCAAAGTAAAAACAACACTAAACTTTAAAATATGTAGGAAAAGTCTAACAAAGTTTGGTTATCCTCCATGTGGGAATTCATCTACATGGCCATCTGACTTCCAGGGGCGCCCGTGAAACCTGAGCAGGCCACGACAGTGTCTGCTACACTCTGTTACATGATTTATGGTAACATTTATTCACATTGTAACTTAGTGGCTATCTGCATAATTATTTTCTCATTCCCTTTCTTTCTTTCTTTCTTTTAAAAGATCTTATTTATTTACTTTACAAACAGAGATCACAAGTAGGCAGAGAGGCAGGCAGAGAGAGAGGGGGAAGCAGGCTTAGCAGAGAGCCTGATGCAGGGCTCAATCCCAGGACCCTGAGACCATGACCTGAGCCGAAGGCAGAGGCTTTAACCCGCTGAGCCACACAGGCACCCCTCTCATTCCTTTTCTTCATTAGATTATAATGTCCTCAAAGGCAGGAAACCTATGTATGTATTGTATCCCCAGGATATAGCACAGAACCAGATCTTGGAATACAGTATGTACTCAATCAATATTTGTTGGAAGAAAATAGCTAACATTTATTGATTGATCATGTAAGGCACATTTCTAGGTGTTTTATCTAATATGCCATATACTCTTTACCATAACCCTTTAAATATTCATTTTCCTTATGAGGGCATTGAAGCACAGTGAGGTCAAAAATACAACTAACTTCACACTGTAGTAAGCTTCCTTCAGTTTTAACAATTTAGGACCTTAAATATCTGGGAGGTGTTCTCCAGCTTGTTGGAATACTGGCATCCCTAGTTGCTACCAGGAAGGTAATTGACCTGAAGCACTGACAGATCATGGGAGAGTACTTGCTCTATGGTGACATGGCCAAAAATATTCCAGATGCCTACTTCCTGAAGAAAATTGGACCTTAGTTTTTTTTTTTTCTCTTTTTCAAAGTTTGAAAATTCCCAATTCTAGAGGAAAACTGTAGAGCTCTACTGCTGAAGAGTTGCAGGCTAGATCCAGAAGGGTCCATGGATGGAGCAACACATTGCTTCTAGGCAAGAAAGTAATTCCAGTTCTGATATGGGTTACATCTTTGGAAGAGAACGCTCCCTGTTGCTAGTTATGTAACAAGATGCTGGAGGTCCTCAGATCCTGATCTCCTTCCTGTCCTCTTCACTTAAGTGGATGATTCTGATTTCCAAAGCCTTTATGTGGTGCAGGTGCACCAGGATCTTGACTCAAACTCTTTTTGGATCCTTTTCCCCCACCTTCCTCCACTCATCTGCTATTCAAAACGTTCCGTCTTGGGAGTTTTCTGAGCAACAGTAAAGTTAGCTAAAATCTGCATGAGCAAAAGAGAAGTTACTGGCTGAGTTGTTGGAAAAAGTTCATTGGCAGAACTAGCTATATTCAGCTGCTCAAACGATGTCCTTGTGACTCTGGTGTTTTCTCAGATCTGCCTTCCTCTGTGAGCAGTTTGCTCAGGCAGGCTTTTCCCATGCAGTAGCCCTAATACCCCTGGGCTTGCAACCTGTCCTCTCAGCAGCCAGAACAATCAAAGCCGCTTCTTCAGGATTAGCATGTGAGCTACTACAACAATCAAGTCCTTACTGTTTATTGTCTTAGCACAATAACAACTTATTTTTTCTTCACATGATGGTTGCATACAGGTGTTCCTCATTCTCATGAGCTCCGCCCTCCCCCCTCACACTCTCATCAATAATCATTACCTTCTCTCTCTCTCTCTCTTTTTTTAAAAGATTTTAATTATTTGACAGAGAGAGAGAGATCACAGTAGGCTGAGAGGCAGGCAGAGAGAGAGGAGGAAGCAGGCTTCCTGCTGATTCGGGGCTTGATCCCAGGGTCCTGAGATCATGACCTGAGCCAAAGGCAGAGGCTTGACACACTGAGCCACCCAGGTGCCCCACCTTCTTACTTTTTGATAATAGACATCCAATAGGTGTGAGGTGATACCTCATTTTGGTTTTGATTTGCATGCCCCGATGCTGAGTGATGTTGAGCAGCTTTTAATATACCTGTTGGCCATTTTCATGTCTTCTTTGTTTTTTTTTTTTTTTTAAAGATTTTATTTATTTATTTGAGAGAGATTTATTGAGAGAGACCACAAGCAGGCAGAGAGGCAGGCAGAGAGAGAGGAGGAAGCAGGCTCCCTGCTGAGCAGAGAGCCCGATGTGGGGCTCGATCCCAGGACTCCGAGTTCATGACCTGAGCCGAAGGCAGCGGCTTAACCCGCTGAGCCACCCAGGCGCCCCTTCATGTCTTCTTTGAAAAGAAATATATTCAGATCCTTTGCCCATTTTGAAATTGGGTTATACATTATGCATTGGGTAATACATTATTATTAAACATGGGAGATTTTATTTTTCTTGCTGTCAAGTTGTAGGAATTCCTTATATATTTTGGACATTAATCCCTTATCAGAGATATAGTTTGCAAATATTTTCACCTCTTCCATAGACTCTCTCTCTTTTTTTTTTTTTTTTTTGGTCTTCTCGTTTTGTTGAAGGTTTCCTTTGTGGTGCAGAAGTTTTTGTTTAAGTGTAGTTCCACTTGTTTATTTTTGCTTTTGTTGTCTGTGCTTTTGGTGTCCTATCCAAAAAAATCATTGCTAAGACTAATATCAAGAAGTTCTTTCCTTATGTTTTCTTCTAGGAGTTTTATGGTTTTATATTAAAGTCATTAATCCATCTCAAGTTAGTTTTTGTGTACGGTATAAGATAAGGGTCCAATTTCATTCTTTCACACGTGGATATTGAGTTTTTCTAATACCATTTATTAAAGAGATTATTCTCTTCCCATTGTGTTTTCTTGGTGCCCTCGTCAAAGATTAATTGACCATATACCTGTCAGTTTACTCCTGCTCTATTGACCTATGTGTTTTTGTTGTGCTAATACCATACCATTCTAAATACCATAGCTTTTGTATTCTAGTTTGGAATCAGAAAGAGTGATGCCTCCAGATTTATTCTTTCAGCTCAAGATTGTTTTGGATATTTGAAACCTTTTTTCTTCTCATACAAATTTTATGGCTTTTTCTGTTTCTGTGAAAAATGCCATTGGTATTTTGCCAGGGATAACATTGAATTTGTAGGTTGCCTTTGGTTGTATGAACATTATTAAGTCTTATTATTAAGACTTATTATTATTAAGACAGTATTAAGTCTTCCAAACCATGAACATAGGTTATCCTTCATTTATTGTTATCCTCTTCATTTTTTTTTTTTTAAACCAATGTTTTTATAGTTTTCAGCATGTAGATATTTGAACTCCTTGGTTATTATGTTCAGGTATATTCATTCTATACCTAATTTATTGGGAGTTTTTATCATGAAAGGATATTAAATTTGTTCAAATGTTTTTTTCTGCATCTATTGAGATCCTTTATTCCATTAATGTAGTGTGTCATATTTATTGATTTGTCTATGTTGAATCACTTCATCATAGTGTATGATCCTTCTAATGTGCTTTGAATTCAGTTTGCTAGTATTTATTGATAATATTTACATCTACGTTCATCAGGGACATTGGTCTGTAATTTTCTTTTCTTATGTGTCCTTACTGGGCTTTGCCAGGAGAGCAATGCTGGGCTTCTAAAATGTGTTTGGAAGTGGTTCATCCTATTCAATTTTTTAGAAAAGTTTGAAAAAGATTGACATTAATTCTTTAGGAGGGCATACACTTTTGATTGTCAGCTGTCAGTCTCTGTTACAAATTTCTAATAACTCCAACCAGAGTCTCTGAAGTTAAGTTTTAGTCTGAATTGGGTCATTCTTGAATTAATAACTTTAACTAAGGAGATGGAATTCATTCATTCATTTTGTCATTCATTAAAAAATACCTACAACATCTATTATGTGCCAAACACTATTTTCAACTCTGGAAATATAATAATGAATGAAACAGATGACAGTTTCTGCTCTCGTGGAATTTATATTCTGATGAAGCCAGATAAATACTTAAAATATACAGCATTTTAGATGGTGCTGTGGTCATTAATAAAGTAAGAAAAAAGGAGAGGAACTATTGGGGAGTTGCAGACTTGAATTTTTGATTGAGTGTCATAGAAGGCTTTACTGAGAAGGTGACATTTGCACAAAGATTTGAAGGCGGTAAAGGAGGGAGCTATATAGATATGCAAGAGCACTTGAGGCAAAGGAAAAAGCTGGTAGAAAGGCCCTGAGGCAGAAACAAGCCTGGAAAATTTGTGGAAAAGCAAGGAGGCCAGTGAAAAGAGTGAGCTAGGGAGAAGGAAATGGGAGAGGGTAGAAGAATAAGAGGGAGGCTAATCAGGTATGACCTTGTTGGGCATAGGAAGGACTTTGCTTTTTACTGAGTGAGATGGGTGGTCTTAGGAGAGTTTTTAGTGGAGGAGTGACATGATGGGAATTATTTTTCAGAAAGATCCCTCTGATTATGCTGTTGACAATAGACTAAAGAAGAGACTGGGGAAATCAGAGAAGAGGCAAATGTAGTCATCCAGTGCTGGAATGAAGTTGGCATGGACCAAGTTGATGAATGTAGAAAGAAGTTGTCATATTTGGGATTAAAAAAAATTTTTTTAAAGATTTTATTTATTTATTTGAGAGAGACAATGAGTGAGAGAGAGAGCATGAGAGGGGGAAGGGCAGAGGGAGAAGCAGATGCCCCCCGCCCCCTTCCCTGAGCAGGGATCCTCATGTGGAGCTTGATCCCTGAACTCCAGGATCATGACCTGAACTGAAGGCAGCCACTCAACCACCTGGGCCACCCGGGTGTCCCAATATTTGGGATATATATATATATTTTTAAAGATTTTATTTATTTATTTGACAGAGAGAGATCACAAGTAGGCAGAGAGGCAGGCAGAGAGAGAGAGAGAGGAGGAAGCAGACTCCCTGCTGAGCAGAGAGCCCAACGCGGGACTCGATCCCAGGACCCTGAGATCATGACCTGAGCCGAAGGCAGTGGCTTAACCCACTGAGCCACCCAGGCGCCCTGGGATATTTTTTGAAGGTAAGTGAATTATGCTGATTGTTTTGGCTTGGGTAACATTTCTCTTGGAGCCAGGGAACTGAAGTCAGCACCTTAAACTCATGGAAGTCAGAGAGAAATGGTTTCCCAATAAAAATTTGACATGCTGTCACAAGAGGAAGGGAAATAGAAACTGAGCAGTTCTCAGTTGGGATGGATTATATTATGTTCCAGTCAACAACAACCTCAAACCTCAGTGGCTTAAAGCAATAAAGTTGTACTTGATGCACCAGCTGCATGTCCAACACAGAGTAGCAGGGAACCCATGCCGATTATAGTAGCTTTGTGTTTTAACTTGAGTTGTTAAACTTGTTAAACTTGAGTTAAACACAAGTTTAACTCAGATATTCTGAGGCTCGATGCAGATCACGAGAGAAACGAGAAAGAGGGTCAGAGTTTTGTTTTATTTACTTATAGCTCCCAGGAGAACACAGCATCCCATGCAGTGTCAAATGGGGAAGCACTGGGGTTGGTCATGGGGACAGTCGAAGAGAGAACTATAGGCAAGGACCTTTATTGTGGTTTCTGTGGGAAAGAAAGGGTGAGGCAGGGCAAGCAGGCTTATGATTGGCTAATCTGAATAATTTTCATGGACTCTGGGGTGTAGAGGTTATCCGTAATTGTTTGGAATTTGACTCTGGGGAAATTAGGGTAGAAGTATCATGATCTGAAGTGTGAGAGGCTAATAAGGAATGGTTGTGGGTGTGGACTTCATTGGCTGTTCAAGAAGAGGGACTGATTGGCCTCTAGCCAGGACCTTGAAACTGGGTCAGGGCAGCATTTAAAGAACTAAAAAAACTGTATTATACTCGGGGGCTCAGGTGAAAAGAAACTCTACCATCTTATGGTTTCCTCATCTCAACATGATACATCAGGATTGGCTGAAGTTAAGAGAATAGAGAATTGTGTATGAGCCTTAAATGCTTCACCAAAAGAGACTCATGACACTTCCTGTGACAATTAACTGGCCAAAAGAAGTCATAAGGTCACACCTAATGTTAAGAAGACATGTGTCTTGAAGGAGAGGAGATCTAGACATCTTGTCGAGCATCAGGAAGGTCTACCCCATCAATGAGTCAAACCCAACATAGATCCACCATATACTGCATAGTTTCCAAAACCACAGTACGCATTCACTTTGCTTGCACTTCTTTTGTCCATCTTCTGCAATCTATTCATCCTCTGAGACTTAACGCTGACCACTTTTCCCTGGTGTCTGGTTCTTCTGTAATTGCTCTCCCTCTTCTCCCCAGTAAACGTTTATTTTCCCTTCCTTTGTGATAGCAGGTGATTTATACCATCTTTGTCACTCCTTTATTCTTCGTTCTAAAACTGGCTCAGATACAATAATCTTTTACGACCTAACACCCCCCGCCCCCCAATTTAGTGGCTTATGAAAACAGTGATCATTTATTCTGCTTACAAATTTATGATTTGGCTAGGGGCCATAGAGCACAGCATCTTTCTTCTATATGGCATCAGCTATGTAGGTCCCCATGGGGCTGGAGGATCTGGAGGGCTCACTAGCATGGCCAGCAGGTTGGTGTGGGGCTTCTCCATAGGGAAGTCTGGACTTCCTAACAGCATGGTGGCTGGGTTCCAAGAGAGAGTCTCCAAAGAGAACCAGGTGGCAGTTGTGTTGACTTTCAAAAGTTAGTCTTAGGAGTCCCGTGGTGCCACTTCAGCGAGAGTCAAAAGTCCACACTGATTCAAAGGGTGGGCATGTAGATTCCACCTCTTGATGGGAGGAATGTGAAAGCCACATTGTAAGAAGAGCTTGTGGGATGGGAGACTCTGTTGTAGAAATCTCTAAAAAATGAAGTCTGGCATAACTCTTTACCACTTCAAATCCATTTTATTTATTAAGCAAGGCGATCAATAATAAAAATTATTGAGTAAATGCTTTTATCCCTGTGGGCTCCTTGAGAAAAGGGGCTGTGGTTTATCCATCTTCATAAGCCCAATGCAGATCACAGAGGTAGCTGCTCTGGGGAAGGCACTGTTTTGTAGGCACTGCTTCATAGTTTCTTCCTTACCAACAAATCCCTCCATTTGTTTAGGAGGCCACAGGCTCCAGAAACAACTAAGGTGGGTCCCGACCTAAGAACGAATCACCATTGGCTGAAGCATTTATGGTCTTCACATTCCTCTTTTCTGCCTTATTGGTTTAGGGGTGGCCATGGGATCTATTTCTAAGAGGAGATCTAAGAGAAAGTCTTTTGAGAGGAACTGTATGGGAAAAGATTTCCCATTTTAGAAAAAGAGAAAGAGATACGCATGGAGAAATCCCACCTTTCCACCCGCCCTTGGATGTAAGGATGTTATGTTTGAAGCTGTGGCAGCCATTTTGAAATCATGACTATATTTCCATGGGAATCTCAAAAGAGCCAACCAATATTTCTGGCATTGTTTAATTGCTAGATTAACCAACTTCTGGACCTGCCTCTCTCCAACTTTGTGTTATGTGAGGTAATTAATTCTTATTATTTAAAGCTAATTTTAATTGGCTCTTTCAGCTGTTATTTGCAGCTGAAAGCATCCTCACTGAAGAGAGCTCAATTAATGTTCATGGAATTGAATTGAATTCCCCAAACTGATTTGGCCAAGTTACTTAGTAGTCTGTGCCATACACAAGAATAAGTGCAAAGGATTATAAATTCTCATTTCTGTGTATGCTGCTACTCTGAGTTTCTTTGTGAACCCCAGGGATTTCAAAGTTGGATTGCCTGGAAACGTCTCCACACCAGAGCCTGTTGGCCCACGTAAATCTAAGTGGTAACTTTCCTTAGGAAATTTCTTTTTTGGATTAAACACTTAAAACACAAAAGGCCTCTGGGTGAGCTCATTTCTTGGCATTCCCAAGTCTTGCAGCTGAGACATAATGACTAACTCCAGGCAATTAGAGAGCGAAGTTGCTACTGAGGGCCCTGAAAAATGGGGAACGCAGCTGGGAGGGGGCAGGTCTTTCTGGCATCCGCTAGGGAGAGCTTTGCCAAAACACCTGTAAACTTCCCTAGGCTGCTCCAGCACAACCTCCCACTCTTAGGGAAAATTTGCAACATGTTTGGAGCATGATACCTTAACTATGATACTTATTTGACTTTAAAAAAATTCATCACAATTCCAGCAATTATAATATTCTTTTAAAAAAGATTTTATTTATTTGACAGACAGAGATCACAAGTAGGCAGAGAGGCAGGCAGAGAAAGGAGGAAGCAGGCTCCCGCTGAGCAGTGAGTCCGATGTGGAGCTTGATCCCAGGACCTTGAGATCATGACTTGAGCCAAAGGCAGAGAGGCTTAACCCACTGAGTCACCCAGGTGCCCTGCAATTACGATTTTTAATAGCATGTTTTTTTGCCCCTGCCGTAAGGGTTTCTAAAAAGGCTCCAGGGCCTTAGCCAGAATATTTTGTGATGGACTAAGGATGATGATGAGGCAAAGCCGTATTGTTAAGTGAATTATGAATCAGGTAGTTGAGGTTTTCAAAGCTTTAGTTTTTGTCAGCCCCACCTAATCCTTCTGTTCTTTCTCTCTGTTTCCTTCATCGGCCACGTGGGAGTCAAGTGACTCCAACTTGACCAGTCAGAGAAACCTGCTCTCTTGAGGCAGAGTGACTGGCTCAGGACAAGCACATATCCCAATGGGCACAACTGAGTCCCTGTGAGATGAATTTGTTGCATGGATTCTAGGAAGGTGGGGCTCTCTATTCCTGTGGCAATGTGGGCAGCACGGACGATGGAAGCCTGACTTTGCCAGTGATGTAGTTCCCCTCCCATGAAGAGAGTTTGGAATGAAAAGATGGTAAGGAAGAGGAGAGCAGAATTGGGTAGGCCTCCTGTCTTTTGGGTTATGCAAACCAAGAATCCCCACCTCACTGTTTATTTCAATTCCCTTACTCCTTAACTTTTTTATTATTAATATTGTAATGCATACCAAGGGACCCCACTAGCAGAAAAGCTATCCCAGTTCTTACCTTTCTGTTTTTCTAACTAGATCAAATCATTGTGTTATTTTGAGAACCAAATCATTACTATCAGGGCAGGAAAGTGTGTGGCACAGGACAGATAAATTTTGATAGAAGGGATGTAGAAGGTGGTCAGTTTTTTGTTTATTGTTTTTGTTTTTGTTTTTAAGCTTGAAGGAAGGCTTTGGGGTCATTCAGAGATCTGCCCAAAGACACTGGCTACCTTGGGGAGTAACAAGGAAGGTGAAAAAGGAGGACAGATGGACTACAGACTACTATTTCTTATGACAAAATCTTAGGGGTGGTTATAGTGGTATTTCTGTTAAGAGTCAAGAAAAAGAAAAAAGGTTCACATTGGAGCAAGGATATATTTATTATACATTCTGAAGATATTTTTATGGGTATATTACCCAAGGAGTTTTACAAGTTTCCTTTAGGGGAGACATGTAGGAAAGATGAAGGGATTGATTGATTTGAATGCAGCCATAAGGCAGAAGCAGAGAGGACTCAAGAGTAGGGTGACTAGTTGTCCTGGTTTGCTTGTCACTGAGATAGGTGTCCAGGAGGTAGGACTTTCAGTTTTAAAACGGAACAGTTTTGGGCAAACTGAGTTGGACACCATATGTAAGGGATTTTTAAGCATTTGATTCATCAGTATATTTATTTAGCAACTACTATGTGACAATTAAGAATCTGCAGGAACCCATAGTAAATAAAACACAGTCCTTGTCCTAGAAGATCTCTAAAGATATGAAGACAAAGGCAATTTCAATCCCTCCCAAGAAATTCTGCGGCTCTGTAAGTGTTCATAGCAGTTTTACTCAAAACATTGGAGTCTGTGGCTGATGTGAAATCTTACCCCAGGAATTGGGGTTGTGAGGTTTCCCACGCATCTAACCATGCTGAGAAATTTCTGTGATTGGCTAATTAGGCAAAGCTGAAGTTGTTTTGATTAGGAATTTAGTTTGTTACCTGTCTGAAATAGACAGTTTTGGTGCCTTGCCTGGATGCCATTTATGTCACTGATATACCTACCCCTTCCCGGTTATGAGTGTTGGTTGAAGGCTCATGGCTGTGTCCTTCTCTAAAGAATTTCCCATAGCCAGCAGCCTCAACCTCAGTGGGAAATGGCTGGGAGGTTATGGTTCCCACAGCCAGTGATGTGATATAAAAGTCCAGTTCTGCTGTCTTGAGGTGGGACAGCACTGTGATATCACTTGTATTCTGGAACTTCATATGGGATGAGACTGGGGCTGGACTCCAGCTGAAACCACATCTTTGCTCTGCCTCTTTTCTTGCCTCTCTCACTTCCTGATAGTTTTTTTTTTTTTTTTAAGATTTTATTTGTTTATTTGACAGACAGAGATCACAAGTAGGCAGAGAGGCAGGCAGAGAGAGAAAGGGAAGCAGGTGCCCCGCTGAGCAGAGATTGATGCGGGGCTTGATCCCAGGACCCTGGGACCATGACCTGAGCTGAGGGCAGAGGCTTAACCCACTGAACCACCCAGGTATCCCAATAGTTTTTTTTTTTTTCTTCTTTTTTCCTTCAAAAAAAGAATCCTTATCTCAGGTTGTGTTTCCAGGGAACCTCACTGAAGATATTGTCTTAGAATAACTTGGATTGTTGAGAGGACGAAATCCAGCAGTCATACATTTCTACTAACTTGTCCCTAAAACCTCCATGAAATCTAAAACTTAAGAGTGGTCAGAAGCCAAAGTTTCTTTTCTGTTTGATCTACTCATCTGTTGGTGTTTTCTCAATAAGGAATAGTTTTACTTCCTTGATTTGTTTATTGAAATATAAAGATTTCAAAATCTAAGCAATAAAATGTACTTAGAAAGGTAGACAGCCAACTTCACTGAATTTCGTATTTGAAGATAGTGCATCCACTGACAAGCCATTTCTCTGGCTTGTTTTTTCAGTGTTGGGTCAGAAGAATTCTGAGGCTAAAGATCAACAATATAAGAGCAATACCAAGGAGAATGGTAAAATTAGTAGCGGGGAGAGGAGAAGGAAGAGTAGAGTATAAAAGTTAAGAGAATAAATTTTAAAGTGATAAGCATTTGGCTTTCAAATACTTCTAAGCATCACTTTCCCATTAGCAAAATAACAATATTGTTAAAAATTAACTACCACATGAGATTCTTGTAAACAATTAAGGTAATGCATGTCAAGCATTAGCATAGGCTCTGATCTGTAAGTGCTCAGTAAGGGGTAGCTATTAAAACACACACACATACCACCACCACCACCACCACCACCACCACCACCACCACCACCACCCCACAAAACACTAGGAGAGAGGAATCCATGTAAACAGAGGTCCCAGGCAGAACTGTGCTGGACCCTCTTGCAAGAGCCAGTAGTTAACGTTGCAGAAAATTTGTGAGCCTCTTGTTAAACTCAGCCATCTTCGCAATCATCTGTGGAGAGAGTGTTTGTACCATGACAACTGGCAGAGGCTACAATCAGGGCTCCCCTCTCCTTCAACAGCTGGCTATTAAGCATTTACCAGCGCAAGAGGCTCAGGATGGGTCCAGGCTGTGACTTTTGGTGATTTCCTGTGATTATGCTCTTTTGCAGGTGGCTGTGCCCTAGGCTCTCTGTCTGTTCTTGCCCTGCCTGTGTCACACTTCCCACTTGGTATTCTTTTTTTTTTTTAAGATTTTATTTATTTATTTGACAGACAGTGATCACAAGTAGGCAGAGAAGCAGGCAGAGAAAGAGAGGGGGAAGCAGTCTCCCTGCCAAGCAGAGAGCCTGAAGCGGGCTCAGGACGCTGAGATCATGACCTGAGCTGAAGGCAGAGGCTTTAACCCACTGAACCACCCAGGCGCCCCCCACTTGATATTCTCACCTGACTTTCTGCATTCCTGCTTCTTCTCCTTCCTCTCAAATCTTCCCTTGCTTTTGAGGCCCAGACCAAGCAACTTCTCGTCCAGGAGGTCCTCCCTGATGACTCCTGCCCTCCCCTACTGCCCTCTTCTTGGACTTTTCCACCTGCCACTTAACATCACTCATTTCTGTGTTAACACTCTTATGTGTCTGGCTGGTGTCTTTGACAGTTCTTTAAGCTCAGCGAAGGCAGAAGTCTTCGTTTCATTTCCTCTCTCCTTCTCTAGTGTGCAGCTTATTTGATAGTAAGGGTACAAAGACCCATGCTTGTGGGTCAGATCATGAAGCTTTGTGTCACTTTCCTCAAGGTTAACCTCAGCTGATCAGTTTCTTAAGCTGCAAAATACCAAGGGGGGCTAGTTGGTTTCTAACTTTCTTTCCAACACCATTCTTCTATCAAATGCTGGCTGAATTGAGCTGATTTTCCTCCCCTGGATTGAAGTTCAGGCACTTGGAGCTTAGATGTATAGTTATCCAACTCAACTTGCCTAATAGGATCAGTTACACTGAGTAATATTTCAGCCAAGGCTTATTAAGCCCGGCAGGAACAATACCTCCAGGTAGATATTGCACAAAGGGCCAATTATGAGAGGACAGTATCTGAATCATTGAGTAGGGATTTACATCAGTAAATCCCACACCTAACCCACTTCTGTTTGTATAAATTTGCCATGAGACTTCAACCACTTTAAAACAATCTCTTCATGGCGTGTGCATGAGTCAGGGTTCCTGGAGGCCTAATGCACAAAATCATGATCAGAACTGGCTGGTGAGTCACATCCTTTGTGAGTGATCGCTCCTGGGGGAGGAAATATACAGCCTCCCAGCCTGCACAGTGTTGATTAGCCTTTCATCTCTCTGGTCCAAGCCCAGGATCACAGGGACATTGGGCCTAAAAGCCAGAACCAAGATCAGAGGCGTGTTAAAAAGGTGCCAGTTCCATGGGACAATTTGCTTTTTCTCTTTCTTTTTGGATAGACAAGTGTGGTCTGTACGCGGTGGCCGATGTGGCCCTTTTCTCCCTCCACTTTTTGAGAAGATTCTTACAATGAGATTCCTACATGGAAATGTCAACATTCACCTCCAGTTGTTGCTAAAGTCCTGAAAATGAAGTTTGTGTGACACCTGGACACCCCCCTTCTCCTCGATATTGCCAAGGC
This sequence comes from Mustela erminea, assembly GCF_009829155.1. NCBI lineage: Eukaryota > Metazoa > Chordata > Mammalia > Carnivora > Mustelidae > Mustela > Mustela erminea. Next base: position 47,630,816 of record NC_045614.1, read on the forward strand.
CACAAGTGACATTTTCCTTATTTGCCAGCTGGCATCAGGGCATTCCCTGGTCAAGGACCGTGCTCCCCAGATCTTTAACAGCCTCACTCCCTACATCCTTAGTCCTTTCTTTTCAGGACTCTCAAATGCATACTCCGTGAAGAGATTCCAGCGCATTCTCATTCTCCTCTCTTCTTGCCTTCCCACCTCCCACCTGCCTCTTCCCATTTTGGCTCCTCCCTCCTTTCCTTTCCTCCTCCTCCTGCTGGTACCTGGCCCCGCCCATACAATTTAGATACTCCCCAGGCCTCCAGGAGCTTGTGTTTTCTGCTGTTACCCTTAGCTGAAGTTCCGTGTCTTACCTACACATCCAGAGCCTTCGGAGAGCCCAGCTCAAGGTCTAACCCAATCGTGATCTCTTCGTTGACTCCTTTCACTAACATTTGTTGCTCCGAGTTAGCCTGTGCTGGTTGTTGGCCACCCATTGAGGGAAAAGATGAGGTTTCTGTTCTCAGGGAGCTTACCCTGTAGTGAGGGAGAGAGAAAAGAACAAATAAAAAGCAGGCAAGGAAATATCACATCTCAATGGTGGTCCCAGAATCTGCACGTTGAAGGCGCTCGGGGTGGACATCGGGTAGTAAAATTGTTCAGGAAATGTAGATATTTCCTTAATCAGATTTTTCCTGGTAAGGGTTAATGTGAAAGTTTGATGAGATGCTGTCAGAACCTGGGAGGAGGGAGGAAGGGGGAGTCGTTTAATGGGGACCGAGTTTCAGGTTCGTAAGTTGAGCAGAGTTCTGGAGATGGATGGTGACAATGGTTGTGCGAGGTTGTGAATGTGCTTAATGCCATTTAAGGGTAGACTTACAAGTGCGTGAGATAACTTTTATGTTATGTGAATTTTGCCACAAGTAAAGATCATACTGAGAAAAATGGATGTTTGTTAATTTTAAAAAAAATTTTATTTGTTTATTCATGAGAGAGAGAGAGAGAGAGAAAGAGGCAGAGGCAAAGGGAGAGCCCACGGGGAGCCTGATGTAGCGCTTAATCCCAGGGCCCTGAAATCATGACCTGAGCTAAAGGCAGATGCTTAACTTACTGAACCACCCGGGTGCCCAAGTTTGTTAAACTTTACACCTAAGATTAAGAAAGTATCAGGGCACCTGGGTGGCTCAGTGAGTTAAAGCTCTGCCTTTGGCTCAGGTCATGATCTTAGGGTCCTGGGATCGAGCCCCGAATCAGGCTGTCTGCTCAGCAGAGAGCCTGCTTCCTCTCTGTCTCTGCCTGCCTCTCTGCCTACTTGTGATCTCTCTCTCTCTGTGTCAAATAAATAAATAAAATATTAAAAACAAACAACCAAAAAAAACCTTAAAAAAAAAGATTGAGAAAGTATCAATGGTCTATATGCATGATTGTTACTGTGGGACCTGCCTCCTCTGTGTCACTTAGAGACTGGTGAGTACCTTGAGAAAATAAAGCAGGGACAACTGTTAAAAGCTGACCAGTTGGTGGTCACGAAAGCCTCTCTGAATTGATGACGATAAATGAGAGATATGGGGTATATGCTGCTTTGGGAGCAGAGCTGTCTACAAATGGGAATAGTGAGTGTGAAGGCCCCAAGGCAGGACTTGGAATGTTCTAGAATCCAGGAGAGTGTTTCAGTTTCTTGGCTTTCAGCTGAAGCAGGGTGGGGGAGGAGCAGATCGGTAGGAGATGATGGTGAGAGGTGATGGATCTCACGGGAGCCCAGCTGCCCTTTTCTTTCCATATTGTCTGTGTCTTCATTCCTGCTACTACAGCAGAGCTGAGTAGTTGAGATGGAGAATGTACCGCCTGCAAACCCCAGAATATTTATGATGCAGCCCTTTACGGAAAAAGTTTGCTGACTTCTGCTTTAGAGGCTTAAAAGCAGGGAAGTAGAAGTTTGGAGCCCTCTCTGTGGCACCTGGTGGGGCACAGGGGGTGGGCCATCCAGCTTTCTCCCATGTTAGTCTGAGTTTTCAGATCAGGCAAACAAAGACTAAGGGACCTGTTGAAGGTCTTGGAGCATTAAGTGGTGGAGCAAAGCTTGGAATCCCCCAGCTGCCTCTGGCCAGAGGAGCAAGAAATACCTCTGTACTCTGTACCTCTGGTGCAAAACTAAGTAAATCAGTGAAATGCTGGTGGCATAAAGTATGCATAAAAGGGAGCTATTTTTTAAAAATATTTTATTTATTTATTTGACACAGAGAGAGAGAGATTACAAGTAGGCAGAGAGGGAGGCAGAGAGAGAGAGGGGAAAGCAGGCTCCCCGCTGAGCAGAGAGCCCAATGTGGGGCTCAATCCCAGGACCCTGAGATCATGACCTGAGCTGAAGGCAGAGGCTTAACCCACTGAGCCACCCAGGCGCCCCAAAGGGAGCTATTTTAAAGTACCATTTTTTGTAAAAAATGACTAGGACTAGAGGTGACCTCAGAGACTCACTGTCCTGTCTCCCAGTCTGTGGAAAAGTTAACATGTGTACCCACAAGATAGGTGACGATGAATGGTGCTTGATTGATCTAGAACTAGACGCAGAAATCTTCATTTGTCTTCTTTAAGCCAGTCGGAGATGGTGTTGAATAACTTATATAACCCAAAGAGCCGTTTTCATATAGTCTGCCTGTCAAATGTGACACCCCCGATACTCAAACTCTTCCCAGGTGATTAACAACATGAAGAATGAAAAGGGAAGCTGGATATTTAAACCAAGAGGGAGGTTTTGCCAGGCCCAATCTAACAGGTAACATTCAGAATGGGATTTTCCAAAAAGTGAGTTTTGGCTAGTTGCTGTGGGAATTATGAATCACAAAATAGTGCTGTTGTGAGCTGTAAACAGTTTTAATTTATACAGGTGACATTTAAAATGCTAATCAGACCTTACGATAATTGCTGGAAGTTAGGGAGCCTCTGCTGGGAATTCTTCCCGTTTCTATGGAAATGATGCAAGACCCAACCAGATCCGTGAAGGTGTTTCTGGTTTGGCTGACTTGGGTTTTGACTTCTACAGAGCCAAGGCCTTTGAGTGACTGTCTCTTGTGGTGACACATGGTAATTGAAATCTATCAGCCCGAGTCTGTAATCAGAAAGTGAGAACTCACCCCATCAAGGAAAGATTTCAGTATAACTCTTGTGGTTTGGTCAGTTTGCAAATGGGGATGCATGAAGACTAAGCAAATACGCTCTTTTCGCCAAGGGTGATTTTGTGTGTTGATTGCAGGCCTCTTTAAAAAAAAAAAAAAATAGCATAGAAGCTTTTTTTCTCCCTGTTGGCAACTTATTCCACAATTTTTTCGGTATTGTGTTTGTTTAATAACCAACAAAAGTTTGAGGGTCAGCTCTAGGCCCCCAGGACATGGTAATGGACAAGGTCTATATCAACTCCATGGAGCAGAGACCTTGTTTTGATATGGTGAGGGAGCATTTAACACACAAACCTGATAAATACTTACATAAGGTAACAGATTTCTGAGAAGTATTATAACCAAAATAAAGTAGGGGAATGGGACAGAGTGATGGGTGAGCAAGAGGATGGGTGGAAGTTTCCCTAAGTTAGTCAGGGGAGTCTTCCTGGAGGAAGTTGTATTTGAGCTGGGACCTGGCTGATCTCCATCCAGGGAGCTCCCTTCACCTGAAGATCAGGGGTTGGAGTGTTCTAGGTTCAGGGAACAGCAGGGACTCCTACTCAGACCCGGGGGTAGAAGGGCAGAATAGGACTTACACGCTTCCAAAAATTCTTCTTCAAATCTGTTTAAAGATATTATTAAAGATAGTAATATATACTCTTTTCTCAAGCACTTTTGAAAATTTGGGTTGCTCTTTTTTTTTTTTTTTTTTTAAAGATTTTATTTATTTATTTGACAGAGAGAAATCACAAGCAGATGGAGAGGCAGGCAGAGAGAGAGAGAGAGGGAAGCAGGCTCCCTGCCGAGCAGAGAGCCCGATGCGGGACTCGATCCCAGGACCCTGAGATCATGACCTGAGCCGAAGGCAGCGGCTTAACCCACTGAGCCACCCAGGCGCCCAGTTGCTCTTTTTTTTGTCAAGGGCCTGACATCTAGGGCGTTTTTCCCGCACTATGGAGGTGGTTCTTGCCGTCAATGTATCTTGCCATTCTCAGTCTTCCTTTGTTGCTTTGCTATTTTCTAGACTTTGGAATCAGAGTTGCACATTCAAACCACACCTCTGAGACCGAATGATCTTTGTGACCGTAGGCAAGTCACTTAACCTCTCTGAGCATTCTTTGCCTTGTCTTTAAAGACAATGATAGTGCTTGCTTCGTAGGGTTGTTCTGAGAGTTAAACCCTATAATGAACGTAAAGGCGTTAATCTAGGATGTGGCATCTAATACTTGCTTGACGAGTATTAATAGTAGACACAGTTACGTAATACCTCTCAGTTTTCAAATGCTTTAGCATTCTTAAAGTGCCCATGAAGCCCAGTGAGATAAACTGAGGCTCAGAGTCAATATCAGAACGAAGGCATTTGGGAGTGGAGAGAAGCTAGACTCAGTTTGGGGGCCCCAGAGGCCTGGAGGTACCTGACTGCACTACAGTTCCCATGTGTAGAGATTTGGCTCTGGATGGGACCCTGAATGCATTTTCCATCCTGGGCTGGACATGGGCAGCTCTGGCCCCCATGGATACAAGTCCTGAGGGGCAGTGATTAAGCAGGAACAGATATGCAAGGGTGACCAGCTCTCCTTGTTCTCCTGGGACTGAGGCCTTCTCTGGGAATGCAGGCCTTCCATGCTCAGCCTGGGACAGCCTCAGGCCACCTGGAATGGTTGGTCAGCCCAGACCTCCTCCTGGAGCACTCTTCAGGAGGCCACTGAAAATGCAGAGATGCTTAGGTACCTTTTCTCTCTTTGGATAAGGTTTCTGTTTCTAATGTTATTTTGGCTCAAACACTAGGCAAGCCCAGTGCTTGAAAGGAAGGACATAGGTGGACAGAATAAGAACTTCCAGACTGGGAGGTATGTCAGAGTGTAAGAGGGCAGTGAGTCATCCAGTGCAGGGACCACTAGTCATGCGTGGTCATCATTTGGGAAGGGATAGGCTGGAGGTGTAAAGTGCATGCTGGATTTCTAAGACTTAGCACTGGAAAGAGAAGAATATAAAATACCTCATTAATAACTTTTGTATTGATTAAATGTCCAAATGATAAGATTTTGGATATACTGGGTCAAATTAAATATGTAACTAGATTTCCGAAAAAGGCAGCAGCATAGCAAGAACTTTTTACCTTCCCCGTACCCAAAAAGTCACTGGGAACCATATGCCCGGTGGGGAGCCAAGGGACAGGGGAAAGGGTACCCAGGAAAGCTGCTCCTCCAGATTGTGAAGCCATCATAAGGCCATCAGGTGCTGCTTTTCAGGCCCTGGCTTTTCAAAGTGGCCCGTGGAGCCGCTGCATCAGGATCACCTGCGAGCCATCAGAAATGCAGATGCTCCCGCCCCATAGCAGGCCTGCTCAGCCAATCTGTGACTGAACGAAGTCACATGTGCCGCAAAATCTGAGAGCCTTTCACCCAGGGTTATTACCTCAGTGGTTCTCAAGCTTTGGTGTGTATCAGAATGTCCTGGGGGGACTGGTCAAGACTCTGAGGCCCTCGCCTGCTTCAACCAGCAGAGTTCCTCGTGTGCGTTCTTAGCGCTCTGGGAAATTCTGATACACAGCACAGTCGGAAGACCACCAGACCTAAATGATTAGCTAACTGCAGCAGGTGACGGTGGTAGCTTCTCACTAGGTGGAAATCTCCGTGCAGTGTGGCGGGAGCAGGGCTGGGGCTCAGAGGAAGGTTTGTCTGCTGGGGTCCCAAGCTGCTTGGTTACAAGTTAGTTACCTGCTGTGGCAAAGAGGTCACTGTGGTATGAGCCAGGACTCAGGTACCTGTCCCACCTCAAGCGCCAAGTCCCTGTATGTTCACCCTCCTGCAAGGTAAGCTTGTACTCTGGGTGGGAGTTACGTGGAAGTGGGGTGGTTTGGAGATGAAGTGGCCTGATGTTGGGGCACCTGGGTGGCTCAGGTGGTTAAGTGTCTGAGTCTTGATTTTGGCTCAGGTCATGATCTCAGGGTCGTGAGACTGAGCCCTGCATTGGGCTCCACGCTGCATGTGAAGCCTGCTTGAGGTTGTCTGTCTCCCTCTGCCCTCCCTGCTCCTGCATGCTCTCTCTCTCTAGTAATAATAATAATAATAATAATAATAATAATAATAATAATAATAAAGGAATGGCCTGGTGTTGCCCTATTTCCTTCACCCCCATGCTGAGTTTTGGTTTAATGGGCCGCAAGACTGAATCTAAGACTCTGCCCTTACTGAGTGAATGCTCTGGAGGTTGGGATGGGAGGTCACAGCTAAGTAAAGTGTTACATGCAACAGCATAGCAGGGCTTGGCACCGGTGGTTCCCAGGGTAATGGGGAGTGTTGAATATGAAGATGTAAACAAGATGCCAAGGTTAAAGTCATTTTGTATACAGTTTGCTCTTGGAGCCGTACCAAACGGCTGAGTTACCGCAGCTCCGGGCCCACCTCTGACTTTCGCTGTAGCCGTGGTGGGCAGTTTCATGCACATGCAGACGTGCTTGCCAGTGGTAGTGTCTTTGCCTGACAGTTGGCTTTCTGCTTGAGGCTTTCTCTGGCACAGGGACTATTCCTATCTGCGGGTTTAGGGGAATAGGTCCCCAAGGGATAGCTCCACACCAGTTAGAGGAGAGCCTATGGACAAATGCTGTAGACTGTGGTCTTTTGGGTTATTTCTGGAAGGGCTTCTCATTTCTTTAGTCCTGGGATGACTTGAGCTCCCATTACCTAGAGCTACCTCAGTAGCACACCTTACATTAGCATCTTTCCCTACCTCCCTCTCCTCACCCCCTCACTCCTGCTTTATCTTCCAAATAAACTACTTGCTAACCAAATCCTTGTCTCAGGTTCTGCTTTTGGAGAACCCAAATCAATAAAAGAACATACTCTAATTTTTTTGTGTCTTCCTCCAAACCTTCACATCCCTGAATATTCCTTGAACATTCTCTTGGAAACAAGAGCCCTGGGTTCTTCCCTTCACTAATAAAGCGTTCTAAGCCAGAGTGTGGTGTATTCTTGCCGCCATTTTGTTCATCGTCTGACCTGTGCTGTTCAGGCAGGCCTGTGTGTCATCGGATTAGAGTGAGGAGCTCAGCTGCCTGCTCTATTGTGGAAAATGCTGACTCGTGGAAGTGCTGCCACGAGAAGGTGCCAGGCAGATCTCCCCCTACTTCTAGTGCAGCTGACCTTAAATGAATCTTCTTTGGACTAATGGGGGGCTGGGATGCAGTCCCCCAACATTCTTTCCTTCTCCTCTTTCACTCTGCGGTCAGACCTGCGTTCAGTGTGGCAACTGTCTCTGTCTTCTCGAGCTGCCTCCCTGTTTTCTCCCACAAGGCTCTTCCCCTATTAAGATCCTCACAGGTGTAATCCCATCTTAGGGTCTTCTTTCCAGACGACCTGGACCAGCTCACGGAGAATTCTGTCCCCATGACTCTTCTTTCTTCCTGTATTCTTTGCCTGCTTTATTTATTTATTTATTTATTTATTTATTTTTATTTTTATTTTATTTTATTTTATTTTATTTTATTTTATTTTATTTTATTTTATTTTATTTATTTTACAAGTAGGCAGAGAGGCCGTCAGAGACAGAGAGAGAGAGAGAGAGAGGAGGAAGAAGGCTCCCTGCTGAGCAGAGAGCCAGATGCAGGACTCGATCCCAGGATCCTGAGATCATGACCTGAGCCAAAGGCAGTGGCTTTAACCTACTGAGCTACCCAGGCACCCTATTTATTTTTAGTAAAATTCTTAATTCAGTTGGTTGCCGTTTTCTATTACTTCTTCACTCTGTTCCACCCTCCCTCTCAGTATCTTCCCTTCTTGACTAATGGGGTTCGTGTTGTCTGTGTTCTGTTTTTAATAAATGTAGGGTTGGTATCGGGGTAGACTCTTAAGGCAGTGTCCCTCTTAGAAGGTCCAGCTTTGCATCTCGTGGAGCACCGCCACTTAGAGTGTTGAGTGTGTGCATTTGTGTTGAAATGCAACAGTGAAATGGGAAGTTCTGGGTCTCTTTTGGTTTGATACACAGGGAACTGATATATTTGAAATACCAGCTAAGGGCCAAACACTGCCCTGGTTCAGGTGGTTCACCCCCCAATCCCCACAGTTTCTTAGGTTCAATCATCAGAGTCACCATGAGAAGTAGGAGGTATTATTCTATAGACAAGAGAAGTGAGACATACCAACCTTAGCTCACTTGGCCGACACCACCAATTGTGTCTTAGCTCAGGAGCAAAGAGTGCTTAGTGACGTTGTCTTTTTAAATTTTTCCTAGGACTCCGAAGACCTATGGTGAGCATGGTTGTTCCAGTGGTATAAATGTGGAAACTAAAGCCCGGGGAGGGGGTGGGCAGTGACTCTGACACATCTGAGAGAAGTACTGAATAAGTGCACCAAAAAGAGCTGGAGTCAGGACACCTGGGTGACGCAGTTGGTTAAGCATCTGTTAGTTTCAGCTCATGATCTGCGGGTCATGAGATTGAGCCCCACATCAGGCTCCATGCTCAGTGTAGAGTCGGCTTGAGTTTCTCTCCCTCTCCTCATGTTCTCTCTTCTCTCTCTCTAAAATAAAGAAGTCTTCAAAAAGAAACAAACAAACAAACAAACAAAAAACAACTCGTGTCTGAGCATGTACTGCAGTTTTAGTTGCGATCCTGCCTGGTTTTTAAATATGAAAGCCCTGGGGTGAGTTGAGAGATCAAAGTCTGATCCAGCTAAAACAAGGCTGTATGTGTGTGTGTGGTTGATCGGAGCCAGTTCTCTGTTCTTCTCTGCACACTGGGCTTTTAAAAATGCATGATGAACCACAGTTGTCCAGCACTGATGTTTTATTCGGTTTCATGTGGTCCTTCTGATGCTGGCTCTATGAGGAGAGACTGTTTCCAAAGGGCCATGTCAGAAATGGTGCAATGCCCAGAAAGAGGGCATTGTATTGATTTTTTTTTTAAATCTACTGTAAGCATCCGTATTTGTACAGATTTGGTTCCTAATGATCCTGTCCTCACTTGCATCTGCCTCCCGAGCCTGGGTCAGACATGATGTTAGGAAGATAGCAAAAGGGAGATTCTTGTTGTGAGCTTCAGTCCGTCTTCAGCCACGTTGGCAGGTGGAATCCTGGGCTGGGTCTTTCATTCAGGGACCCCCTAGGTCAGACACTTAATATTTTTTATTGAAACCAGTCCAAGAAAGAAGCAGAAGAAAGAGCTGCAGGTAAGGTAGGAGGTTCCCTACCTTACGTGTTGAGCATATGTGGGAGTCTGTGGGAATGCAAGGTGTCAGGGAGTGTTGGTAGATGGAAAAATGGTGAACCATGAGGTTCCACTTGCCTTAGGTGAGGTGTCGGGTTGCATCTTTGAGAGACCAAGATCTGTTTTAGTGAAGAGAAATTCTTGAGTTGCCTTAAGAAATTATTATTAACCATCTAGCTGCCCAATCACCTGTTCTTTTATTTACTCCTTTCTTCATTCAGATATTTAATAAGCACCTGCTATATGCCAGGTGCTGGGCTGTGTGCTGGGGATAGAAGAATGAACCAGACTGACATAAACTTGTCTCAGGGGCCAGGCACTCCAGCAGGTTTATGGGTTTGTGAGCAATGCTTGCTTTTGTGTAAGAAATACAGATGTGGGTGAACATATTTTAAGATTTAAAATACTGGGGATGCCTGGGTGGCTCAGGGGGTTAAGCCTCTGCCTTTGGCTCAGGTCATGATCTCAGGGTCCAGGGATTGAGCCCTGCATCTGGCTCTCTGCTCAGCAGGGAGTCTGCTCGCCCCCCCTCCCCCTGCCTGCCTCTCTGCCTACTTGTGATCTCTGTCTGTCAAATAAATAAATAAAATCTTTAAAAAAATAAAAAAAATTAAAAAGATTTAAAATACTGGAAAAAATTATTAAAAAGTATTATTACTAAAAAGTACATATGTTATTTTGATTCAGCACCTTTCTCCACTTTTCTTCCTATTCTGGGTATGGGATATCACATCTTTAGCCACAGTAACTGGTCTAAAGGGAAAGCGTGTGGCCTCCGCTGAACCAATCTGAATTTTTGCCTGGGATTTTTTTTTTTTTCCTACTGAATTCAGGAGCAAATGAGACTCTTTTCTCTCTGGTCATGGGACTGTAAGAATGACCATATAGTTAAGTCCCTTGACAATGCGCAGGCTAATTCTGAGAGACCAGTGCTGACAGATGGAGAGGGATATGAAAGTGCAAAGGGGATAGGTAGGAAGACAGGGAGGGTTGTGTGGATAAAGATAGAGGGGAGGGAGTGAGAGGAGAGAGGGAGAGGGACAGACAGATGGACGCTGGGAAGAGCAGGAGGAATAGCAGGATGGGGAGGTAGGGAGAGACTGAGCAGAGGAGGGTAGGAAAAAGGAAGAGGACACACCCAGAGGGACTTGCGTTGGGCGGGTGGGCTCAGAGAAACACTCCACCTGCTGGGCAGAAACAGAGAGGGAGGGACAGAGAGAGGTGCTGTCCCTCAGCCTGCAAGGAGCTCAGAATCGAGCAGAGCAGGCAGACAGGTACCCGTGGGTTGGGAGGTGTTGTGGTGAGTACCCTGAGGAGGGCATGTCCTGAGGAGGAGGGCTGTCCTGCATGGACGGCATAGGGAGGGTTACGGAAAGCCTTTGGAAGGAGAGCTGGGTCTGAAGGGGCGAGCGGGAGTTTGTCGGAGTTTAGTTTTCCTAACAAAGCCCAGTGTGTCCAAAAGTGTGCGGGTCAGGATGCCTGGGCCACTCCTGGGACTGTCACATGTGCAAACTGGCTATGGTACACAGTGTGGTGTTGGGGAGCAGCTGGGAGAGGCTGGGCGAGGGTGGGGAGCAGGGGTGGTGTGTGCAGTTTCTGCAGTGTAGATGCATAAGGAGGACCCTGGCCAGCAGAGTAGGGCATAATCCATGAGCTCCAGACACATGGGCTGGAAGAAAGAGCTGCTGGCACACAGCGATCTCCTCTACCCACATTTCCCCTTTCCCAACCAACCCAACAACATTTAGGGAGTGAGAACACCTCTCAGGTGTCTATGAAAAGAAGAGAGGCAGACCACTCCCCTTGCCTTCTAGCCTCCCATTCAAGGGCATTTTGAGTCAGCGTCAGCGTGGGGACCAATACAATGGTTTTCTAGATTGCTCTGCTTTTTTTTTTTTTTTTTTTTAAAGTTCAGGGAATTACTCCCACTTCCTGAAGTGCAGATTGCATGTCTAATTGATTCAGCTTGCCCAGAGACACTTGAGATAATTACAGTGGGAAATTCCATATTCTGAAAAAACCTAGATGCTGGGAGGGTTATTTTGTCAAGTTCTCCGTGGGACTTTGTGTCCTGTGGAAGTAAAAGCACTCGATGTCCCTGCTGGGTGATTCCAAGGCTCAAAAGCCAGAGCTTTCTCCGTGTTTCAAGAGATGAGAGGCAGATGCTATAGCATGCTTTCCAAAACTCAGTGTAGGGAACATATAACACATTCAGTTATGTAAGACAATTTCAAGCTTAACATTTCCTTTCTATGTTGCTGAGTTTCCAATGTATGAATGCAGGCGATATCTTGGAGAGAGGCTGCAGATTGGAGTAATGAATGACTTTAAAAGTCATTTTTGTTCTATCATTGTGCCCTTTAGTGAAGATTATGTGTATACAGGAAAAGGCATAGATCATCAACAGGCAGCTTAATGCATTTTTCACTAATTGGTTCATATGTGTAACCAACCCCCAGATCAAGAAACAGAACATTGTGGGAGGTGCTCCCAAAGTGCCATCTCCTCCTGTCCCTCCTGCTAGGGTAGTTGTGTCCTGTCTCTGGCACGGCAGATGAGTCCTGCCTTGTCCAATGATATGCTTGCAGACCTGTCCATGTTGAGTGTAGTTCCAGTTCACTTTTTTCCCCCACTGTCAGGTATTGTATCTGATGAGTGGACCAGAATGTAGCCAAAGCCTGGTAAGTAACCACAGGCTTGTTTCTGCCCTTTCCAGAGGGCTGCTGTGAGCATTCTTTTCATAGAAGATGTGGTTTGTACATTTAATCTCACTCTCACTAGGTTGGGTTCTCCAGAGAAACAGAATCCAAAGGGTATGTGGGTCTCATTTTTAAAAATTTTTATTTTATTTATTTATTTTTTATTTTAAGGAATTGGTTCATGTGATTATAGAGGCTGACAAGTCCAGTAACCACAGGGGAGTCCCAACAGGCTGGAGAGCCAGGGAAAAGTTGTGGTTTGAATCTAAAGGTGCTTTAATGGCAGTCTTCTTCCTCTGGGAAGGTCAGTCTTTTTTCCTTTAGGGCCCTCCACTAATGGGAAATTGCTTTAACGCAAAGATTTAAATGTTAACCTCATCGCAAAATACCTTCACAGGAACATCCAGAATAATATTTGACCAAATATCTAGGCCCTAAGGCCTGACCAAGTTGGTACATAAAATTTACTGTGACAGGCATTTACTGAACATCTACTGTGTGACCTCTTGTGCTGGCGGCGGGGTGGGTAAAGGGTGGTGGGAATACCTGAAACACAGTGTACTATTGGACAGTTGAGGTAGAGGGAGACTCAAAGACAGGGAGGTGATAGTCACTGGAAAAATAGTCATTGACAGTTCCCAAGGGGAGAGGGTGTGTCCTGCCACAGGGGAAGGGAGGCACAGAGGAAATATTGGAGTCAGTCAGGGGCAGAAGGAAAGGATGAGACTGTGGCAAGAGTCTTTATTGTGGTTTCTGAGAGAAAGAACAGGAAAGGCAGGGCGGGCAGATAGAGGCTTGGCTAATTTGAATCATTTCGTGGGCTCTGGGGCATAGGGGATGTTCCAGTCTTCTGGTACCTGGCCTTGGGTCAATTAGGACAGGTGGCTAGTGGTCTGGAGAGTCCTGTGAAGGGGCTTATGGAGTGTATGGGCTCTGGATTGGTTTGTGTTTGAAAAGTACACTTTTGGGTGCGTTTTTCACTATCTTTTGGAACTGGCTAGCTCTGAGAGGGGGAGCCTCTCAAGGGTCAGCAAGACCCTAGCTATCAACATTCAAATATAGAGAATGAAAGACCTGATTGATACCAGGGCCAGGTGGGGAAAGATAATATAGAGGCTGAGTGGTGAGATAGAAACCACTCTGGAATAGAGCTCAGGGGACTTAGACCACTTCATTAATGAGACATTCTGATCACATCTTGGCTACAGTGATTCTTCCCTTATTTAATGAAGAAACCAAGGCTCAGAGAAGTTTGTCGGGTCACTGGTAGTGAGGATCAGGACTGACGCTTGAAGGCAGGTCTCTCTGTCTTGTTATTCTTTACCTTTATGCTTTTTGCTCTCCCAGGATTGTTCAAAACCTATTATTTCTGCCTTTCTCACCTCTAAGTGTTATTAGAAGATAATGAGTTTATATAAGTGAACATGCTTTGTATCCAGGGAAGAGCTAGACAGACGGTGACATTTTTGAGGTTATAATACAGGAATACTACTATGATTCAACCTTGAAATCTATAAATTGCATTTATAGGAATCTTAGAATCAAGGGAGTTGTTTGGAGATCATTTGGGCCCTGTCTCTGTTCTCAAACAGGTGAAGTCTGAAACTACTTATTTTCTCCTGGAGGGCGGCCAGACTCTCTCTTGGTAGCTTCATATCTTATCACTGTGATGAGAAAAAGCTCAATGGATGTTTATTTCACAAGGACTTTGCTTAGTCAGTTACTTCTTCAGTGTGCCCATAACTCCCTGTTGATCTGTGCATTATTAAGGAAGCTTCTGAATGTACCTAATTGACCCATGGCTGGAGATCTGGCTAAGCAGTTGTTAGAGTTTATCCAGTCTGGAGTGGTTAGTAACAGTAGCAAAAAGAAATCCAGAGCTCTTTGCCAGAGGAAGTGGTGGAAAGAGCCTAACGCCAAAGGTAGGGTCTTGGAGTTCTAGTTCTCCTTAGTTACATACTAGCTGATTTAATCTCAGGTGGCAACTTGATCATCTTAACCCTCGCTTTTCCCAAAGAGTTGTGCTGGATGATGTTTCAAGTCCCTTTCAGCAAGGACAGGGTACACTGTATCATCTAAGAGTTGGATGGCTAATGTCATTTTGATAGAGGGGCAAAGTACTAATAAGTAGCTGGGAAGCTGGTTGTCTTTGATGTCTGATAGTTAATAAAATAGCGAAAGATTTACATGCAGAGCTGAACTCATCTTTCACTCTCATGCCAGCTATCTGCTGACTCCACTTCCTTGGTTAGCCCTGGGTTACTATAAATTAAACTTAACTGCTTTTTCCTGGGAATGATGTTCTGTAAATCAGCCCTGGAAGAGAGTGGCTCTGTCAAGAGGGCTTTTCATGGGATACTCTACCCATTGGAAAGACAACATATTATCTGGCAACTGCTTCTGAATATTAGTTTATGTCTTGGCAATTGTTTTCATAATAATCCAAAGCTGTCAAGGAAACATAACTCACATGGCTTGGACACTTGGCTGCCTTCTCTGCCTGGTAGGGGTTTATTAATCATGTCCTCTTCCCTTGAATCTTCCTTTCTGTATGCAGCAGAATTAAATTAACTGACCTATTTCCAAATAATTAGATCATTAACCCCCCCTTTTAATAAAACCAGGAGACAATTTTATCTAAAATTAAACTCTATATTAGTGCCTGTTCTAGTAATGTCATCCGTATGGCTCTCCAATATGGGCTGGTCCAGCATCTGTGAATTGATGGTAATTCTCAGCACTGGTACTTAATAAGACATGCTCCTACCCTCACAAACAATCAATTTTTTTTTTGTTTTAATTACCTAGTTAAAAAATACAGGAGCCATCTCAATGTCACCTTGGATATCCACATTGTGGGAAAAAAAATGACACTTCTATGCATTCATTGCTGACTCGCTGAGCTAGAGGAGTTAGTGGAGTTCAAATAGTTGTCTCATTAAAACTAAAGTTGGTGCTGAAATTTCCATCTAACTCTTAGCCCCTCCCTCAGCCAACCCAGTATCAGTGCTAAAAGAACTTTGACTCCTACACTTCTCCAGAACATTCCTAAGTTTCCTCAGGTGTAGGAAAGAAAGGTAAGGTGATCTCAGTTGGCCTTTTCAACCCACAGGGCCTCAGCAAATAATTGCAGTGGCCTGTGAATGAACAGCAGCAATGGGGTCATTTTAATGGGACTGAGACGCCCCTACAATAATGGTGACAGACTTAATCACTTCTCCATGGGGAAAATGTCCAAGATTAGGCAGTTCATTACAGAAATGGGGACGTGTTGAGAGAGGACTCTCAGAACAGAAAATGGAGTGCTGTTGATTACATTCATGCTGCTTCCCAGGAATAGCTTTTCCTCAGGACGCCTCAGCTCTGCTGAAGGCCACATTATGCCAAGAAATCTGGACCAAAAAGGGTTTAGTTAGGAAACACTTGTGGAGTAGCCAGTAGCCTGGGCTTTTCAACCCACCATGAATGTCTCAGGCTGAGAAGTGAGGTGAGCGTCACCACATCGATGTGTAGACATTAGATAGGAGTTAATTACCTTTTCACGACTTCATATATTTGTGATAGGGAATTTGAGTTGTTGAGGTCATTTGGAACAAAGGGACACAGTATGTCCTGCCTGGGGGAGAACATAGCTTGTTAGTGTGAGTCTGAGTTTGGCATTAATTTGGATTTAGAGGGTGTGGTTGATGTGGTGTGTGCCTCATACACACACTCTTGGTTCCTAGTTCTAACAGGATCCATGTGGCTACCTATGCACACCTGTGCCTCTGCCTGAAGGACTTTTTTGTTGTTGAGTCTGGTGTGTGTGTGTGTGTGTGTGTGTGTGTGTTGGGTGGGGGCACGGTGAGCTGACAATGCTGGAGGGATATCCCAGAGCATTCTTCGACTAAAGGCAGTTGGAGAGAGCTGGTGAATAAGAGCTACAGGTACTCCCTCCTTTTTTTTTTTTTTTTTTTTTGATTTTTAAATTTATTTTTGTAAGTGGGGGGAGAGAGTGAATGCATGAGCAGGATGGAGAGGCAGGTGGTGAAGCAGGCTCCCCGCTGAGCAGGGAGCCCAATGTGGGACTTGATCCAGGACCCTGGGATCATGACCTGAGCTGACGCAGACACCTAACCGACTGAGCCACTCTGGTGTCCCGGGTCCCCTGCTTCTTGGCTGGAAAAGTCTGAGGCATATTTCACCCTGTCTCCCAGAGCTCTCCAAGGAAACTGAGCTCCCAGTGCCCACGGTGGTAACTTACTTCGAACACAGCTTTAATTGGTGTTGTTCCTTGTCCCCATCTCATGTGTCTACCCCATGACAGTGCTTCCCAAATGAGCTCATGCATTTGAATCCTTGCCTCAGGTGTGCTTCTGGGGAAACTCAACCTAATTTAAGGGGTGAGCTTGCCACTAAACAAGGTAAATTCCTTATTCCTGAGACATTATGGGGCTGTTCCCACCCACCCCTCTAATATCTCAGAGCATGGGTACTCACTCACCATGGTGCAGCATGTTCTGGTTTGTCTCATGGGGATAGTAGAGGGCTGAGGGAGTCTCAAAGTCCTGCCAGAGTGGAAAGAGAAATGACAATGGATTTAGTCAGGCTAATGCCGGGTTATGCTACAGTAACAGGCTAACCACATTACAGTTGAATGCTGGCTAGAGGGTAGTCCTTGGTGATTATCTTGTAAAGGTGTCTCCAGAATTTAGCCTGTTTCCATCTGGGGGAGGCTGAGACACCTGGCATTGCGAGGGGAAGAGGTGCGAGGAGCAACAGGCTGCATCATGCATGAAGCACGGGACTGGGCTCTGAGGAGGGTGGTGGGGATGAGCAAATCTAGGGAGAAGCATAAAATAGGTCCAGTACAGGTCGCAAATCTATCTGCAGGCAAGACTTGGGTTAAACATACATGCAAAACATATAATAGACCTCAAATTACTCATCAGAATAAATTTCTGGTTTGATTTCTAAGATGTCAGACATTCACACTGTTCATTTGCCCAACAAAACCATTGCTAGAGGTCTGGTGCAGCTCACGAGTTGAAAAATCCAACTGATCTGACCCACTGGAATAGTCATTTCTGGATTTGCATCTTGTCGTTGAGAAGACAAATGCTGGTGAGATGAGTCTTGTTACTTTGCAACTGGCAGGGTTGGTGAGGTGGGGGCTCATGTAAACCCTGGAGCTTTAAGGTAAATTGGGCGGACTTTTATATGGTCGTTGATCCTGGATACTTGTATCAGGGAACACAAGGGTTTTTGTTGAAGGGATACCAAATACAGTTTGAAGCATAGAGCCACAGGGAAATCAAGGACTTGTTTTTTTTCCAGCGGTTAACTCCTGGACAGGTAGTAACATGCGAACATGGGATTTTGAGTAAGAAAACCAGTGTTGGAGTTTCTGCAGGGTCCCTGATCAGCTGAGTCTCTGTGTGCTTCTCTACCTTCTCAGCCTGAGTTTCCTCCTGACCCAAGCTGAGATGATAATGGTACCTAGGTCCAAGATTTGATGTGAGGGTAAAATGGCTTCACAAGACAAAGCACTTGGCATGGTGGCCAACGCGTGGCAAGTGCTTAGTAATGGCAGTTACTATTCCTTATGTCCTGAAGTGTGACATAGGGCTTCAGTTATTTCTTCATTGTTGACACAAATAAAGAACATCTGCTGCATGCTAGAAACTGTGCTAGATGCTGGGAATAAAATGATGAATAAAACAAAGCCCAATCAAATACAAATCAAAACCACAATGAGACACCACCTCATACCAGTCAGAATGGCTAAAATTAACAAGTCAGGAAACGACAGATGCTGGCGAGGATGCGGAGAAAGGGGAACCCTCCTACACTGTTGGTGGGAATGCAAGCTGGTGCAACCACTCTGGAAAACAGCATGGAGGTTCCTCAGAAAGTTGAAAATAGATCTACGCTACGAGCCAGCAATCACACTACTGGGTATTTACCCTAAAGATACAAATATAGTGATCTGAAGGGGCACATGCCCCCAAATGTTTATAGCAGCAATGTCCACAATAGCCAAACCATGGAAAGAACCTAGATGTCCATCAATAGATGAATGGATAAAGAAGAGGTGGAGTATATATATACAATGGAATACTATGCAGCCATCAAAAGAAATGAAATCTTGCCATTTGTGACGACGTGGATGGAACTAGAGAGTATTACACTTAGTGAAGTAAGTCAATTAGATAAAGACAATTATCATATGATTTCTCTGGTATGAGGAAGTTGAGAGGCAACGTGGGGGGTTTGGGGGGAGGAAAGGAATAAATGAAACACGATGGGATCTAGAGGGAGACAAACCATAAGAGACTCTTAATCTCACAAAATAAACTGAGGGTTGCCGGGGGGAGGGGGGTTAGGGAAAAGGTGGTGGGGTTATGGACATTGGGGAAGATATGTGCTATGGTGAGTGCTGTGAAGTGTGAAAACCTGACGATTCACAGACCTGTATCCCTGGGACTAATAATACATTATATGTTAATAAAAAATAAAAAATTATATATATATTAAAAAAAAAAAAAAACAAAGCCCAAGCTTGTCCTGAAAGAGATGAGAGACCAGAGCTCAGCAAACATCTTAAAGGGCCAGACAGTGAATAGTTGAGGCTTTGTGGGGCATGGGGTATCTGTGACAGCCATTTGACTCTGCTCCTAGAGCTGGAAAGTAGCCTTATAGGATATGTGAATGAATGGACATGGATGTGTTCCAATAAAACTTTATTTAGATAGGTAGAGAACCAGATTTGTCCTGTGGGCCATAATTTGCTAATCACTGAGATGGCCAGTAATAGGCATTAATGGGCTAATATTTATTGAGAGCATACCATGTTTGTGTTCATTTGTTTAACAGACACTTACATAGCAGTTATTATGAATTAACTCACAGCAGTGATTATGAGTCAGGTAATGATTGAATCACTTTCCACATATTACCTCCTTTAGTCCTCATCATAACCCCATGAGGTTGGTAAGATCCTCATTTTATAAGATGGAGTTGGTACTAATATTATTCCCCTATTACAGATGAGGCAGCTGAGTCACTAAGAGGTTAAATAGGCTGGGATTTGAGCCCAAACAAAATCATGCCAGAGGCTATGCTTGGAATCATTCTACACACAGCCTCCCTCCCATAAACACTTAAACTGTGGACTCCTATAAGTACGTGAACAGAGTAACAATAGTGTCACCCTCTCGGATGACTGTGACCCTCTCAAGAGTTGAAAATGCTTGGTAAATTGTAGCAGGTTACGGAAACATGACTTTTTTTTCCTCTCCGGAGCAGCTGCCCTCTGCCACTTGGAGGGGAGGAGCTGAGTTGGTTTCTGAATTGGAGAAGAGAGAGTGGGCAAGGAATGCTTGTTTATAGATCTTGGAAAAGGGAAATGAGCCGGCTCTCTGAGGACACATCTCATTTCTTTCTTTAAAAGTTTCTGAACTTCAAGAATAAAACATGAACATCAGTTCTGATGCCACTTCGGCTGTAGACAAACCCCAGGAGATTTGCCATATCCATGAAACCAGAAACTGGTTTGTGGCTGCGTGCCCCAAATCTCACAGCTGATAGAAGCACAGCCAGGATTGGAATCCGGATGCTCTCATTCTGAGGCACGCATACTTGACCACAGGCACTAGGATGCAGTGTCCTGTGTGTATACATGTTGTTCCAGATCTTGTTCTTGATCTCATTACTTGGTCAGCATTGAGAGAAAGTGAGAAGAATCTGTTTAAACTGAGCACAGCTGGGAAAAGAGATGGTGTTCATCCTATTCAGATACTGTCTACGGAGTGCAGAGGATTTAATAAATAATAGTGTGCCCATTCTGATAATTAAAGCTTGTGAAAAATAATGACTTGGCCCAGAGGTATCATTACCTAGAATACCAGCCTAGTGTCTGTTTCAAAACAGTGATAATTTTTATGTCCTGCCATAAATGATCACTTAAGCAGCTTGAAATAAAAACAGGGCACAGTGCCCCCTGTGCTTGTGGATTTTGTGCTAAAAAGCTGAACTTGCTCTTGAAGAGAAATGCCCATCTGTGCTGAAAATGCCTGTGGACTCTCTCCATGTTTTAATAAATAGTGGACTGCAAAAAGCTTGTGTTGAATGGAGGAGGACGGAGCACGGGAGGTGTCTGTGCAAAAAGAAAGGGGACAAGGGCACACGGGGTCTGGGATGGCTTTGGAAACCATCTGGGAGGTTCTTCCATGTTAAATTGTGTCCCCTAAAAAGGAAAGTTGAAGCCCTAACTCCTAGTACCTGTGAGTGTGACTTTATTTGGAAAAAGGGTCTTTACAGGCATAATGGAGATGAAAGTTGAGGTCACACTGGAACTAAGGTGGGCCTTGGTCCAATATCCTTTGTGTCCATAAGGAGAGGACCACGTGGGAGTGAAGGAAGCAGAGACTGGAGGCGTGTAGCTGCAGGCCAAGGAAGGCCAGGGACTGATGAGGCGAGGAAGGGAGGGAGCTTGGGAGAGTCGAGGAAGGACTTTACCCTCTGGGTCTTGGAGGGAGAATGGCCCTGCCAACACCCTGTTTTCAGACTTGTAGACTTTATAACTGGGAAAGAATGAATTTCTGTTGGTTTAAGTTAGCCGTTTGTTTGTGCCACTTTATTACAGTAACTCTAGGAAGCTAGTGTGGAGGTGATGTATAGATTTGCAGAAGGGAAGTAGGCCTATGTGTATGGGGCAGAGGGATGGAATCAGGGAACTGTGTTCATCCATGTTTTCATTTGCCATTCAGAAAGGAGGCAGCATGGTAATTAAGAACAAAGCTGAGGAATCAAACCACCTTTTGAATTTCTGCTCCTTTTCTATTCTGGGTGACTTTTAATAATAATCATAACCTCTAACATTTACTGATGAATTGATATCCTAGGCCTTGTGGCTTGAGCTAAATATGTCCTGTCTCCATTTTGTAGGAAGGAGCCTGAATCACAAAAAATGTCAGTTGTGCAAAGTCCTTTTTCCTTTTGATGAAGTATATTTGATATATAACATTGTATAATTTGAAGGTTGACATCTTAATCTGATACAGTTGTATATTGTAATATATTGGCCATTGTAGCAATAATTAACTATTCCATTCCACAAGTGGTTAAATAATTAAGTTTTAGGCTCTTAGAAAGTTGGCTTACAATTCAGTTTTGTTGTCTGTATTGACTATACTGTGCATCTGATCTCTAGGACTTACTTGCTACTCATTGCAGATTAGTATTCTTATTTGTATGTACATACATATATAATACATACATTTTTTGATTGGTTGGTTGATTGATTTGAGAGAGTGAGTGACAGCAAGGGAGCAAGGGAAGGGGCAGCCGGAGAGGGAGAGAGATGCCGTGCTGAGTGCAGAGCACACTGTGGGGCTCGATCTCAGGACCCTGAGATCCCAACCTGAGCCTAAATCCAGAATCAGATGCTCAACTGACTGAGACACCCACATGCCTTGCAAGTTAGTATTCTTTTTTTTTTTTTTTTATTTCCAGCATGACAGTATTCATTATTTTTGCACCACACCCCGTGCTCCATGCAATCCGTGCCCTCTATAATACCCACCACCTGGTACCCCAACCTCCCACCCCCCGTCCCTTCAAAACCCTCAGATTGTTTTTCAGAGTCCATAGTCTCTCATGGTTCACCTCCCCTTCCAATTTCCCCCAACTCCCTTCTCCACTCTAAGTCCCCATGTCCTCCATGCTATTTGTTATGCTCCACAAATAAGTGAAACCATATGATAACCAAAAAAACAATAGAACAAATCAACGAAACTAGGAGCTGGTTCTTTGAAAGAATTAATAAAATTGATAAACCCCTGGCCCGACTTATCAAAAAGAAAAAAGAGAAAGGACCCAAATAAATAAAATCATGAATGAAAGAGGAGAGATCACAACTAACACCAAAGAAATACAAACTATTATAAGAACATACTATGAGCAACTCTACGCCAATAAATTTGGCAAGTTAGTATTCTTAAACAATGTCTGTTCTATCCTTCCTACCCCCAGCCCCTGGTAATCACCATTTTACTTTGTTTGTACAAATCTGACCTTTTAAGATTCCACATAGAAGTGATTTCACCCAGTATGTGTCTTTATCTGTCAGACTTACCTTATCTAGCAGGATACTCTCAAGGGGTATCCATGTGTTTGCAAATGGCTGGATGCCCTTCCTTTTCTAGTTAAAAGGCTGGCAGGTGGTTGTGGAGCTGGTGTCTAGTACTTTGGCTCCAGAGGTTCATCTATTAAACCACTATGCAACACCTGAGACTCCATTTTCTCCAGTGTTCAATGGGGAGCACCAAAATACCTGTCACAGAAGATGATAACTCGGTTATTCTGTAAAACTCCTCATCATTAAATAGTTGTAGGCATATAGGTTGCTTAAAAAAAAAAAAAAGTATGGTAAAGACCTGTGTACTCTTCAGTCTGCTTTCCCTGATGGTAACATCTTCTGTAACTGCAGTACATTGAAACCCAGAAAAGAGACACTGTATAATCTTTATTCAGATGCACCAGTTTTGTTAAATGCTTGCTGTCTGTCTCTGCAGATCTGTCTCTGTTTGTCTGTCTCTCTGGCTTATGCCATGTTATCATATGTCTAGGTTTAGGTAATCACTACCACAGTGAAGAGACAGGATGCTTCCCTCACTGCATAGGAACTCCCTTGGGCTATACTTTCATATTGCCTTCTCTCCCCACACCCATCCCTAAGCCTAGGCTGCTATTAATCTCTCCATCTCCATAATTCTGTCATTTTTGAGCATGTTCTATAAATGAAACCATACTGCCTATAAACTTCAGAGACTGGCTTTTGTCACTCAGCATAATGCCAAATATTTTTTGAGCTTTTCTGTATACCAGGTGCTCTGCAAAAAACCGAGAATAGAAAGTGTCAACCCCTCACTTTTTTAAAGAAAGTTTTTATTTAAATTCCAGTTAGTTAACATACAGTGTAATATGAGTTTCAGGTGTACAATAGAGTGATTCAACACTTCCATACATCACCTGGTGCTCATCATGACAAGTATAACCCTTAATCTCCATCACCTCCTTTACCCATCCCCCCACTCACCTCCCTTCTAGTAACCATCAGTGAGTTGAGCTAAGGATCTATTCAACCCTCACTTTAGCTTGAGCTGCTCAACTTGCTGGTTTGCTCTGTTATTGGTGGGAAAGATGTCCCCCAGTTTGAAAAGATCAAGAGGCCATTTTCTTTTTCTGGTGGTAAGCTTTGCCTCATGTCATGGCTTGCATTTCCAACCCATTTTCTTCCTCAAGCCAAACATTTTCAGTACTGTGATTAAGGAGTATGTGGAGAGGCTGTCTAGGGGGAAATCTGCCATGGCAGTATTTCATTCTGAATAACTCCATAAACATCCAAATACCCCTTATTGAGATGGTAGCATTGGAGACCTAATGGAGACCTTCTGCAGGTTGTCTGTTTTGGTGTCCCCTCCTAAGCCTTCACAGCTGCATCGTTTGGTGCATTTATGTGCCAAGGTTAATTCCAGATAATCTATATAGCAGGAAGGTGGGAAAAATCTGGAACATAAGTTGGTATGTTAACTGTCTGCGATGTATTGAGATAACTTTTCATTCTATGAGAGTACAAGACAGAGTGGAACAGCTTGTTTTACAAAAAGATGAAAACTCAAATAATCTGGTTTCTCTTCTCTTTCATGTTACTAAGAAGCTGTGTGTCCCCAACAAGTCGACTCCTTTGGACCTCTTTTGTGAGCAAGGCAGGGTCTGGATTATTTGACCTTAGAAGTCTTTTAGCGATGGAAAAAACAATTCTATTTCTGTGTTTTGCGATCCTAGTTTATATAGTCATGACCTCTTGGAACACCAAGAGTAAGGCTGTTTTAAAAAAAGCCTTTGGAAGTCTCCATGATGTCATTCATGACCCATCCGTCAAACCCATGGGCTTCATGACCCACCCACCTTGTTTTACTGTGTTCACCTGGAAGGAGTGTTCCTGCTGCTCTCTTTTGAAAGCTGACATCTCTGTGAATGCTTTAGGGTCCAGCCCCTTTTCACCTTGAACTTCTCTCTCCTGCATCACTTTCTCTCTTTACTGGCTTGCTCATGGCAGCATACGAATGAGCTCTGGCTTTCACGCTTCTTCAAAACAAACAGCCTGCCTCCGGCCACGTCCTCCTCCAGCTTCCACACTATTCCAATTCTCTCTTTTATTGCAAACGTATTATGAGTCCGTTGCATTTGCTGTTTCCTCTTCCTGTGTCCTATTCCTCCTTCAGCTGCCTGCAGGTGGATTTCTGGGTTTACCAGGTCCATGAAACTGGACATTGTCTTGAACTTCCTGAGGCCAAGCCTAGCGGGCTCTTTTCTGTCCTCATCTTGGCACCTTCTCAGCATCTTTGAATTCTGTCCTTCTTGATTCATTCCTGTCTTGGTCTCTGCTGTGCCACAGTCTTTCGGCCATTCCTCCTCATTTTTCTTGGGTGGCTTTTCCTCCTCAGGGTTTTGTCTGGAGCTCTTTCTACATCTCTCTACACATTCTGTACAGAGTTTCTCCTCCAGTCCCCTGGCTTTAGACAGTGTCTGAATTTTGATAATTCCAAATATATACCTTTGACCTATCCTCTCCTCTGAGCTTTAAATTTTTGTATTTCCTATTCTACACAGTGTTCAACTTACATGTTTTATAGGAATCTCAAACCTAAATGTCCAGGGCAGACTTCTTCTTTTTTTTTTTTCTTCCCTAATTTCCTTTCCTCTGTGTCTTCCCTACCTGCTTGCTCAAACTAAAAAGCTAGGTTCTAGACCCAAACTGAGGTTTTCCCTTTTTCTCCTTACCTCCTGGGAATCTAAGCCACTGGGGTTGAGCTTCTTGAACTCGTTGTAGGTTGGCCCATTTTCCCAGTTGCCCTCTTCTTTCATCAGCGTTATTTACCGTGTCTTATCTGGGTATCCTAAAGCATCCTAAGTGGCCTTTTGCTCTTCTGCTCCTGCCTACATTTCATTTCCTCCACAACAGCTAAAGTGATTAAAAAAAAATAATAAAATCTTATCAGTGTCCTACTTCAAACTGTCCAGTATCTTCTTTTTGCATTTTGAGTGGCACTCACACTTTACCAGTCTGCTTTGCCATTGCTTCACTCTTTGCACACCAGGCCCAGCCAAGCTGGTCTTCACTCTGGTCCTCCAGCAAGCCACACCCCTTTGCACCTCTTGACCTTGGTCATTTGATATCTCTCCACCTGACGCGTCCTTTCCTAAAGTCTTCATATGACTGGCTGCTTAGCAGTCACAGTCAGCCTTAAATATGCCAGCTCCTCAGAGAGGCCTCTGCCTAATCACTTCTCCTCAAGCACCCCTCTCCCCAACTCATTCATCATGAATCTTATTTTCTTATTAGCCTGCCTGCATCACCATCTGTAGTCCTCTTGTTTTACTTACTTGTACTTATCAATTGTATTTTCCTTGAAGTCTCAGTATTTTCCTTTCTTATTACTCTGTCCTTCATTTCTAGAACAGAAGTTTTTGAATGAATGAATAGATATTCAACTGAAAGGCAGTAATGTTTTTTCTGCAGCTTTCTGGAGATATAATTGTCTTAAAACATGTTGTAAGTTTAAGGTGTGCGATGTGTTGATTTGATTTTTATATTGCAAAACGATGACCACCATTGCATTAGCTAACCCCTCCATCATGCCGCATTATTACCATTTCTTTCTTTTTTTTTTTTTTTGTGGCAAGAACATTTAAGATCTACTCTCTTAGCAACTTCCCCATATAAGATACAGTATTGTATAATCACCATGCTGTATATTAGATCCCCACAACTTACTCATCTTCTTCCTGAAAGTTTGTACTTTTTAGAAAAAATTTAGTCATTGTATTACTCGTTTCGTAGGTAGAGGTCAGTGATTCATCAATCTTATATATTACCCACTGCTCATTATAACACATACCCTCCCCAATGTCCATCATGAAAATTTATACTCACTGATGAACATCTCCTTATTTCTTCTGAACCTCAGCCCTGGGCAACTACCATTCTACTTTTTCTTTCTTTCTTTCTTTCTTTCTTTCTTTCTTCTTCTTCTTCTTCTTCTTTTTTTTTTTAAAGATTTTATTTATTTATTTGACACACAGAGATCACAAGCATGCAGAGAGGCAGGCAGAAAGAGGGGGAAGCAGGCTCCCCACTGAGCAGAGAGCCCGATGCGGGGCTCAATCCCAGAACCCTGAGATCATGACCTGAGCCGAAGGCAGAGGCTTAACCCACTGAGCCACCCAGGCGCCCCCATTCTACTTTCTGTTGCTATGAGTTTGACTTTTTTAGATTTCACACAAAAGTGAGAACATAAAGTATTTGTCTTTCTCTGTCTGGCTTATTTCACTTAGAATAATGCCCTCAATTTCCATCTGTGTGGTCACAGATAGCAGGATTTTGAAAGAAAGTAATTTTAGGCATGAAAAAATAACATTAATAACAACAAAGGCTGAAGTTGTGCTTACTGTGGAGTAGGAACTCTGCTTCCTATGTATGGAAACTGAGGCTTGACAGTTTATGGTCAGTGGTTAATGACTTTCCAAAGGACTGGCAGCCAGAAGGAGACAGGTTTGGACACTTTATGCCCTTCACATGATCAGTACCAACCCATTTTCAGTTTGGGAAGACTAGCAAAGAAAACCACATGGTATATGGTGAGAGCCCCAGGTCAGACCCTACCTGTGTCTTAGTTACTGTGGGAGCTTGGGTGAGTCGGTTCACTAAGCCTCAGTGACTCAGCTATAAAGACAGGACACTAATAGTACCTCACATGGTTGTTAGCAGCATCTGATGAGAACACAGGACCGGTATAGTGTCAAAATGCATGGATATGTTGATAAGGTCCTCACCCAGCCTCTGGCACACTGTACTTATATTACTTACGACTGTTTCTACTCTTTGGCTTTTACCTGAATTGAAGATAAGTGCTATGATCTGAATGGTTATGTCCCCTCAAAGCTCATCCACCATAGTTTCATCCCCAAGGTGGTGGTATTTGAAAGTGGGATGTTTTGGAGCTGATCAGGTCATGAGCCTTGAGCCTCCGTGAGTGGGATTCGCGCCCTGAGTAAAGAGGCCTCAGGGGAAGTGGTCTTTCATCAGGCAGAGAGCCTGGCCATGCTGGCATCTTGATCTCAGACTTCAACCTTTCAGAACTGTGAGAAATCCATGTTTATTGTTGATAAACCACCTGGTCTGTGGTATTTTGTTAGAGCAGCCCAGTGAAAATGAGAAAGCAAGGGTCATACCGTTTCTGTGTATGAGTTCCAGCAAAAGTGCGCGGTGGGTCCAGGCTGGTCGGCAACCAGCTGTTCACCATTTAGCTGCTTCCTCCCTTCTAGGACCTTTTGCAGGCCTCTCCCCAGGGACCCCAGTCTCCATGGGTGCCCTTTGCCCTGAGGTTCCATACGTAGGTCTGCCTCGTTCAGTCCTCCTTCCTAAACACGGATCCTGAGGCTGGCTGTCATCTAGGCCATTGATCTGATAATTTCAGCTGGGTTGAAATAGTGGCCAATACTTGAAAGTGCTACCACACTGGCTACTACTACTGTCGCAGTAGTCTTGTGGAGACACAAGGCTTGAAAATCGAGGCTCTTTTCTCTTCTGGTGGAAATTCCAGGCCGAAGGCAGGATTGGGGATATTTGGGGGCCAAGGGGCCTTCCTGGAGCCTGTAAGTCATCCAGAAGGGGGTGGCTGTCTCAGCTTTGGCATCCAGCAGGCCCAGCATGCTCTCAAGGGGCCCTTCGGAAGTCATTTGCTGTGACGAAGACGCTTACACTGAACGAGGGAAAGCATCATCCAAATGCATGTGTGTTCATTCGGTGCAGGGGAGTTGAAGTCAGATGCGTCTGCCACGATTACAGGGAAAGGACCGACAGAGCGGTTTACTAGCAGCCACCTTGGAATGTTGTTATTGAGCACTTGACCGTGGGCAGCAATCTCCAGCAAGAGAAGCCCAAGACAAGCTATCAGACTGAATGGGAAAGGAAATGTCTCGGCTTTCATCCAATGGTCATGCCCGATATACACTAAGGTTCTGTTGTTCATTGCCTAACATACGTACATGTATATGTATCCACATACATATGTAACTTTTTATTTTGGAATAATCTTAGATGTACAGAAAAATGATAATGATATGGTAGAGTTCTTATGTACCCTTCACCAAGCTTTGCTTAATATTCTACTCAGCTTTCGGAGCCATAACTTTTTGCTCTAGTGAAGAAAATTGTTCACTTACCTCGTCTCTCCTTACAACCAGTTATGTGCCAGGCATGGTGCTAGGTACTAGGGATAGAACAATGAATAAGACAGACCCAGTCCCTCCTGCCTTCATGAGTCTGATAATGCAGCTTGGTGGATTGTAAAATGTGGTCTCTGGATCATCAGCATCGCCTTGGAACTTTTAGAAATGCGAGTTCTCAGGCCCCATCCCATATGGGATCTAAGAACTTGCAGGGTAGGGCCCAGGACTCTGTATTTTTAACCAGCCCTCCCGTGGATTCTGATGCATGGTCAAGTCTGAGAACTGGTCTTGAGGGGAAAAAGGAATCTTAAATAAATAGAAAAAGGTGGTGATTTCACAATGGGAGGTAGAGCTTTAGGAAATATAATTGGGAGAGCTTGTCTAATCTGGAATGTAGGAAAGACTTGGTTGAAAAAAGGTATTTAAATTGCTGTCTGGAAGATGAGGAGGAGTGAGCCAGGTGGAGTGGTGGGTGAGGTCACTGCCAGAAACCAGGGCAAGAGACTTGACAGGCTAAATCTGGGCTCTCCAGCCTCTCTAAAACTGTAACTCCAAAAGATTAGTTTGGGGTTAAACCACTAGTTAAATCTAGCTTAATTAGAAAATCCAATTAACTAGTTCTTGGAATTTCCTGAATATTTCAGTTAGTGAAGGTTTTAAAAATCAAATCTGTGTTGCATTTAGGGGATTATTTTCATTAAAAAGAAAGAGCTCTGTGATAAGGGATAGAAACCCATTGTTGCATGGACTGTACTTATAATACTAGCTCTGTGAGCCTGCTGAGCTCAGTTCGCTCTGGTGGCCTCCTTCCTTGTTCTTACCTGTAAAATGAGGGGGCTGGGCTCTGTCCGTCCAGCCATTTCCTCTCTGACTTCATGATCCAGAAATTACTATAAATATTGTCGTATTGCTGTTTACTTTTAAAAAGTACATTTATATTCCTTTCCTTCTATAGCTAATTCTACACATTGCCTACTGGAGACTGCAAGAGTGCTTTCCTATTCTTTTCTCTGAAATTACTGCCATAAGTTTATCCCATAAGGATATATTATTTGCTCTAATGATCCGGTAATTATCAGGTAATGAAATGGCCAACCGTAAGTATATTATTAGGAGCAGTTGCTGTGTGGAATTTTTTTGTCATGCAATTAGAAGAGTTACTTACCTTTTAGTAATGCCTAGGAAGTTACATGCTGAGGAGACTGAAAATAGAGAACTAGGCTTCCATGTTCTGCTGAAGTAAGTGCGAAGCCCACACGTGAAAAGTCTACCAAGCCGAATGCCATGGACTAGAGCTGAAAGCCATGCTTTGTCTTTCTGTTTGCAGTGTGCCCCACTGTCATTAATTGGAACCGTTCCCCAAGGAGAGCTGCATTTAGGCAGCTGCATTTCCAAGCTGACCATCCTGACTTAAGTTGTCCCTCTCAGTCATTGACTGGGGAAAAGTTTCATTATGAGAGTATTAATGCTGATGGGCAGAGGGTTTTATATTCAAAGTCAGGCTCCGGATAGGTCCTTAATTGAAAGGAATTTTTAACCACCTTGCAGTCAGGCCCCTTCTGCAGCTTCTGGAGCTGTTACTTGGATATCAGAATGTGACATACGGCCCTCCCCTGTCTGCATTACGAACTTGGTCCTGAATGTGGAGATTGCAGTGATGAATTTTGGCCTCTTAGATTTTTAACTTTGATCTTGGCAGCCCCCAAACTGACACTTAATGGGATGTGTCTCTAAAATGTTTCATCCGGCCAATGAGAAGGTGCTAGGCATTCTTAGTTGGGCAGACTCCCCTTCTGCCCACATTCGGTTATCCTTTATCTGCACTGACAATTGTCGTGGGTGTTCTGCTTTCTAGCTACATGTGAACCATTTCCCATTCTCCACTGGAGACTCCTAGAGGACAAAGTCCGTAGCCCATTCATGGTAGCATGATAATATCAGCTAACACCCGAGAGTGCTAAAGTTAGGCACTTGACATTTCATTTATTTCCCTTACGTCTGTGAACAGAACTACACAACACACCCAGCAGTGTATGGGGGGCCTTCTCCACAAAGTAGGTATTTTGAGTCCTCTTTTATAAATGAGAAAACTGAGGTGCAGAGAGGTTCAACAGCTGCTTGAGGGACCTGAGCTACTTGGTGCTGGAACCAGCATTCAGATCCATTTCTCCAACTCAAGCCTGTGCTCTGAATGCTTTGTCTCTCAAAATAACCAGAGACCTCTAACATCACAGGAACTCAATAAATCATGGGAGAATGTCAGAGTGACTCTTCATCTAGGTTGTATGACAAGCTTTCGGGATGGTGAAAATGCAGGAGAGGGCTAAAGGGTGCATTCTTGGGAAGTATGTAGACAGTAAGAGAGGGTCTGAGCTATGTTTTTCATGTAAAGAAAATGAGTGTCCAAATACCTGATTAAACCCAAGGAACAGCCGTATTGCTTGTTATCCTGGCCATGCTAACATTCAGCCATCACCGGCAGGAGCAATATTGCTGTTGAACTGGTTTGTTTCCCATGCTGTTTGGTTGATTACATCATTACTTCAAGTCTCATGTAATAAGCTGTGGTACAGTTGTTAGCTGGATCTGATGCAACTACTTTTTTGCTCAAGGCAATCTTCATAGGTTTAAGGAATCCTTTCTGGGGAGTTAAATTCCTCAGGGGGGGATCTGTGTGATTATTGTTCTCTCATTCCACTCTATTGCTTGCCATGCTCTGCCCGGCCATTCTACCCCACTTCTTTCCTGCTATAGCATTTCATTCTAAAACAAAAAACAAAAAACAACCTTGAGTATTGCAAGGGATTGAATGTTTGTGTCCCCCAAGATTCATATGTTGAGATCTGAACCCCCAGTGTGATGGTATTAAAAGGTGGGGCCCTTGGGAGTTGATTAGGTCATAAAGGTCAAGCTATCACAAATGAGATTAATGTCTTTATAAAAAAGACCCAGGGAGTTTCCCTGTCCCTTCAGCCCTGTGAGGACACAGTGAGAAGACCGCTGGTGGTCTATAACCAGTACGCAGGCTCTCTCCAGACACCAGATTGGCCAGGACCTTGATCATGGACCTCCCAGTCACCTCAACCATTCATAAGCTACCCGGTAAATGGAATTCTGTTCTAGTAGCTGAATGGACTGAAACAAGTCCTATGTGCCAAATACTGTGTTAGATATTGAAGACCTACACCTAAATGCTTAGTCTGGGGATCAGATTAAACAGATTTTGTCCTTACCTAGCTTAGTGTCTGATATGGAAATAAGAAAACAGGCAATAACAGGGCAGGCAGGTGAGCTCTATAGAAGGTACTACAGGGAGGATGGGAGCTCGGGTTGCTGGTGGGGTGGGGTTTCATACATGAGTCAGAACAGGTCCTTGGAGCTCGGGTTGCTGGTGGGGTGGGGTTTCATACATGAGTCAGAACAGGTCCTTGGAGAGAGTGACTTATCACCTGAGAGAGGAAAAGAAAATAGTTGGACACAGGGCATTTTAGCCATCCAGTAAGAGGAAGCAAGTTGAAGACCAAACCCCCCCCCCCGCCCCCCGCCACCTCTTTTCAAAAGATTCAGTTTGCCTGTGGTTTGAGATGCCCAAAATTGGTGATCTGGAAGCAGGTCGTACTCATTTCCCTTGTGTTTCTTCTCATGGAAATCGATAGTACAGAATGGCAGTGCTTGTGACCTAAGGGGTGATCTGATATTCAGAGAACTCCATAAGATTCAGGGAGTCAGAAGAGGGCAGAATAGAGAATTTGGGTATTTCTAGAATCATTCAGCTTTAAAGGGAAACCCTAAACCTGATTTCTGGAAAATTATTTTCCTGGTCAGATTTGCGTTGCTGGAATTAAATGGGAAAGGTCAAGAGTTGTCTCTTGAACTCAGTTTCTGTGGATTCATCTAGAATATGGTTGGCCTAGGCAGGGACCCCTGGGTGGCTCTGTTGGCTCAATGCCTGCCTTTGGCTCAGGTCAGGATCCCAGGCACCTGGGATCGAGTCCATCAGACTCCTTGCTCTGCTGGGAGCCTGCTTCACCCTCTGCCTGCTGCTCCCCACGGCTTGTGCTCTCTTTCTCTCTCTGACAGATAAATAAATAAAATCTTTAAAAAAAGGGAATATGGTTGACCTTGTGTACATTTAACAATATACTACTAATTTTTAAGGGGCGTTCTGTGCAGATTCCTTTCAAATACACAATTACTTGTTTTTGGACCCCCAAATCCTGAAGGTACTTTTAAGAGAAATTCTAAAAATTGAAAAAAAATTTTAAAAATTCTTTAAAAATTTTCTGATTTTATTTGGGATCCAGTCATAAATGCTAAAAGCAACACCTTTCCCCTTCCTTTTAATAAGGAGGTTGTATCTCCAATTCAGAATAGTGGTTAGTTTTTAGGGATATTGAAGAGAATGTAGAGGTGAGGATGGCCTCTTAGGGTCCCAAACCAACTGTGATAGTAATTCCTAAAACTTTTCTCAGAGTTTGCATTAATACTTCTCTTTCCCACTCTGACTTCACTGCTCTCTTCTTGGCACTTCTTAAACAATGAAAAATTCTTTCTAATTATTTCTAGGAATTAAATTCTAACTGTTAAAGGCTTCGACTATAGATTCACTGATTTATTTTTCATTTTTTATTTTTTGACTAAGAAGCTGGTGAGCAATTTCTGTGTTGTCAGTATATTTGTGGTTTTCCAAAAAACTGGATCTTTTATTTCTATAGTGTTTTAGGAAAGACAGTAGCAAATCCTCAGGGCTTTGCATAGTAAAGAATTTGGCCTTGCCCAGAGAGTCTTGGCCTTTGTTTTTGTGTCTGGCAAGTAATGAATGTCATATCTGGCAGGAATGTCTTTTTTTTAGGAAAGAGACTGGCTACATCCAGTAGTCACGGAGTAGGGGCTCACCACCCCAGAAAGACCAACCGTGTGATTTAGGATAGGAGCTTTGGGTCACACTGGGAGCTGAAACCAACCACACTGACAGTCCTGTGTAATGGAGCCCCATTAGGGATTGAATTGTATACCCTCAAAAGATATGTTGAAGTTCTAACCACCCCTCCCTATGTCCCACCAACAATGACCTTATTTGAAAATAGCATTATCACAGATATAATTAATTAAGATGAGGTCATTCACCATGTGAATTGGAAAAAGAAGGAAACAGAAGAGGAGAGATATCTAGTGACAAAAGATGCAGGGCTAGGACCGATATATCTATAAGCTAAAGAATGCCTTCAGGCACCAGAACCTAGAAGAAACAAGGTAGGATTATCCCTACAAGTTTCAGTTGGAGTTAGGACCTGCCAACACCTTGATTTCAGACTTCTATCCTCCAGAATTATGAAAGGAAAAAAAATTTATGTGGTTTTCAGCTGCCTTTTTTTTTTTCTTTTAATCCTATAATGTATTATTTGCCCCAGGAGTACAGGTCTGTGAATCATCAGGGTTACACACTTCACAGCATTCACCATAGCTAAATACCTTCCCCCATGTCCATAACCCAGCCACCCTATCCCTACCTCCCCACCCATGCCCCAGCAACCCTCAGTTTGTTTCGTGAGATTAAGAGTCTCTTATGGTTTGTCTCCCTCCCAATCCCATCTTGTTTCATTTTTTCCTTCCCTACCCCACACAACCCCCCAGCCTGCCTTTCAAATTCTTCATATCGGAGAGATCATATAATTGTCTTTCTGATTGACTCATTTCACTTAGCATAATATCCTCTATTTCTATCCACGTCATTGCAAATAGCAAGATTTCATTTCTTTTGATGGCTGCATGGTATTCCATTGTGTATGTGTGCGTGTGTGTGTATAGATTGGTATATATAAATTGATGTGTGTGTGTGTGTGTGTGTGTGTGTGTAATCACATCTTCTTCTTTTTTTTTTTCCTTTTTTTTTTTTTATTTCCAGCATAACAATATTCATTATTTTTGCACCACACCCCGTGCTCCATGCAATCCGTGCCCTCTATAATACCCACCACCTGGTACCCCAACCTCCCACCCCCCGTCCCTTCAAAACCCTCAGATTGTTTTTCAGAGTCCATAGTCTTTCATGGTTCACCTCCCCTTCCAATTTCCCCCAACTCCCTTCTCCACTCTAAGTCCCCATGTCCTCCATGCTATTTGTTATGCTCCACAAATAAGTGAAACCATATGATAATTGACTCTCTCTGCTTGACTTATTTCACTCAGCATAATCTCTTCCAGTCCCGTCCATGTTGCTACAAAAGTTGGGTATTCATCCTTTCTGATGGAGGCATAATATTCTATAGTGTATATGGACCACATCTTCCTTATCCATTTGTCTGTTGAAGGGCATCTTGGGTCTTTTCACAGTTTGGCGACCATGGCCATTGCTGCTATAAACATTGGGGTACAGATGGCCCTTCTTTTTTTTTTTTTAATTAATTTTTTATTTTTTATAAACATATATATTTATCCCCAGGGGTACAGGTCTGTGAATCACCAGGTTTACACACTTCACAGCACTCACCAAAGCACATACCCTCCCCAATGTCCATAATCCCACCCCCTTCTCCCAAACCCCCTCCCCCCAGCAACCCTCAGTTTGTTTTGTGAGATTAAAAGTCACTTATGGTTTGTCTCCCTCCCAATCCCATCTTGTTTCATTTATTCTTCTCCTACCCACTTAAGCCCCCATGTTGCATCACCACTTCCTCATATCAGGGAGATCATATGATAGTTGTCTTTCTCTGCTTGACTTATTTCGCTAAGCATGATACGCTCTAGTTCCATCCATGTTGTCGCAAACGGCAAGATTTCATTTCTTTTGATGGCTGCATAGTATTCCATTGTGTATATATACCACATCTTCTTGATCCATTCATCTGTTGATGGACATCTAGGTTCTTTCCATAGTTTGGCTATTGTGGACATTGCTGCTATAAACATTCGGGTGCACGTGCCCCTTTGGATCACTACGTTTGTATCCTTAGGGTAAATACCCAATAGTGCAATTGCTGGGTCATAGGGCAGTTCTATTTTCAACATTTTGAGGAACCTCCATGCTGTTTTCCAGAGTGGCTGCACTAGCTTGCATTCCCACCAACAGTGTAGGAGGGTTCCCCTTTCTCCGCATCCTCGCCAGCATCTGTCATTTCCTGACTTGTTGATTTTAGCCATTCTGACTGGTGTGAGGTGATATCTCATTGTGGTTTTGATTTGTATTTCCCTGATGCCGAGTGATATGGAGCACTTTTTCATGTGTCTGTTGGCCATCTGGATGTCTTCTTTGCAGAAATGTCTATTCATGTCCTCTGCCCATTTCTTGATTGGATTATTTGTTCTTTGGGTGTTGAGTTTGAGGAGAACACAGGCAGCAACCTCTTTGACCTCTGCCGCAGCAACATCTTCCTAGGAACAACGCAAAAGGCAAGGGAAGCAAGGGCAAAAATGAACTATTGGGATTTCATCAAGATCAAAAGCTTTTGCACAGCAAAGGAAACAGTTAACAAAATCAAAAGACAACTGACAGAATGGGAGAAGATATTTGCAAACGACATATCAGATAAAGGACTAGTGTCCAGAATCTATAAAGAACTTAGCAAACTCAACACCCAAAGAACATGTAATCACATCTTCTTTATCCATTCATCTGTTGAAGGACAGCTAGGTACTTTACATAGTTTGGCTATCGTGGACATTGCTGCTATAAACATTTGGGTGCACATGCCCCTTCGGATCACTACATTTGTATCTTTAGGGTAAATACCCAGTACTGCAATTGCTTGGTCATAGGGTAGTTCTATTTTCAACTGTTTGAGGAACCTCCATGCTGTTTTCCAGAGTGGCTGCACTAGCTTGCATTCCCACCAACAGTGTAGGAGGGTTCCCCTTTCTCCACATCCTCGTCAGCATCTGTCATTTCCTGACTTGTTGATTTTAGCCATTCTGACTGGTGTGAGGTGATATCTCATTGTGGTTTTGATTTGTATTTCCCTGATGTTGAGTGATGTTGAGCACTTTTTCATGTGCCTGTTGGCGATCTGGATGTCTAACATTTCTTTGCAGAAATGTCAGCTGCCTTTTTTGGGTGGTATTTTGTTATGGCATCTCTAACAAACTAATACATGATCAATAAAAGTGGATAAAGAAGATGAATATAATGGAGTATTATTCAGCCAAGAACTTTTTGCCATTTATGACGTCATGGACAGTTCTTGAGGGTATTAGGCTAAGTGAAATAAGTCAAACAGAGAAAGACAAATACCATGTGCTCTCAATTATATGTGGAATCTAAAACAACAGAACTAATAGAAACACAGTGTAGAATGTAATTACCAGAAGCTGGAGGATGGAGGAAAAGGGAAGATGTTAGTCAAAGGGTAAGAACTTTCATTTAGAAGATGAATAAATTCTAGGTATCGAATATATGATATAGTGACTTTAGATGACACTAAAGGTGTCATCTAAAGATCTAAAGATATAAAGATGACTTTAGATATTTGGAAGTTGCTAAGAGAGGAAATCTTAAATCTTAAATGTTATCACAAAAAAAGAAATGGTAATTATGTGACATGATACAGTAGTCAGCTAACACTGAATGGTAATCGTTTTGCAATATATAAGTGCATCAGATCAACATATTGTACACCTTAAACTTAGGCAATCTTATATGTCAAATATACCTCAAAGCTGGACAAAAATAAATAATTCCCATTTGCGTGTGCATAACTTGCCTTGTTATATTTGTATTTTCAATAAGTGCTTTTCATTTTAAAAAGAAACTTCTGTCTTAACAATAGAGAACAAACAGATGGTTACCAGAGGGAAGGTGGCTGTGAAATAAGTGATGGAATTGAAGAGGACCTTTACCTGGATGAGAACTGAGTCATGTATAGAATTGTTGAATCACTATATTGTGCACCTGAAACTAATATAACACTATACTGTTATTAAAACAAAAAAAACTTAATTAGAAAAAAAGGAAAAGGAAACTTCTGTTGCCTGGTCTTCTCACAAAATGAAAGTCTCTGGCTCTCATTCTTTCTTTGCATATATGAGCAACAGAGACATGTATTTGCCCTTTACATTTATTTGCATATTTGCAGTCTCCAACACTCTTCATTGTGTAGATCCAAGTTTCTGTTTGGTATGATTTTTTTTTTTTTTAAGATTTTATTTATTTATTTGACAGACAGAGATCACAAGTAGGCAGAGAGGCAGGCAGAGAGAGAGGAGGAAGCAGGCTCCCTGCTGAACAGAGAGCCCGATGCAGGACTTGATACCAGGACGCTGAGATCATGACCTGAGCCGAAGGCAGAGGCTCAACCCACTGAGCCACCCAGGCGCCCCTGTTTGGTATGATTTTACTTACATTCAACTTTAACGGTTTTGGGAGTGTAGGACTGCTAATGAATTCGCTCAGTGTTTGTTTGTCTTTATTTATTTATTTAATTTAAGTTCGATTAACCAACATACAGTACATTATTAATTGTTTTTTTTAGTTGCTCTCTTTTTTTTTTTTGAAAGTCAGGTATATTTCATTGTCAGCACTGACTTTTTTTTTTTAAATTTTAAGATTTTTATTTATTTATTTGACACATCACAAGTAGACAGAGAGGCAGGCAGAGGGAGGGGGAAAAGCAGGCTCCCCACTGAGCAGGGAGCCCGATGCAGGGCTTGATCCTAGGACCTTGAGATCATGATTTGAGCTGAAGGCAGAGACTTAACCCACTGAGCCACCCAGGCGCCCCCATCATTAGTTT
Source organism: Mustela erminea (assembly GCF_009829155.1). Classification (NCBI taxonomy): domain Eukaryota; kingdom Metazoa; phylum Chordata; class Mammalia; order Carnivora; family Mustelidae; genus Mustela; species Mustela erminea. Next base: position 47,668,845 of record NC_045614.1, read on the forward strand.
TTGATGTAGTGTTCAATAACTTATCAGTTGAGTGTTAACACCCAGTGCTTATCACATCACATGCCCTCCTTAATGTCCATCACCTGGTTATCCCCTCTTCCTACTCCCCTCCCTTCTGTAACCCTCAATTTGTTTTCCAGAGTCAACAGTCTCTCATGGTTTTTCTCCGTCTTTGTTTCTTCCTACTCAGTTTTCTCTCCCTTCCCCCAGGATCCTCTGCACTATTTCTTACATTCAACATATGAGTGATACCATATGATAATTGTCTTTCTCTGCTTGACTTATTCCACTTAGCATAATCCCCTCCAGTTCTATCCATGTCGATGTAAACAGTAGGTATTCCTCCTTACTGATGGCTGAGTAATAGTCCATTATATATATGAACCATAAGAAAAGAAATTCAAAACAATATAAAACACATGTAAAGGATATTGCTGAATGATCTTCAGGTGGACTCTGCGAAGGCAGTGAGTGCAGAGGGAGAGGGAGTGCCATCTTGTTCTGGGGCTGGTCTCCTGCTCCAAACAAAGGGGCCAGCAGGGGCACCGGCAACCCCAGACTGCTTCTAGCGACAGCCAAGTGCCTCCCTTTCCAACCTCGCAAAGTGTCAAACTGTGTCAAGGGAGGGTCATAGTGGGGTCGTGCTGCACTGAGGATCCGGGAGTGCGAGCTCCGTGGCACATTGATGGAGCTTGGTGACAGGTGAGCATGGAATTTCACATGGACATTCTGGCTTCAGCATTGTGGGCAATGACCAGATATCTTCTACAGTGGCTACAGGAAGAAGCATCAACCTTTGGCCTCAGGAGCCTCTCTGGTGAGAGATTCTTCACACAAGTGCACTGTGTCCTATGGTTGGCAATGACCTCTGGGATTGCCACAGATGTGGGTTTCCCAAAGCAGACCAGACCAGGCTTCAATTCAGTCATGCACAGAGACATCAGGGTTTGCTCGTTTCATCAGCATTATTGTAACACCAGCCAGATTTTACATAAGAACTGGACCTCCTCCTTTTTCACGGAAAGTTGTTTTTTTGTTTTGTTTTTGTTTTTGGTAGTAAGGGTAGGGGGTGGGGTGGTGAATTGTGCTTTGATTGTTTTTAAATTTTATTTAAAGGATGTTATAAATTGGGGCCAGTAGAATTTGAACCAACTCCTGCACAGGGCAGTGTAACATGGTAATAGAGGAGCCCCCGGAATTGCCAGGACCAATCTCTTCTCTTTTGCGGACGACATAGCTCTGGGTCTGGGGGAAGTGAATGAGTGAAATACAAACCAAATGCAGGAAAGTGGGAGTTGAAAGGGCAGAGGAAGAAAAGGAACAGCAACTTTTTTTTTCTTAATCTTAAGGACTCAATGTAAATGGACATTTTTGGGTCAATTTGGATAAGAAAAGAAACACCATTCTTTTTTTTTTAATATTTTATTTATTTATTTGACAGACAGAGAGCACAAGTAGGCAGAGAGGCAGACAGAGAGAGAGGAGGAAGCATGCTCCCTGCCAAGCAGAGAGCCCGATGCGGGGCTCGATCCCAGGACCCTGGGACCATGACCTGAGCTGAAAGCAGAGGCTTAACCCACTGAGCCACCCAGGCACCCCAAGAAACACCATTCTTTTAAAGTAGATTGAAGCAGTAATTTTTAAAACAAAGAAAGCGGAACTAAAACATCTTAAATTTTTAACTTTTTCTCTACAGGTTACCTAAACCACTTTTGATTAAGAAAACTGTAGAGGGGCGCCTGGGTGGCTCAGTGGGTTAAGCCTCTCCCTTTGACTCAAGTCATGATCCCAGGGTCCTGGGATCGAGCCCCACATCGGAATCTCTACTCAGCGGGGAGCCTGCTTCCCTACCTCTTGCTCTGCCTGCCTCTCTGCCTACCTGTGATCTCTGTCTGTCAAATAAATAAATGAAATCTTAAAAAAAACCCCAAAATGTAAAGAGGTAGTAACTGACACAAGGAAAAGCCAAGTGGTGACATTTATCAATTTTCCACAGAGTCTTGCTTCGCGGGGTGTCTGAATGCATTGCTGGCCGTCTCTGCTCACATTCACTGGAATAGGTTGTGGCAGAATTTAGTACATAGCTCGCGTCTTCCTACATTTCTTTGTAAAGTCTTAAGCATTGTTACAGAATTTTTTTAAGGTTCTAAGAGGATTCTTCAGCTAGGTGAGCCCAAAGTGGGTGCTTGGGCTGGGGATTGTTCACCAGTGCTATGGGGGACTGGATTACTTGGACGGTTTTGATTGCTGGCTTCCAGTTTTCAGTGCTAAGTACTGGCAGAGAGACCTACCCCTTTTTGTGGATGTCCGGGTGATCTTTGTTTTAAATGTGATCTTCAGTGGTTTGAATGGGTCCTCTGCTGGAAAGTTGATTTTGATTCTGAAGGTCCCCTTATCATATGGAGGGTTGTCAGGAACAATAAGCCCTTGCCAAGGCAATAAATTAGCTTCATCAACCTGGATATTATGGGAGTTTTTCATTCTACATTTGCATATTTCTTCAAGCTCCTTCATCAGCCTCCTACTGGCTGCCATCTTGGATCTGCTGCTGCTGCCTAAGCCACATCTTCTTTATCCATTTATCTGCTGAAGGACATCTCAACCCCTTCTACAGTTTGGATATTGTGGACATTGCTGCAATGAACACTGGGGTGCAGGGGCCCCTTTATTTCACTACATCTGTATCTTTGGGGTAAATACCCAGTAGTGCAATTGTGGGGTCATAGGGTAGCTCTGTTTTATATTTCTTGAGGAACCTCCATACTGTTTTCCAGAATGGCTGTACCAGCTTGCATTCCCACCAACAGTGTAAGAGGGATCTCCTTTCTCCACTTTCCTTGCCAACATTTGTTGTTTCCTGTTCTCTTAATTTTAGCTATTCTAACTGGTATAAGCTGGTATCTTCATTGTGGTTTTGATTTGTATTTCCCTGAAGACAAGTGATGTGGAGCATTTTTTCAAGTGTCAGTTGGCCATTTGTGCGTCTTCTTTGGGGAAATAACTGTTCATGTCTTCTGTCCATTTCTTGACTGGATTATTTGTTCTTTTGGTGTTGTTTGACAAGTTCTTTAAAGAGTTTGGATACTAGCCCTTTATCTGATATGTCATTTGTGAATCTTCTCTCATATTCTGTAGTTGCCTTTTAGTTTTGTTGACTGTTTCCTTTGCTGTGCAAAAGCTTTTTATCTTGATGAGGTCCCAGTAGTTAATTTTTGCTTTTGTTTCCCTTGCCTTTAGAAATGTGACTTGCAAGAAGTTGCTGTGGCTGAAGTTGAAGGGTTTGCTGCCTATGTTCTTCTCTAGAATATATTTTTAAAAAATTTTATTTACTTATTTGACAGAGAGCGAGCGAGAGAGGGAACATGAGCAAGGGTAGCAGGAGAGGAAAAAGCAGGCTGCCCACTGTGCAGGGAGCCTGATGCAGGGTTCGATCCCAGGATCCTGGGATCATGACCTGAGCCAAAGGCAGATGCTTAACAACTGAGCCACCCAGCACCCCTAGGATTTTAATGGATTTCTGTCTCACATTTAGATTTTGTTTGTCTTTTAAAAACTGTATTTTACCTCAATTTTTAAAAGATAATTTAATTGTGTATAAAATTCCAAGTTGACCGTCCTTGTGATCATCATTGCTTTAAATATTATTTCTGCTCTCTGTCCATTCTGGGACTCCGATTACCCATATGTAAGACTGCTTGATACCATCCCACAGGTTACCGATGCTGTTAGTTTTTTTTTCAGTCTTTTTTTTTTTAATATATATTTTTCTAGTGTTTTATTTGTTGGTAGTTTCTATTGCACTGTGCACAGTTTCAATCTCAGGTTTCTTTCTTCTTCTTCTTCTTCTTCTTTCAATATTTTATTTATTTACTTGACGGAGAAAGAGTGCACAAGCAGGGAGAATGAGTAGCAGGCAGAGTGAGAGGGAGACAGAGCCCCAATAAGGACTTGTTTCAGGATCCTGGGATCATGACCTGAGCCAAAGACAGATGCCCAATGGACTGAGCCACCCAGACATCCCTAATCTCACATTTCTTTAGCAATGTTGTCTTTGCTGTTAATGTTAATCAGTGAATTTTTCTTTTGATAATATACTTCTGACTCTAGAAGTTTTGGGGCCTTTAAAAGTATCTTTTATTTCTCTTCTCAACTTGTTCATTTTTTCCCTTAAATACTAGAATATAGATGTAATAGCTGTTTTCAAATCCTTGTGTTCTAATGTTTTGTGTTCTATAATCCTTGTGTTCTATAGTTTTCTTTCTGTTTCTATTGATTAATTTATGGGTCACATGTTCCTACTTCTTGACAGTCTAGTAATTTTTAATTAATGCTAGACACTGCATATTTGATTTATTCAGAGTATCAATTTTGTTATCTTCCTTTAAAGAATGTTGGGCTTTGTTCTGGGAGACAATTAACTTGTCCTTGTTCAGCTTAATCTTTTCCAGTCTTACTGTAAAGCTTTATTAGGTCAGGCATAGTTAGCACTTACTTTAGGAATATTTTAGTTCCACTACTTTTGGGGTTAGTTTTACTTTAATTTTCACTAATTTTGGGCCTTTTAGGGTCCCTTCCGAATTCCCTGGATAGTCACTGAGAACTCTTCCCACTTGGTATTGGGAGTTTGATAGATTCTCATATCTGTGCCAATCTGGAAACCATTCTGCTCATAGATCCCTTGTTACTCTTGGCCTCTTATGGAAGTTCACTTTACACATAGACATATTCTATAGAGATTCCAGGTAATCTCAGTGGAGACTTTGAAGTTCTTTCTTTGTGTCTAACTACTTTCCTTTCTAGAAATGTTCCTTACAACCTCCAGATACTTGAAATACCCTGAACTTCAATCTCTGTTTCCTCAATTTAGTGAGACCTCCATGTTTGGGACCCTGCCACTCTCTGCACCAAACCCCATACCTGCTCTGTGGTCAGGAGTCTGCCTCTAATTAGAAACCTGGGCAATCATTGAGATGACCTCTTTAATTTCCCTTTTTTCATGGATCACAGTTTTGCATTTCTCATTATCTAGTGTCTGAAGCCTGTTTCATAAGTTTTGTCCATTGTTATACTTTTTTAAGGTGGAAGTTAGACTTGGTCTCTATTACTCCATCTTGGCCATCTCTGAATAAAACAAGACATCTCATGTAATAAAGAATTTAATTATTTGAATATTTAATCTGCATCAGTTCTGTCATCTTTGATTATTAAGGGTGTTTGAAGCTTATTTCTAGACTATAGTTTAGGAATTCATTGGAAGTTGACATTTTGGGTAAACCATCCTATCTCTCCTCTCTTCAGTTCAGAAATGTTTGTCCCATCCAAAATGTCATAAAGTTATATTCTTTCTACTGGTTTCAGCAGGACTTAGTGTCATTCTATGACTTAGTCTTAATAAAGATATAATAGTCCCATAGTTCTGTGGTTTTGAAGTTGGTATTGACAGAGGAATCAAGAGGCAAAAATGGTTGTCTTTTTTGATTGCAAATATAGTAGTCCCACTTTTTCATAGGGGATATATGTCTTAAGGTCCCCACTGGATACCTGATATGGTGGATAGGACTGAACTGTATGTTTTTTCCTATACATGCATACCTATCTGGATTATACACAGTAAAAGATTAATGCAATGATTGGTGATATAGTTAAACAATTAAAACAATATACTGTAATAAATGTATGTGGATGTGGTCTCTCTCTTTTTCAAAATATCTTAGTACTCTGTAATCTTTTGGTAAATACCTAGTAGCACAGGAACGCCTGGGTGGCTCAGTCAGTTAAGCGACTGCCTTTGGCTCAGGTCATGATCCCAGGGTCCTGGGATAGAGCCCTGCATCGGGCTCTCCACTCAGTGGGAAGCCTGCTTCTCCCTCTCCTTCTTTGATCTCTCTCACTTTCACTCTCTCTCAAATAAATAAATAAAATCTTAAGGAAAAAAAAATACCTAGTAGCACAATTGGTGGATCATAGGGTAGTTTTATTTTGAAAAGGGTAGATATACACTGATGTTTACAGGAGCATTATCTACAATAGCCAAATTATGGAAATTACCCAAATGTCCATTGGCTAATGGATGAGAAAAGAATATGTGGGGGGGTGTGTGTCACACACACACACACACACACACACATACACACACACACACACACAGGAATATTACTCAGCCATAGAAAGGATAAAATCTTGCCATTTGCAATGATACAGATGGAAGTGGAGAGAATTATGCTAAGTGAAGTAAGTCAGAGAATGAGAAATACCATATGATTTAACTCAAGTGGAATTTAAGAAACAAAATGAAGGATCACAGAGGGAAAAATGAGAGAGAAACCAAGAAACAGACTCTTAATTATAGAGAACAAACAGATGGTTACCAGAGGGGATCAAGGTAGGGGGATGAGTTAAATAGGTGGTCGAGATTAAGGAGTACACATGTCATGAACATCGAGTATTGTATGTAAGTGTTGAATCACCAAATTGTAGCCTGAAACTAATATTACATTGTGTATTAACTAACTAGAATTAAATAAAAATTTAGAAAAAAAGGAAAAAAACCCACAAATATCTTAGTATTCTTTACTCACCTGTCATTTTCTTGTGATGATGTGAGATGATAAAATGCCGACATGATGAAGTGAAGTGAGGTGAACAATGTAGATATTGTGACGTAGTGTGAGGTGACTAATGATCTTCTGATACCTCAGAAAGAGGTTTATCTGTTTCCAGACCACAGTTGACCGTTGGTAACTAAAACTACAGAAAGCAGGACCATGGATAAAGGAGGTGGGGGAGCCTATTGTACAGGTAACATTGTCTGATAGTTCCATCTAATCTTTTAGCAACTTGCCTATGTCTGCTAAGTAGCTGTGTGAACTTTTAGAAGTAACTTACTTTTATACCTCAGAGACCTTATCTTTATTTGTAAGTGTACTTACCTGGTAGAATGATTGTGAGGATTAAAGACTTAATATGTCAAGAGCTCAGAACCTAGTGATCACTTAATAAATGTTAGCTATTTTCTGGCTTCTTTACATATTTTTTTTTCTTAAAGCTTACGGCCCTACTTATACTTTTCAACCCTGTTTCCTGCTAATTAAGATTTTAATGAAGTAAGGTAATTAGGTCAAAAAGTATAGTAGATTCTAGGACAGGTTCAGGAAATATGTTAATACCTAGAGTTAGCTGAAAGTATACTGATGACATTGCATGATTGTAGAATGCATAGCAGCCTACCATACAATGTAACTTCAATAAGATGAAAACAGAGAGGGAGGCAAACCATTCAGACACGACAACTGGATATTTTAAAAAGTAAAAACTAAAGAATTTACTGTGAAAATTATAATAAATTGCTATCCCTTATTTTTGAGTAGTGCTTCAGTGTAGTTTTTCAGATACTATTTCAGTTGGCTCCTCTCCCTAAGCTATAGGATAATCAAGAGTTACTTTAAGGGGTGCCTGGCAGCTTAGTCTGTTAGGCAGACATTTTGGCGCAGGTGGTGATCTCAGAGTCCTGAGATCGAGCCCCACAAAACATTCCCCGCTCAGTGGGGAGTCTGCTCCTCCCCCTCCTTCCCCGCTCCACCCCCCACTCCGGTGCATGCTGTCTCTCTCTCTCTCCAAAAAAAAAAATCTTAGGAAAAAACACCAAAAACTTAGGGGTGCCTGGGTGGCTCAGTCAATTTAGCATCTGCCTTCAGCTCAGGTCATGATCTCAAGCTCCTAGGATGAAGCCCTGCATCAGGCTTCCTGCTTAGCAGGGAGTCAGCTTTCCCTCTGCCTGCTGCACCCCCAGCTTGTGCTCTCGGTCTCTCTCTCTCTCTCTTAAATAAATAAATAAATAAATAAATAAAATCTTTTAAAAAACAAAAGGAAAAAACAACAACAACAAAAAAACCCAGTCATTTTGAAAGGTAGGTTTCTACAATGAATTCTGGAACACTGAAAAGAAATGAGAAAAAAAGATCATTTGGATCACTAAAAAAAAAAAAAAAAAAAGGTTTCTGATTTTCATTAAAATATGATGACTTGCCCAGAATTATTATTTATATTTAGGAAGAAATTTAAATTGTTGAGTTTTTAAAGATTAAACTGTCCTGGCTGGTACAGCTTATTGATGTTTGTTTAACTTAAGATTTTAATTCCAATGTCTGTAATTCAGCAATAGCGATAACTTTGGTCTTGACAGCTTTCAGCTCTGGAATAGGAAATAACATATTTGATTTTCTGAGCCTTTTGGGCATCTAGTATTTTTGAACATTATACTAAAAAAATTAAGAAAAGACCTCTTAAAAAATAAACTGATAGTAAGGAAGTAAGAAGAATAAAAACATTTTTCTACATATTCTCCCTTCTTTTAAACTTATAAAACTCTTCATGTATTTAGTAAAAGACTCAGGTTAAATGAGCACTCGACCTCTAAGGGATAAGAAAGGTGGCATTTTTAATACTTCTAGTCAATTTTGAAAGGCAAATATTTTTATGATTAAAGAGTTTGGCAATTCAAATTATTACTGAAGTTTTTTGAATTAAAAAAGTGTATAATTTTGATTAGGATAAAAGAAGCTCCTTTCTAATTCAGTAAAAATGATACTTGAATACTTCTACCTTTAAATCAAGTTTATTACAGTTGGGGCTCTCACTTGGCCGGTTAGAACTGATCAAACGTAGCGTGTGTAATCTGTCAATTTTATTTTTTGGACTTTGTGCACTGGGGCTAAGTAGGCCCCAGTGGCTATGAATATGATGCATATTATTTAAATAAATGATATCATCTCCTACACAGCACTGCTGAACTATTTCATAATGGACAGCTGGACTGATCCAGGCCAACATAACGGGGAAGGGTTTGTCTTGAATGATCTGTCAGCCTCTTTGGCCCAGATCCTGCATTTCAAGGCTTTCCTTCTCTTCCTCTGGAACTGACTCTCCTCCATCCTTTTGTTCTAGTTCGTTTTGGCCAGATAGCATTTGGAGTGGTAATTCACAGTAAGCTCTCAGTAGCTTAGAATTATTTTCTCAGTGAATAAACTTATATTTATATATTTATATCTTAAAGAGGGTTTAGCAAAAGGGCACAGCCCCAAAGAACCCCAAATGGTAGAATTTTAGGTGTTAAATGGGGAGAATTTTTGGTCTTTGGGTATTGGAAGCCATGCTATACCCATTCTATGAATATTAGTAAGTGGCATGGGCTAATAAATCCAATCCTGTTGGTAAGGAAAAATATTACTAAGAATCCTGGAAAGAAATAGTGGATCATGAACTAACAACTGCCTAATTGAACCAATAATTATTGAATTCCGACTATATGCTCTAGTTTTCTTGCCCATCGTAGATTGTGGTGGCTACATTTTTAAAAGTCTAAGTCAAGATATATATAAAAAATCATTTTCAGATTTGTGTAGGTTTACATAGTCTTCATAGGAAATTAAACTTAAATTGGGGCACCTGGGTGGCTTAGTGGGCTAAGCCTCTGCCTTCAGCTCAGGTCATGATCTCAGGGTCCTGGGATCGAGCCCCATATGAGCCCCATATCGAGCCCCATATCGGGCTCTCTGCTCAGCAGGGAAACTGCTTCTCCCTCTCTCTCTGCCTGCCTCTCTGCGTGCTTGTGATCTCTCTCTGTCAAATAAATAAATAAAATCTTTAAAAAAAAACAATTTAAGTCAGTTCTACATATATTGTCTTAGTTTGGACTGCCTTATTATTATTATTATTATTTTTTATTGTGGCATCTTTGTCATCATAATAAGATGAAAACAGAGAGGGAGGCAAACCATTAGTTTGGACTGCTTTAAGAAAAGTGCCATAGGGGTGCCTGGGTGGCTCAATGGGTTAAAAGCCTCTGCCTTTGGCTCAGGTCATGATCCTGGAGTCCTGGGATTGAGCCCCACATCGGGTTCTCTGCTCATCAGGGAGCCTGCTTCCTCCTCTCTCTCTGTCTCTCTGCCTACTTGTGATCTCTGTCTGTCAAATAAATAAAATAAAATCTTAAAAAAAAAAAAGATAAATGCCATAGACAGGATGACTTAAACAGTAAACACTTAGTTTTCACTGTTCTGAAGTCTGGGAGGTCTAAGATGAAAGTGCTGACTGATTAGGTTCCTGGTGAGGGCCCTCTTCCTGGTTTACATATGGCTGTTTTCTTGCTATGCCCTCACATGCCGGAGAGAAGCGGCAAGTTCTTTGGTGTCTCTTCTTAGAAGGACACTACTCCTGTATGAGGGTCCCATCTTCATGACTTAATTGCCTCCCATAGGCCCAGTCTCCAAACACCATCCTGCTGGGGGTTAGGGTTTCAACATATGAATATGGGCGGGGGGCACAAACATGTGGTCCAAAATCTAAATATTTTCCTGATACAAAACCCTGGTCTCATGGTTGCCTTGGGCAGTACATTGTGGTTAAGAGCACCGGTCTTAGGGCACCTGGGTGGCTCAGTGGGTTAAGCCGCTGCCTTTGGCTCAGGTCATGATCTTAGGGTCCTGGGATCGAGTCCCGCATCCGGCTCCCTGCTCAGCAGGGAGCCTGCTTCCCTCTCTCTCTCTGCCTGCCTCTCTGCCTACTGTGATCTCTCTCTGTCAAATAAATAAATAAAATCTTAAAAAAAAAAATAAGCACCGGTCTTAGAGTCCAGCAGATGCTGAGAAAGTGATCATTCTGAACTTGCTTTTTGCCAAATGCAGATAGTAATAGATCCATTCTCCTATGACAGTTATGAAGATTCAGTCCTATAAGGATATCCTATGTGTCATCTAGTATGATGCCAGAAACAAGGGAAATGCTCACTAAATTGTAGTTATTCTAATATGTTAATGTTACTATTTAATCAAAAATACTGCTTATGGGGGCATCTCTTGTATGGGAGAAAGGAGTCGAAGAAATGGTAGGAATAAAAATTAGCATAAACAAATTCGGGAGCTACTTTGTTGGTCAGTCACAGGGAGTGGAACAGCTGGTACAAGGCAGGGAGAAAAATACATAGCATGGAGCCAGCTGCAAGGGGGCGTCAAGAAGGATGTGAACATAGCAGGCATGTGACTAAGGGAAGTTCAAGGTTTTTTTTTGTTGTTTTGTTTTGTTTAAGTTTTTTTTATTTATTTGACAGAGATCACAAGTAGGCAGAGAGACAGGCAGAGAGAGAGGAAGGGAAGCAGGCTCCCTGCTGAGCAGAGAGCCTGATGCGGGGCTCGATCCCAGGACCTTGGGATCATGACTTGAGCCAAAGGCAGAGGCTTTAACCCACTGAGCCACCCAGGCGCCCCAAGTTCAAGGTTTTTGTCAGAACAGTCACTCTGCTGCTAGCTGCCCTGTCCCTGGAAACCCCACCTTATGATAATGAAATTATAATAAGAAAGATGATGCCCAAATGGGGAAATTATAATTACAAGGGGTAGTCAGACATCCTTTAATCAGCTCCACTTTGTGAGAAAGCTGGGGGGGGGAAGTGGGGGATGGAGTAAGTAATGCAAAATGAACTCTTTTTTTTTAATTTTTATTTTTTATAAACATATATTTTTATCCCCAGGGGTACAGGTCTGTGAATCACCAGGTTTACACACTTTACAGCACTCACCAAAGCACATACCCTCCCCAATGTCCATAACCCCACCCCCTTCTCCCAAACCCCCTCCCCCCAGCAACCCTCAGTTTGTTTTGTGAGATTAAGAGTCACTTATGGTTTGTCTCCCTCCCAATCCCATCTTGTTTCATTTATTCTTCTCCTACCCACTTAAGCCCCCATGTTGCATCACCACTTCCTCATATCAGGGAGATCATATGATAGTTGTCTTTCTCTGCTTGACTTATTTCGCTAAGCATGATACGCTCTAGTTCCATCCATGTTGTCGCAAACGGCAAGATTTCATTTCTTTTGATGGCTGCATAGTATTCCATTGTATATATATACCACATCTTCTTGATCCATTCATCTGTTGATGGACATCTAGGTTCTTTCCATAGTTTGGCTATTGTGGTCATTGCTGCTATAAACATTCGGGTGCATGTGCCCCTTTGGATCACTACGTTTGTATCTTTAGGGTAAATACCCAGTAGTTCAATTGCTGGGTCATAGGGCAGTTCTATTTTCAACATTTTGAGGAACCTCCATGCTGTTTTCCAGAGTGGCTGCACCAGCTTGCATTCCCACCAACAGTGTAGGAGGGTTCCCCTTTCTCCGCATCCTTGCCAGCATCTGTCATTTCCTGACTTGTTGATTTTAGCCATTCTGACTGGTGTGAGGTGATATCTCATTGTGGTTTTGATTTGTATTTCCCTGATGCCGAATGATATGAAGCACTTTTCATGTGTCTGTTGGCCATCTGGATGTCTTCTTTGCAGAAATGTCTGTTCATGTCCTCTGCCCATTTCTTGATTGGATTATTTGTTCTTTGGGTGTTGAGTTTGCTAAGTTCTTTATAGATTTTGGACACTAGTCCTTTATCTGATATGTCGTTTGTAAATATCTTCTCCCATTCTGTCAGTTGTCTTTTGATTTTGTTAACTGTTTCCTTTGCTGTGCAAAAGCTTTTGATCTTGATGAAATCCCAATAGTTCATTTTTGCCCTTGCTTCCACTGCCTTTGGCGATGTTCCTAGGAAGATGTTGCTGTGGCTGAGGTCGAAGAGGTTGCTGCCTGTGTTCTCCTCAAGGATTTTGAAGGATACCTTTCTCACATTGAGGTCCTTCAACCATTTTGAGTCTATTTTTATGTGTGGTGTAAGGAAATGGTCCAATTTTATTTTTCTGCATGTGGCTGTCCAATTTTCCCCACACCATTTATTGAAGAGGCTGTCTTTTTTCCATTGGACATTCTTTCCTGCTTTGTCGAAGATTAGTTGACCATAAAGTTGAGGGTCTATTTCTGGGCTCTCTATTCTGTTCCATTGATCTATGTGTCTGTTTTTGTGCCAGTACCATGCTGTCTTGATGATGACAGCTTTGTAATAGAGCTTGAAGTCCGGAATTGTGATGCCACCAACTTTGGCTTTCTTTTTCAATATCCCTTTGGCTATTCGAGGTCTTTTCTGGTTCCATATAAATTTTAGAATTATTTGTTCCATTTCTTTGAAAAAGATGGATGGTACTTTGATAGGAATTGCATTAAATGTGTAGATTGCTTTAGGTAGCATAGACATTTTCACAATATTTATTCTTCCAATCCAGGAGCATGGAACATTTTTCCATTTCTTTGTGTCTTCCTCAATTTCTTTCATGAGTACTTTATAGTTTTCTGAGTATAGATTCTGTGCCTCTTTGGTTAGGTTTATTCCTAGGTATCTTATGGTTTTGGGTGCAATTGTAAATGGGATTGACTCCTTAATTTCTCTTTCTTCTGTCTTGTTGTTGGTGTAGAGAAATGCAACTGATTTCTGTGCATTGATTTTATATCCTAACACTTTACTGAATTCCTGTATAAGTTCTAGCAGTTTTGGAGTGGAGTCTTTTGGGTTTTCCACATATAGAATCATATCATCTGCGAAGAGTGATAATTTGACTTCTTCTTTGCCGATTTGGATGCCTTTAATTTCCTTTTGTTGTCTGATCGCTGAGGCTAGGACCTCTAGTACTATGTTGAATAGCAGTGGTGATAATGGACATCCCTGCCGTGTTCCTGACCTTAGCGGAAAAGCTTTCCGTTTTTCTCCATTGAGAATGATATTTGTGATGGGTTTTTCATAGATGGCTTTGATGATATTGAGGTATGTGCCCTCTATCCCTACCCTTTGAAGAGTTTTGATCAGGAAGGGATGCTGTACTTTGTCAAATGCTTTTTCAGCATCTATTGAGAGTATCGTATGGTTCTTGTTCTTTCTTTTATTGGTGTGTTGTATCACATTGACTGATTTGCGGATGTTGAACCAACCTTGCAGCCCTGGAATAAATCCCACTTGGTCGTGGTGAATAATCCTTTTAATGTACTGTTGAATCCTATTGGCTAGTATTTTGGTGAGAATTTTATCATCTGTGTTCATCAAGGATATTGGTCTATAGCTCTCTTTTTTGATGGGATCCTTGTCTGGTTTTGGGATCAAGGTGATGCTGGCCTCATAAAATGAGTTTGGAAGTTTTCCTTCCATTTCTATTTTTTGGAACAGTTTCAGGAGAATAGGAATTAGTTCTTCTTTAAATGTTTGGTAGAATTCCCCCGGGAAGCCGTCTGGCCCTGGGCTTTTGTTTGTTTGGAGGTTTTTAATGACTGTTTCAATCTCCTTACTGGTTATGGGTCTGTTCAGGCTTTCTATTTCTTCCTGGTTCAGTTGTGGTAGTTTATATGTTTCTAGGAATGCATCCATTTCTTCCAGATTGCCAAATTTGTTGGCATAGAGTTGCTCATAGTATGTTCTTATAATAGTTTGTATTTCTTTGGTGTTAGTTGTGATCTCTCCTCTTTCATTCATGATTTTATTTATTTGGGTCCTTTCTCTTTTCTTTTTGATAAGTCTGGCCAGGGGTTTATCAATTTTATTAATTCTTTCAAAGAACCAGCTCCTAGTTTTGTTGATTTGCTCTATTTTTTTTGGTTTCTATTTCATTGATTTCTGCTCTGATCTTTATGATTTCTCTTCTCCTGCTGGGCTTAGGGTTTCTTTCTTGTTCTTTCTCCAGCTCCTTTAGGTGTAGGATTAGATTGTGTACCTGAGACCTTTCTTGTTTCTTGAGAAAGGCTTGTACCGCTATATATTTCCCTCTCAGGACTGCCTTTGCTGTGTCCCACAGATTCTGAACCGTTGTATTTTCATTATCATTTGTTTCCATGATTTTTTTCAATTCTTCTTTAATTTCCCGGTTGACCCATTCATTCTTTAGACGGATGCTTTTTAGTCTCCATGTATTTGGGTTCTTTCCAAACTTCCTCTTGTGATTGAGTTCTAGCTTCAGAGCATTGTGGTCTGAAAATATGCAGGGAATGATCCCAATCTTTTGATACTGGTTGAGTCCTGATTTAGGACCGAGGATGTGATCTATTCTGGAGAATGTTCCATGTGCACTAGAGAAGAATGTGTATTCTGTTGCTTTGGGATGAAATGTTCTGAATATATCTGTGATGTCCATCTGGTCCAGTGTGTCGTTTAAGGCCTTTATTTCCTTGCTGATCTTTTGCTTGGATGATCTGTCCATTTCAGTGAGGGGAGTGTTAAAGTCCCCTACTATTATTATATTATTGTTTATGTGTTTCTTTGATTTTGTTATTAATTGGTTCATATAGTTGGCTGCTCCCACATTGGGGGCATAGATATTTAAAATTGTTAGATCTTCTTGTTGGACAGACCCTTTGAGTATGATATAGTGTCCTTCCTCATCTCTTATTATAGTCTTTGGCTTAAAGTCTAATTGATCTGATATAAGGATTGCCACTCCTGCTTTCTTCTGATGTCCATTAGCATGGTAAATTCTTTTCCACCCCCTCACTTTCAATCTGGAGGTGTCTTCGGGCTTAAAATGAGTTTCTTGGAGGCAACATATAGATGGGTTTTGTTTTTTTATCCATTCTGATACTCTGTGTCTTTTGATTGGGGCATTTAGCCCATTAACATTCAGGGTAACTATTGAGAGATATGAATTTAGTGCCATTGTATTGCCTGTAAGGTGACTGTTACTGTATATTGTCTCTGTTCCTTACTGATCTACCACTTGTAGGCTCTCTCTTTGCTTAGAGGACCCCTTTCAATATTTCCTGTAGAGCTGGTTTGGTGTTTGCAAATTCTTTCAGTTTTGTTTGTCCTGGAAGCTTTTAATTTCTCCTTCTATTTTCAATGATAGCCTAGCTGGATATAGTATTCTTGGCTGCATGTTTTTCTCGTTTAGTGCTCTGAAAATATCATGCCAGCTCTTTCTGGCCTGCCAGGTCTCTGTGGATAAGTCAGCTGCCAATCTAATATTTTTACCATTGTATGTTACAGACTTCTTTTCCCAGGCTGCTTTCAGGATTTTCTCTTTGTCACTAAGACTTGTAAATTTTACTATTAGGTGACGGGGTGTGGGCCTATTCTTATTGATTTTGAGGGGCATTCTCTGAACCTCCTGAATTTTGATGCTCGTTCCCTTTGCCTATTGGGGAAATTCTCCCCAATAATTCTCTCCAGTATACCTTCTGTTCCCCTCTCTCTTTCTTCTTCTTCTGGAATCCCAATTATTCTAATGTTGTTTTGTCTTATGGTGTCACTTATCTCTCGAATTCTGCCCTCGTGGTCCAGTAGCTGTTTGTCCCTCTTTTGCTCAGCTTCTTTATTCTCTGTCATTTGGTCTTCTATATCACTAATTCTTTCTTCTGCCTCATTTATCCTAGCAGTGAGAGCCTCCATTTTTGATTGCACCTCATTAATAGCTTTTTTTGATTTCAACTTGTTTAAATTTTAGTTCTTTTATTTCTCCAGAAAGGGCTTTTATATCTCCTGAGAGGGTTTCTCTAATATCTTCCATGCCTTTTTCGAGCCCGGCTAGAATTTTGAGAATTGTCATTCTGAACTCTAGATCTGACACATTACCAATATCTGTATTGATTAGGTCCCTAGCCTTTGGTACTGCCTCTTGTTCTTTTTTTTTGTGGTGAATTTTTCTGCCTTGTCATTTTGTCCAGATAAGAGTATATGAAGGAGCAAGTAAAATACTAAAGGAGTGGCAACAACCCCAGGAAAATATGCTTTAACTAAATCAGAAGAGATCCCAAATCGTGAGGGGGAGAAAGGGGATAAAAAGAGGTTCAAAAAGAAAGAAAGAAAAAAAAAGAAAAAAAAGAAAATGAATAAAGAAAAATATAAAAAAGAAAAAATATGTATATTAGATAAAGTAGTTAAAAAACGTTAAAAAAGAAAAGGGTAAAAGTTAAAACAAATTTTAGCAGAAGAAGAGAAAAAATAATGAAAATGAAAAAAATTAAATTAACTGCAAAACTAAAAAAAAATCATAGGGAGAAAGCCATGAATTCCGTGCTTTGCTTTCTCTTCCTCTGGAATTCTGCTGCTCTCCTTGGTATTGAAACCGCACTCCTTGGTAGGTGAACTTGGTCTTGGCTGGATTTCTTGTTGATCTTCTGGGGGAGGGGCCTGGTGTAGTGATTCTCAAGTGTCTTTGCCCCAGGTGGAATTGCACCGCCCTTACCAGGGGCCGGGCTGAGTAATCCGCTCGGGTTTGCTTTCAGGAGCTTTTGTTCCCTGAGCGCTTTCCGTAGAGTTCCGGAGGACGGGAATACAAATGGCGGCCTCCTGGTCTCCGGCCTGGAGGAGCCCAGAGCCCGGGGCCCCACTCCTCAGAGAATAGCGCCCAGTTGCTCCCATCTGCCTGACCTCCGGCCGCGCTCCGAGCTCACCGAGCCTGCGACCGGTTCAAGGTAACCCCCAGCTGTGAGCTTACTGTCGGCTCTGTCTCTGTAGCCGGTTTTCCTGTTCCAATACCCGCAAGCTCTGTGACACTCAGACACCCCCATCCTTCTGTGACCCTGTGGGACCTGAGGCCACGCTGATCCCGCATGGGCTTCGCCCCGGTTTAGCCTCTGGAGAGCTGTCCCTCAGCGGAACAGACTTTTAAAAGTCCTGATTTTGTGCTCCGTTGCTCCGCCGCTTGCCGGGAGCCGGCCCCTCCCCCCGGGGTCTATCTTCCCGTCGCTTTGGATTCACTTCTCCGCCGGTCCTACCTTTCAGAAAGTGGTTGTTTTTCTGTTTCCAGAATTGCTGTTCTTCTTCTCTTCGATCTGCCGATGGATTTGCAGGTGTTTGCAATCTTTAGATAAGGCATCTAGCTGATCTTCTGTTAGCTGATGTAGTCTCAGCCTGCTACTTCTCCGCCATCTTGACTCCTCCCCCACAAAATGAACTCTTGTAGGAAATTGACTTAATAACAAAAAGGGTGTGTGGAGACTGTTTTTTTTTTTCTAAATTAATTAATTTATTTTCAGAAAAAACAGTATTCATTATTTTTTCACCACACCCAGTGCTGCAGACTGTTGTTTAAGACCTTTGGATATTGCTAATTTCTTCCTTGACCTACTGACTCCCCTCGATTTGGCGCAAGTAATAAAGCACACAGGTGTCTGTGTTTTCCTGTTCTACTTATTGGCATTGTCAACTATTTAAAGAAACAGACGGAGAAAAGGTGAAAGTGTTTTCCTCTGATCCCTGGAGGAGGTTAGTGTGTTTCAGGGGAACCTCAGAGGACAGTTAGTGTTTTGTTCCTCATCCTTAACTTTGCCTGAAAAGGATGGGCCCACCCAGAACAAGGAATAGAGCAGGGAGTCAGTAATCATGACTTGTTTCATGTACATACACATGCACATATATGCATACATACGTGTATATAATGTGAGCTAATGTCTTTGGTAGGGCACATGGAACCATGATCCTTGGGCTTAGAATTTTGGATCTATTTGGAGAAAGTACACAGAACAGAATGGCATGAGCAGCACATCTATATGGTCAGTGTAATGTGGAGTAAAATTGCTTTCTGTGTCTTGCTGTTTAAGGGAATGTGTAAGTCAGGACGGATGAGTCAAAGACCTCATGTTTGTATTGCCTTAGAGTCTCCATTCCCCACAGCAAGTTGGTAAAGATGCAATAAACTCTTCTTTCTCTTGGTCCTTTTCAGACCTTTTCTCTGCTTACTTTGCATTTCAGCTTCTCTTGTCCTATCCCAGACACTAACACCTTGACCTCATTTCCTGCCTGTCTCTCTGGTCTGTCACTGCAGCATGGAGACATGTTTTATATTCATAAACTTGCCTTTTATATTTGGTTTCCTAGGAGACTTGCCATATTGTAGAAGTAGAGCTATAGCCATGGTATAAAGGTAAAGGGGGCAAGGTAGCAATGGTTCCAGACTTAACTCTTGATTTCTCTTATCCTTTAAGAGAAAACTCAAGACATCTGGAGACAGTTTATGTTCAGCCTTCTTCTAGCCTAGTCTAGAAAGTAAGTTTGAAATGGCTCAGTAGTGAATGGGAGTTCTGTAATGCTCTAAGTTAGATTAGGAGAAGTGACCTTTTGATATTCATTGGATAAATCCATACTGTAGGGGTAATAACTCTGCTACCTGCCTTCTCTGTAGTTTTTGCTTTTCTAACCATATATCAGCTCTATTTTTCTAGTGTCCTCTGCTGTGTAATCTGGGAGCCATGGAGTGGGGTGACCCACAATCAGAAAGATTAATTGAAATGAGGTTTTTCGGAACTGAGTATAGCCAGCCTTTGGAAAGCAGGGCTTCAAAATGGGAGGAGAACCAAGAAATGTTTTTATGCTTTGCCCTGTACCAGCTCTCTCTTTGGAAAATTCCCATGATCTGTCCTTATGTTACTTAAACTCACAGCAGAGAGTCAGGTTTTTCTATTATTCTGCTCAGGTTGTAAGGGGAATCTTTAAGTGTAAAGAAGCAATAACAGAGATGTGTTTCACCTGGGGACACTGAGAGTCTGTTACTCTGATTACAAAATGTGACATTTTGTAACATTCCTGAAAACTGTCCCTTCATTTGCTGCCTCTTTTCTGGGTGATGGGTTGAGTAGTCCTGGGAAATTTGCTTCTACTTTTCTTGTGAACCTTTATTTGGAAGAAGAGGAAGTTAGAGCTGGAATGAGGCATCATTTAATTCTACTAATAAGTTTATTTCAGAGTTATTTACATGCAAAATAAACTCTAATAGATTCTCTTTGTAATCAAGGTAAATACCTAAATATACAGAGTAAAATATGAGTTGTCATTTACCACTCCAATTCTTTTCTCCCTTAGTCCTCTTGATGAAGTGAACACCTCCTTGTATTAGTCACCTCTTCATGACCTCTGCCTGGATTTAGGCTTCTTCTGAGCCACATACCCTTTCTAGTGAGTCTTCTTGCACATCACATTGTCATCTGTAGTTTTCTCCAGGTTTGGATCTTTTAAGAATTGATCCTAAATGCCTTTTATATTTAGGGAGTCCTGGAATTTCTGGCTCACTCAGAACTTAAATGCACAATTTCTTATCCAGCAAATAATACCCAAAGAAGGTGCAATGCTACAGATTTATTTTGTTTTAATAACTTTTATATGATTTTGCAGAATTTTGAGTAGGCAGGATGGTGGTTGCTTATGCTTATTCTATATTTGACCTAATCTCTCCATCTAAATTTAGAGATGAGGTTAAGATAGTGAGGTTGACTTGCCTATAGCTGCACTGTGTGCCTAGAGTGGAGTCTGTTAAAAGAAATCAGTAAAAGGGGTTAAGTCAAGACTTCAATGAGGTTCTGTGAGCCTTGGTTGCATACTCTTTCCATGGCAAAACACTGACTCTCTAAGTTTTCTATAAATTGTGAGCATTTCTAGGCTGGTCAGTGTTATTTGAGAGGTAGATATTTAAAACATAAGATTCTGGTTGAAGGAGCTGTGTGAATTAGCATAGACTTGCAGTAACATAGTCTAAAAAAATTAGCCAAGACCCAGGAGAAATTAGCCTCCAGACAAGTAAGGATGTTAACAGAAATCAATAATGCAGATGGGAGCTCATGTACAACTCTTTGCTTTCTATATTTTTCCTCTGACACTTTGAACATGAAGGTAATGCTAATCACTTCTCTCTCCCATTACTGAGTAGTTTGAACCTATAACACTGACTTAGCACAAATGAAGCCAAGGAGCCAAAGGCAAGATTTTGATGTTCCTCACAACAAATATATTAAATAAACTGCCAAGGGAAGTGTATGGATTTGAAATGAGGGGGTTTTCTGTAGACTTGAGCTAAACTCTACTAACCTACAATTGATAAATCCATTCATTCAGCAAATATTTATCGAGTGCCTACTACATGACAGGACTTGGGGACATAGAATCCTCAGAATCTGGAAGTGAACAAAATAGATGTGGTTTTCTTAAGGCTTTGAGTTGAATATGGATATAAGATGGACATTCGATGGATAATGGCACAAGTAATTGGGTACAGTTGTATTCAGTGTTATAAAAATGAAAAGAGCATGTTAAGATAATTGAGCCTATCCATGCATGGAGAGAAGTCAGTGTGGCTGAGACAGAGATATAGGACTTGGGTCATGTATTTTCTTAGTATATCTTGTCCAGTGACCTTTAACAGCGATCTGTAGAGAAATCCTAGATATTCTAGCATTGAGAAGACTATAAGGCGTATAGGTTTGACTGGATGTATTCTTTCCTTCAGAGTTTTCCTGAGAAGGAAAATCAATTTTCAGAGTACAGTGGGTGACATTAGCCCTATTCATATTCATCCAAAAGCCAAACAAAGTAGACTGTCTATGCTGTTGAAGCCTGAGTGATATCTTCTAGAATTTCAGTAAGCAGTGCTTCCTTTGTCCCAAGTGGTGTTTTTCTTCTACAGAATTTTACTCAGAGTAACTTGGTAATCTATATACCGGGTTTAATTTATTCTGTTTAGGCACTTATCACAAGCTGCATTATTTATGTGGGAATCATTTTGAAGTCTGTGCTTTGCACCTTCCAGACAAAATTAGAATTACAGTATGTAAACTGCACAGGGAAAGGAAATCTCTTCCAAATTAGATTCTCTGTGAGTTTAAATGTGGAAAAGTAGGTGCTATTTTTGTCATCTTTTTTTTTGAATAAATTTAATTTTAGAATAGTTTTAGATTTACAGGAAGATCATGCAGAAAGTAGAAAGAGTTCCCATATATTCCATACCAGCTTTAACCTCTTATATTAATTAATATGGTACATTTGTCATACTCAGTAAACAAATATTGGTAAATATTATGAACTAAAGAGCATACTATATTTAGATTTCCTTAGTTTCCATCTAATGACGTTTTTCTGCCCCAAGATCCTATTCAGGATCCCTCATTATACTTAGTGGTCATGTCTCCTGAGGCTTCCCTTGGCTGTGATGATTTCTTAGAGTTTCCTTTTATGATGACCTTGACAGTTTTGAGGATACTGGTCAGGTGTTTTCTAGGATGCTCCTCAGTTGGGACATGTCTTATATTTTTCTCATGATTAGAATGGGCTTATAGGTCCAGGAGGAAGACCAGAAGACCACAGAGAGAAAATGCCATTCTTATCACAGCAGATCAGGGGTAGAGGTTATCCACATGACTCATCACTGTTGATACGAAATTTGATTGCCTGCTTGGGGTCATGTTTGTCGGGTTTGTCTGCTGCAAAGTTACTCTCCCTACACCATTTTGTCCTTTACCCTTTGGGAGGAAGTCGCTATGTTTGGGTCATCCTTAAGCAATGAGGAGTTTGGCTCCTCCTCATTTAGCCTGGCGTATCCACACGGGTTATCTGGAACTCTGCACAGCAGCTCTCCTCTCTCCCTTTCTCCGTTCCTGTCTCCCTTCTTCCTTTCCCTCCCCTGATCTCTACTCCCTTGGTTTCTTCTCCCCTTGCCCACTCCTCCCCCCACCGCTGTCCTTCCTCCCTCCCTTCCTTTGTTCCTTCTTTCCTTAGTTCCTTTCTTCCCTTGTATCACTATGGATTTACAAGTATTTATACTTAAGATTATAATTCGGTATTCCTTCGTTGCATAAATTGTTTATGTTTTGGCCATTGGACGCTCTTTCTGCCGGTTTCCGTGTCCCTAGATGTGCCCTCACTGTTTTGCTTGTTTGTTTTTTGTTACAAAGAGTGCTCTGTTTATTGCAGCCATTGATGTGCAATCTGCTATAAATCTTAAGGTAAAAAGACCCTAAACAGCCCACCCTCCTGCCCAAACTGGAAATATCTACACTGGAAAAAATATCTTTCTCTTTTGTCATGTTCTCCTTGACCTTGGGCCATCCCTGGTAGGAGCTTCAAGTTTGTGAGTTTGTGCTTGAGCGACCTTTCCTGCACTTGTCTGGAAGAATCAAGATCAGCAGCTCTTTTCCATAAAGGGCCAGGTAGTAAATATTTTCAGCTTTGAGATCCAGAAGGTCTTTGTTGCAGCTGCTTGGCTCTGTCTTTGTAGTATGAAAGCACTATAACAATATGGAAGTAAATGGGGTGGCTATGTTCTAATAAAACTCAACTTAAAAAAGTAGATAGTGGTCTGGGTTTGGTCTGTGGCCTACAGTTTACCAATTTTGGATTAAGAGAACTGCCTCTGCAGATATGAGTTCAAGTCTTGTCATTTACTGACTGTGTGGTGATAGGCAAGTAATTTAACTTCCAGTAACTTCCAGCATTCCTCAGCTCAATGGAAGGCGTAGCAGTAACATTAATGCCAGTCCCCTATAGCAATGGTTTAAATGATGAAAGTAGAGCACATAGCTCCGTGCCTAGCACATGGTTATTAGCTATTATTAGGGTGACTTTATAATTTGCTGCTAAATGAAGACTTCTGGGAGGAAAAAGGGGTGATATGAATAATGATGCTGGGACAGTCAGTATAAACATCTGCCCAAGCATGTGTGGCCATGTTAGCTGTGATTATTAGGATCCTCTTTCTCCTCTTCTAACACCTGCAATTTCCTGCAAATGTTCTGTTCTCCTACTTCTGATGGCAGGACCCAGCTTAGGCTGGGAAATTACCCTTCCTTCTTTGTTCTCTTTCTTTGATCTCAGGAAATGACCTGATTAGATGAATCTTGGACCATATTACTCCATCTGATTCAGCTTAGATACTTTGTGTTAAAATGTGGTGAGTTTCTCCTCTAAGAATGGACATTTTGCAATTAAATGTGATGTTGCACATATGATAAGATTTTATAGTAGCACCCCCCCCCCTTCTGCTTTTACTGAATTTCCCAGCTCTTATCTTCAGATTCATCATTTGCCATTTCCTTTGACCTCTGGTTACTGTGAGCCTTTTAGTCTTTGCTTTCCACGCCCGTTTGTCTTGCCCTGCTCCAGCCTCTTGGTCTAATTACCCTCATTGGGAAACAGTCTGTTATTTCGAGAGATTTAAGTCTTTTTGCTGCAGTTAGTTATTTCTGTTGTCTTGGCATGTAGAGAGAAAACAGAAGTCTGTCTGAGAGCGGAAGAGGAGACATTTGCAATGTTTGTCAGTGTGGTTTTTGCTCTTGTGAGAGAAGGGGCTAAGCCATCATTAGAATGCTGGTTTCTGGGTAGCTCTAGACATATGGATGCAGATTCATTAGCAGTGATGCCCAGAGATGAGCATTTCATCAAGGACTCCTGATGATTCTAATGCACTCCAAAGTTGGAGAACCACAGCATTAGAGAATGTCTGAAAAGGGAGTACAAATTACAAAAAGCTATTTGGAGCCTTATTTTGAAGACAGCTGTTCCTGAAATCAAAGATCTCTCTTCTGTGCCAGAAACCACTGCTAATACTCTAGCCCACGTGAGCTTTCAAGATATTTTCTCTCTGATCACCTTCATCTTTCTCTTTCTTCAGCTATCTGTTGGCTAAGGGAAGTGGTAGAGGGTCCTCTCAGTGGACAGGGAGGAAATAGTGGGGGATGGGGTTTTAGAGAGGCTTTAGAGGGTGGTAGATCAGGTGCATGAAAAAGCGTGAAGAAGTTTTCCCAAGTGGGGCTGACGGTGATAGGGAGTCAAGGATTGAGAACTGCGTAAAGGAGACTCCAGAGGGTAAGGGAAGGGGGAGTTCAGGGACAGGTGGAAAAATAGTTGAGGAAGCAAAAACCACAAGAGATGGAAGGACAAATTTAAATCCAACTTGGGAAGTTTCGGGAGCAGGATTTAGAAGTTCAGCAAATTCAGGGTTTTGTTTGTAAGTATACGTTGGTTTGATAATCAACTATTTACCCAGATCATCTTCTTTGGTGTTTGTTCAAAATGCAGTTATTTTGAGATAGGTATTTCAAATACCTTTAGTGATTTAACTGGCAGAAATTTCCAAAAATCCTAATGTTGTAATTGAATAGGACCTGTGTTCATGCTTAACGGTATTTCTTAGTCTCCTATGTAACCAACCTCTAATCTGTGCATGTACCATGCTAGGCACTGTTGGGGAGACAGAAAGGTATAACTCATCGTCTTTAAAGAGCTTTGGTTCCTGGGGACAATCAAGAAATGCATGCATGAAAAGTAGAGTAGTAATAAAGCATATGTGGGAGTGCCTGGGTAGCTCAGGTGGTCAAGCGGCTGGCTTCGGCTCAGGTCATGATCTTAGGATACTGGGATCCAGCCCAGCATTGGACTCCCTGCTCAGTGCAGAGTCTACTTCTCTCTCTCTCCCTCTGCCACTCCCCCAGCTTGTGCGCGCTCGCTCTCTCTCTCTCACTCTCTTTCTCAAATAAAATAAAATCTTAAAGAAAGTAAAGGGTATGCAATTATTAAATGTCTCATTCTTCTATTAAGTAGCTCAGAGGGGATGGCCTTTTGAAAGAGATGTCTTGGGATAGTCTTCAAAGGATAAGCATGATGAATTAATAAAAAGAAAAGGAACATTTTAGATGGGCATATGGTCAAAAAGGTATGGAATAAACAGTATGCATCACTGGTGTGAGGGAGGACAAGTTGTTCCATCTGGTCAACCCAGTAGATTGTATCTGGGGACAGTGGAAGGTAATGGGAAACATCAGCTTGGGGTCAGATTATAAAGGGTCTTTGTTATTTATTTATTTATTTATTTATTTATAATTATTTATTTTTTATAAACATATATTTTTATCCCCAGGGGTACAGGTCTGTGAATCACCAGGTTTACACACTTCACAGCACTCACCAAAGCACATACCCTCCCCAATGTCCATAATCCCACCCCCCTTCTCCCAACCCCCCTCCCCCCAACAACCCTCAGTTTGTTTTGTGAGATTAAGAGTCACTTATGGTTTGTCTCCCTCCCAATCCCATTTTGTTTCATTTATTCTTCTCCTACCCGCTTAAGCCCCCATGTTGCATCTTTGTTATTTTTTTAAAGATTTTATTTATTTATTTGACAGACAGATATCACAAGTAGGCAGAGAGGCAGGCAGAGAGAGAGAGGAAGGGAAGCAGGCTCCCTGCTGAGCAGAGAGCCCAACGCGGGGCTAAATCCCAGGACCCTGGGATCATGACCTGAGTTGAAGGCAGAGGCTTTAACCCACTGAGCCACCCAGGCGCCTCTATAAGGGGTCTTTAAAGCCAGACTGTATTATTCTGTTAAAAATCATAGGGGCCTAGTACAGGGGATTTAGATAGTAGAGGAATAATATGCTAAGAATTATATTGTAGAAAGTTTTTTTTGGTGTAAGGTGATTAAAGGGTCTTTTAATAGTGTGATCCCACTAAGAGTTTGACGAAGGGGACCATACGGACACTAGACACATGAAGCTATATAAATTTAAATTAATTTAAATGAGAAACCAGATCCTTACCTGTCTGTGTTTGATTTCAAATGCTGAATAGCCACACATAGCTAATGGCTACCAGATTGGACAATACAGGTAAAGAACATGTCTGTTAATATAGAAATTCTGTTGGATTTGCACACTCTTAACTCCTGTGCCTGTGTTCTTAAATGATTCACTCTGTTACCTTTCATTAACAAAAAACCCACTTTCTGATTGAGTAGCTAGCCCCAAGGGGGGAGAATCAGATAGGACTGGTAGAACCTTTGGTGGTTTCTTTCTGAACATATTAATGAAATTTATTATGAACCTAAATATCTTAAGTCTTTTCAGTGTGTTAGGTGAACTTTAGTACTATGGGTAGGGGATAAACTGGTATTAATTGAACATAGTGTATCTCTACATGATAACAATGTGCCTTTGTCTCCTGAGGGGAGTGGATTACAATGTGTTTGCAGATGGGGCCTCAGTTCTGATTCAAGTATTCCGTTCCAGCTGCAAGTTAGCAGCTTGGAAAGACAGCATTAATGATGGTTTTAAGTCCTGTCCCCTCTCAGGTTTTTTCTTAAGTGGCTTTTCAGCTCAGTTCTGCACTTTTAATGGCTACAAAAGTATACTGAAAAGATGGATGGCTTTTCTCCCTGAGCACAATATTGCTAAGGCAAGGTTGCCAATTACACTGCTGTGTGATCCAGAATCTGGGATAATGTTAAACTGTAGAGACATTTATTTCCTTATTTCAAATGAAATGGAGAATCTCACCGCTACTGGGAGGAGCTGGTGTGTAATTCTTTAGCTGTTAGGATAGCAATGTTGTATTTGCTGTAAACATAGACATCTAGCCAAAATGCTTTACCAATTTGTAACATAAGGTCTCGGGAGGACTAACCTTTTTCTTGAAGAGAGTGGCTGGGAGAGCCTGATCAGAATGTTCTGTTGGTAAATTGTTTTGGTCTTGGGGGTACTGTGCTGCCCCCTCTGGTTTGCTTGGACAAGAATATTAAGCCTATGATAACTTCAGGAGGCCTTCTCAACTGTGCTTTCTCTTAGTTCCAGCAAGACACTCATGCAGCACGTTGGACTGGGTGAATGTGTTTTATGCAAGACTGGCTTCTCTATTTTTGTTGCTTCCCTTCAGAATTCTTCTTTTCCAAGCTCTTCAGAGTATACTTTTGAGGTATGTGATTCTTTGTGTGGCTTTATAGGAGACAACAAGGCCCATTTCTGGGTGCAGTCAGAGAACTCTGACTTCTTACCCTTGGGAAGCTTCAAAACCCTTCCTGAGAAATGACATTTTCTGAGGGTCAGAGTGTGGTCACGTTGAAAGGAGTATAAGTTTGGTCGAGTCCTGGACTGTGAATATTTACCAAGCACCAGCTTGCTGATAAAATGAATTGTGTGTAAGTCAAATGGGATGTTTTGCTTGTGGGTTTTTTTTTTTTTTTTTCTTGTGCATTTGTCTGCTTCCTACATCCCCCTCCCCAAAACGGGATATATATCCAAGTTTCCACCTTAAACTGAAAGGAGGGTCCTAGGCTCAGGATGAAGATGGTACAGGAAAATTTCATTCTGTTGAATGTACAAGACTAGAGTTTTTATTAGTGAGCCATTTTCCTGAACTCTTGTAATGGATGCTATGTTTTTAGTTAAACGGACTTACATGAATATACTCACCTTTCAACATAAAGGATTTTTGGAATTTATGTTGTTTTGTACTGGGGAACATCAAGGAATAAGATACCTTACTTGACACTGAGGTCAACTTTGGTTGGAAGCTGGCGGGTTGAGGGGAAGAAGCAGTTCTTCCTTGGTTGCTGATCCACAGGGGAGACGGAGAAAACTGTCCTAGTACTGCGAGGCATGTAGGATCCTTTCTGGACTGTCAGAGTTACTCCCATCGCCACTCAAGACACCATGCAGAGGTTGCTATTTCCAAAACTGACACTGTCCTATTGGAAAGGGAAACAGGCCATGACAATGTGTGGCCTAAAATTGGGGGAGAATAAGAAAATGGGGAAACCAAGAGCTACTTTATTGTTATCTACAACACTTATATTTTCGGTTCCTTATTTATTTTTGAATTTCCTTGGTGGACCTCTAAGTTTACTGCACATCAAATTCTATTTAAAATTTTATCTCCTCTCTTTTTGACACTCATCATCTAACTATCAACCTTCCGGAAACCCAGAAACCAGCCATGGTAACATTAGTGAAATTATTAGTCTCTCAGATTCTTTATCTATAAAATGGGATAAAAAATTTAAAAATGGAATGAAGATCCTGTTGATCTGATAGTGTATCTATCGGTCAGTTAGGACTGCTGGAATAGACTACTAGAGGCTGGGTGGCTTAAACAATTCATTTTCTCATAGTTCCATTGGCTGGAAGCCCACAGTTAAGATGCTAAGAAGGTCAGTTTTTCCTCAAGGCTCTTCCTTCGGTTGCAGACAGATGGCTTCTTACTGTATCCTCACAAGGTCCTTTCTCTATATGGCTCCTTGTTGTCCCTTCCTCTTCTTAGAAGGACACTAGTCTTGTTAGGTTAGGACTCCACCCTTATGACCCCATTTAACCTGAATTATCTCCCTAAAAGCCATGTGTCTTCCTATAGTCACATTGGGGGTGACTCCACATCCAAACTTTGGGAGACACAATTGAGTTCATAACAGCAGGATTTGAGTGCAGGATTAAATGAAGTCATGTATGTGAAGTGTCCTCCAAGTGTCTAATAAACAAGAGACCACTCATACATTGAACAAGTCAATTAACTGAGCGCCTGCAGATACCAGCCACTATTCCCATGCTAGAGGTACTGCGGTGAACAAAACAGATGTAAAGGTGTGTTGTTGTGGAGTTGTTGTTGTGTCACAGTTGGTTTTCATTAGCAAAACTGTGAACAACTTCATACAAACCTTACTCTGGTTGCCTAGAGAATTTTATTGGTGTTCTGGTTGGTAGAGTATAGCTAGAATGCTAGAGCAGAAGAAGGTTCGGACTAAATTGGGAATTTTGAGTATCTTCTGGCTCTGGCTTTAACTGTGGACCTTGACAATTCCTTGACTTCTTGGGGCCATTTTTCTTGGCCTCCTCCCTTCGTGAAAGGGGACTGGAAACTGTTCTGTCAATGATGTCTCTTCTAGAGAAATCTGTGGAAGTTCTTGGAGGCATTCATATTCAAGGTTACACCTGTCTCAGGCTTCATATTTCAGAATGCATTTATAGGAAACGTTGTAAAGGTCCCCAAAGTATTTTTCTTGTATACAATGGCTTCAATTACTTTGATTTTTAAATCCATACTTGGCATGGGATACATAAATCTCATCTGAAAGGCGGGTGTTCAGGATGAGAAAAAGAAATCAGGTTGACGCTTTGAATATCCAAGCCCATTAACTTTACTTTAAAATTCAGTGCTATGTTATTGAATTGATTGTATGTCATAACTATACTGAGCAGAAAACTAACTTCTCAAAATGAGATTTCATGGAAATTCAAAAACAATAAGCATGAGGTGGGTATTTACAGGATGTCCACATTTTCATAACGTTGGCAGACATGGATGTTTCATATATTAGAGACAATTTCCTGTAAATGAATTTCCATTTAAAGTTAGTTCATATCCATTTGGTTGTGTTCCTCCCATCCCAAGCCATCTGCATGATCTTTTATAAATGGCATATATCATTTTTATTAAAGCGTTTTGCATCTTCTAAGTTTTGAAACGAATGATGAAGCCAAAATCTCTGAGGATTTATGATCTTAGACTAAAAACACAGCAGGTTTATAGGTTAATTTAACAATTTCTAAGCCACACCATACATTGTCTGGATATGTGCATAGTTCTTACTTGAGGCCCTTGTTGTTAGATCTTTCATAATTGTCAGCATCATGCGAATTACATCATGTCTTGGCCAGATGACTAGAAACAAGTATGGCCACGCTTCGTTTCTCTAGCTCTCTGTCTCTGTTCTTTCATTTTGGTTTCTTATTTTCCTGATTTCTTTCATCCTCTTCCCACCTCTCAATCTGAATTGAGAAATGTTTAATGCTAACAAACTAAGGATTGTAACAAACTCATAACCCACTTGAAAATTGAGTGTAGGAAACTTTCCCACTCCAAGGAGTTTCCTCATTCCTAGTTTTAGAAATAGTTAATCCACTGAATTTTTTTTAGTTAGTTTATTTTATTCAATCCCTTTATACACATTTATTGAGCTCTATCATCTGCCACACTCAAGTTAAGCTCAGGAGAAATCAGAGAAATACAATAGTCCCTCTCATGGAGAAGACCATTCATGTAGAGATGAGATGTAAACCTATAAGGCCCACCTATTTTGCAAAGAAGAAGAGTGGGGATATGAAGTTTGCCCAGAGGAAAGTTGGATGAGGCAGCTCATGGGAAGACCTCCCAGGGAAGCTGTTGTTAAGCTGTTGGAATCTGAAAATTTCAGTGCCAATTGGCAAGGCCTTTTGGTGAGTCTAAGCATTTGTCATCATTCCACCATCCTGTGCCTTCTGTGAACAAGGGACATGGGCAGGTCTCAGTTAGAGATGAATCAGAGATTGTCCCTGCTCACCAAGAGCCCATGCTTATTTCAAAGTTGGGCTATGAGTCTGGTCTGCAGGTAGTCACAGGAGAAGTCCAGCTGAATGGACTGCCCTTGGCACCCTTCCTTTCCACCTTTTCCTTCAGCCACTTCAGGGGGGATGGGTGTTGGTAAACATCAAAAAGAAGGATGTATATGGGAGTCATGGGAAAGGAAGCAGATACCTTGCTTCTCTTGTCCCCACCCCACCAGATTCTCTGTGCTCTGTCATTACCAGGGCCTTTGGCTCTGGCGGTCCGACGTAGAGCTCAGGACAGAGGAGTGGGTTCCCGGAGTGGGTGCCGGCCATATGGCACTATAGACTACCCTCCTACCCTCCGCTGCATTCTCAGGAGATGTCGCTAAACCCATCCCAGTGTCCTTCCTTGCTGAGCACAGACAGGGTCACATTATCCTCCTCAGCACAGGGCTAGGAGCAGCCACTAATGATGGATCATGAATTGGCATGTGAGTCAAAATACTTGGGCTCTTCTTGTCCTAAAATTTTGAGAAAAGGTTTAAACATGTACTTATCGGATTGTAAATGGTGAGCTTTCCTTCTCTTAAACGCCACCCCCCCCCCCCCGAACACTCCCACCCAGGTGAAGACCGTTGAAGAGCAGACAGTCTTAGCAGAGAAGCCTCTTTTAGGAAGGAATACATTGGGTGGTGTGTCCCTCATGGTTTTTTCCTTGGGAACCCATGCAGCAGGAGACGAGATGTCATATCACTCCTGCTGATTTAAGAGAAGCATAACAAATGATAGGGATGTCAGCCAAGGCAAGTAGCTTATTACATAAGGAAAACGTTTTAAATTTCCATGTGCTAAAGTGAAAAAATATGTGTCGAAAGGCCTTGCACATAGTCCTAAAACTTGAACTATCCTCCCTTTCCCAAACATCTTTCGAAAGCTGTCAAATCCTGCCCTATGTCAAGACTCACCTCCGGTGCTGTGTCCCTACGACACGTTTGTTACCACCTCATCCTCCTGGGATTATTCCTGCCTCTGAACCCGGGTCCTCTTACTCTCAGAAACCCTCACCTGCACTTAATCATGTACTGTTCTGTGTCATTGGACACGTTTTCCATTTCTAGGGGAAACTCTCTCATTTCCTGAGGCAAAGGAACAGTTTCTCTCTGGAGAAGTCTCATGGTTGGTTTAAGACTAATGATGGTAAGAATTTATAAAACGAAGAATGGAGAGATAGTAAGAACACAAACATGTTACTTCAGTTATGACAGGGCCTTTCCAAAGGTGTGCTGGAGGAGGAATGTTCGTCTATCTCCAGGGGAAAAGAGGTGCCAAGGCCAAAAGAGAATGGAAACAGCCGAGGGAGGCAAAACTTAATAATAATAGAGTCAATAAGGCAAAACCCACATCACTTCATAGAATTTCCTTAAAATTTTATGAGGGAGGGATTACTTCCTTTCTGTTTGTAGATGAGACAATGGAGGTTCAGAGGTTAAATAATCTGCTCAAAATCCTCAACCAGGAAATAGGGATGTTCAGAAACTGAAGTGTATCTGAGCCTAGTGTCAAGTTCTAATCACAAGACTTTTTTTTTTTTCAAATTTTAAGAGCCACCCAAAACTTTTAGTCCTTTTATATGTATTTGGAATCTCCAAGAGTAAGATAAAATAGCATTTTACAAGCATCTTTTCAGAAACTGGTTTTTTTTTTCCATCAAATTTTCTCAAGACTAGTGTTCTGAGGAATATGTCTCAGGATAAGTGGAACTCAGGTTTTATTATACGTACAGTTTTATCTTTATTAACAAGCTTTTATAGCCACTGTCATTTAATTCTCATAACCTTGGCACAAGGTACATTAGGCATTATTATAGCCATTACACAGGGGAAAATTTAGATCAAATTCAAGTAAGTTTCTCAAGTTTCACATTAAATCATGGAAGAGCAGAGACTGGAATACAGTCAAGGGAAGAGCTATGAGACTATGACGTAAATTCTCAACCCCTGTAGCTGCAGGTTATCAGGATATAGTGGAGCTTGTCTTTTTGATAACAATGAGCAGCCTTCACTAATTTAAAAATGAACTCAGATATATGTTAAGTATTGCTTCTCCGTAGAATTAGTTGTGGAGTGGTATGGATATGTGTTAGGAAGAGGAAAGAACCATTAATAGGAAAGCTTGGCTTGGTTTTGACTTAGAATGGAAGGAACGGATCATTATTAAATATTTTTTAAGAAAACCCTTCAGTTAAGGGTGCTTAGGTGGCTCAGTGGGTTAAAGCCTCTGACTTCGGCTCAGGTCATGATCCCAGGGTCCTGGGATCCGGTCCGCATCCGGCTCTCTGTTCGGCGGGGAGGCTGCTTCCTCCTCCTCTCTCTCTGCCTGGTTCTCCACCTACTTGTGATCTCTGTCTGTCCAAAAAAAAAAAAAAAAAAAAAAAAAATCCTTCCGTTAAACAGCAAGTGTGTACTGGTTCAAATGAAGGCAGCAGATACCTCTTCTTCTACATGGAATTAATGCTTCGTTTACTTGGTTGTTTGAGGAAGACACATCAGTCTTACCTTTATTGGACATTGATGATGAGCCACAAATAGCACTTTCAAGTGATAAGTCATCACTATACTACATGACCTTTAAACAGTCTTTGTCCAGTACTGCTGGTTTTATCATTAGTTTTTGTCCAGGTGGTAGCTTGTTAAGTGAGTGAACTGCCTTCACGTCTTGCTCTGTGATAAACAAATGGACACTGTTCAAGGCTAATCATCAGACATGATATCCGTTTATCATATTTGTCTCTGTGGGTTTTTCCCACCTCTGCTCACAATAGCATCCACATCACCATGATTAATGTCCTTTTATTTACCTCTATCTAACACCACCACTTCCCCATCACCCAAGGAAAGCACACTGGTATATCACTGGTAAACCTCAGCATTTCTTCAGAGACAGCTTATTTTCACTTGATAATTTCTTTGGTAAGCAAGTTGGTTTGCTACTTTTTAGGACCTGCATGGAGTCCTCTCAGTATTCACATGTGAGTCCATTTCCAAACCTTCAATTTCAAAATCTGTGCCAAGCATTCATTAATGTTGATTTCTCAACACTGTGCCAACGTTAACTGTGTAACTGTCATCCTCAAGCTTAAACTCTTGAAGGAACTCTTGAATCCCGTAGTTTCTTGTTAAATATAGCAGGCATAGAATTTTTTTTTTAAAAGGCACTTGTATCTATTCTTTATGGACTATAAAATTCTTCGAGAATGGGACTTTCTTATAAATATCACATGGTGAGGAAATAGACACCAGCAACTTCAGTTCTCACAAGAAGTTTGGGAGAGAGATATGCAGATGAACAATTTTCTTCCAGTCCAACATAGGCTTCTGGGAAAAAGTACTGTTGAATCTGTCAGAAAGAAAAAGATTGCTCTGATTACCTGTGGAGATTCAGCTGTGCTGTCACAATTGGCAGGAATTGCTTCTTTTTTGTGACTGAGTAATATTCAATATATGTGAAATTTCACTTCTTTCTTCATTCATCTGTCGGCAGGCACTCGGGTGGTTACCGTATCTTGGCTGCTGTGAATAGTGCTGAAGTGAAAAAAAATAGGGGTACAGATAAATCTTAAGATACTGATTTGATTTCCTTCAGATAAATACCCAGAAGTAAGATTGCTGAGTCTTGTGGTAGTTCTGTTTTTAAATTTTGAGGAACCAGCTCCCTGTTTTCCATACTGGCTGTACCAGTTTACATTCCCACCATCAATACGTCTTTTCTTAACGTTCTACCAATACTTACCTCCTGTCTTTTTGATACTAGCCGTTCTGACAGGTGGGGGGTGTTATCTCACTGTGATTTTGACTTGCATTTCCCTAATGATAGTGATGATGAGCAGCTTTTCCTATGTCTGTTGGCCATCTTTATGTCTTCTTCGGAAAAGTGTCTGTTCAGATCGTCTGCCCATTTAAAAAATGAAGTAATTTGTTCTTTGCTATTGAGTTGTACAATTACTTATATGTATCTTGAATAGTAACCTCTTATCACATAAATGGTTTGCAAATAATTTCTCCCATTCTGTAGGTTGCGTTTGCATTTTATTGTTTCCTTTGTTGTGCAGAGGTCATTTCAGTTTTCAAGACTTTTGAGGTTTTTAGGATTAAGAATTGGGGATGATGGCCCCATATTTCCCGAGTTAAATGCTCCTAGTTAGGTCTCCCATAGTTTTTTGCACACGTATGTATCATGGCATTTGGCACAATGATGTGAAGTTTCATGTTCACTTCTCTTCTTTAAAATTTTTTTTGGGTATAGTTGACGTACAGTGTTACATTAGTTTCAGGTATACGACATAGTGATTGGATAGGTTTATAAGTGACGCTATGCTCATCACAAGTGAAGCTACCATCTGTCACCGTACAATCCTATTACAATACTGTTGACTATAATCCTTATGTTGTGTCTTTTATTCCCATGATTTACTCATTCCCTAACTGG
Source organism: Mustela erminea (assembly GCF_009829155.1). Lineage (NCBI taxonomy): Eukaryota > Metazoa > Chordata > Mammalia > Carnivora > Mustelidae > Mustela > Mustela erminea. The sequence continues at coordinate 47,704,072 of NC_045614.1, forward strand.
AACCCCATCTCTTATCTCTTTTTGTAATAGACTACGAGGTACCATGTTGAAATCCTTTTTTCCGCAGTGCCTATGGATTAAAAAAATTCTCAGTAAATGTTTGTTGAATAATGAATAAGTACATAATTCAGAGGCCTTTGATGTCTGGGAGTGGTGTGGGCTAAAGCCTATGGAGGAAGCTCGGTGTTAGAATTGGGTAGTATGTTTATACCAAGATTTCTCAACTTTCGCTATATTGATGTTTTGTGCTAGGCAGGTCTTTGATGTGGAGGGCTGTTCTGTGTATCCCAGGATGTTAGGCAGCATCCGTGACCTCTGCTTACTTGATGTCCATAACCTCCTTCTCTCACCCCCTCCCCCCGTTTGATAATGAAAAATATTTCCCAACAGCTGGTGGACACAGTCTTGGACTTGGGAGTTGTGCATACCTGATCTGAAATTGTACTCTTTTCCAAGTTGAGAAAATCAACCTGTACCAGTTTCCCGTGTCTCATTTATTAAATGGGGATAATGAGAGTACCTATTTCCTGAACGGATTGTAAAGATTATGCTGAGAGCATTATGGCAGATAGGAAAAGCTCAATAAAAGATCACTCTGAAACCCTCTCAGGTACCTGGTTACACACAGCACTTAGTTCTGGGGTGAGTTGCTCTGACTCTGTCGCTGTATCTCTCTCTCTTTCTCTGGGTCTGTCTCAGTGCCTGTGTCTCTGTTTCTAGGTCTGTTTCTATCTCTGTCGCTTTCTCTTTCTGTTTCTCTATTTCAGTATTTCTGCCTCTCTATGTTTATCTCTGTCTTTATTTCTCTGACTTGGAGGCTTTGTGTCTGTTTGTATCCCTGTGTCTTTTCCTGTGTCCTTGTGTGTCTCCCTGTCTTTCTCTCTATCCTTCTTTGTTGCTTTGTGTTTCTCTATCCCTTTCTCTGTGTATCTATCTATCTCTGTCTCTTCGTGTCTCAGTATCGCTGTCTAACTGTGTGTCTCTGTGTCTCTCTCTTGCTCTGTCACAAGGCTGTGGGAGGTAGAGTACTTCAATATGATAGAGGCAGGAAGTGGTGTCCTCCAGCTGAAGTAGTCAGAGCTAGATCACAGCGAGCTTTGCCTGCCTAGAGGTATTGGAGGGACAGGAGTTCCTGTTAAAGTTCAAGTTAAAGTGCTCCACATGGGAAGAAAAGGTACAGGGTAGGGAACACAGTCAATGATATGGTAATAGCATTGTACAGTGACAGATGGTAGCTACATGAGCATAGCATAATGTATGAACTTGTCAAATTATTGCATTGTACATCTGAAACTAATGTAACATTGTGCACCAGCTGTATAGCTATACTCAAATAAAAAGAAATCATGAACAGCCCCCCAAAATAGGGGTTATTGATATAGTTAGATTAATATTAAGATAAAATAGCATCTAGCAGAAATGTCTTTAGTTACTCTGATGAAGAATTGGGAGATACTGAAGTTTCCTGATGGGAAGATGGTAGGATTCCAGGAGATTCTGTAGTTGGAAGAGTTGGGTTCTGGGAAAAATCAGGATCTGATTGTAGCAATTTAGGTATGAAGTAATAAAGGTGGAACTAGAATGATGCAGTTGCAATAGTTAGTCAAGAAATACTTGGGGCGCCCGGGTGGCTCAGTTGGTTAAGCCTCTGCCTTCGGCTCAGGTCCTGGTCTCAGGGTCCTGGGATCGAGTCCCGTATGGGGTTCTCTACTCAGCAGGGAGCCTGGATCCCCCTGTCCCTCTGCCTGCCTCTCTGCCTACTTGATCTACTATTTGATTTAACTATTTGATCACTCTGCCTACTTGATTTATTTGAGATCAAAATTTTTTTTCTTAAAATATTGTTTTTTTTTTCTTAAAAAAAATACTCAAAGTAGTGGCAAACTTTGTAGCTGGCAGGGTAGGGCATGTGACACAATTGAAGGAGTGTGGGCTTTTGAATCTGATCAGAGTTGGGTTATTCATTCTGCCAAATACTAGTTGTGGGGGGTTGGGCAAGCAACGGAACAGGACTGAGCTATGATTCATCTCTAAAATGGGGATGACAGTGCCTACCTCAAAGGACTATTTTGTGATGGCTTGAGACATTGTATGCAATTGAGCAGGAAGTATTAGGCACTCAATAATGTGTAGGTACAATTTATAGGGCTCCAAAACGGAGGGAGATCAGAGTTGAGTTGTCTTGGAGCGTGAAGGAATAGTATAGATGGTGAGAGAAGCAATCTGGTTTTATGGGGACCAGACTAATTTAAATCAGATTGTAAGGATAAGTAAATTTTCTAAAGCCAAGGAGACTTCCAGCAATGCAGACTTAAATTTTACAGCACCACTGGGCATCTTTGTGCCCCAGACCTGGTCATTTATAGTTTTTATGAGCCTAGATAGATTTGGAACACTTTGGTTTGCACTTGAATGCAAAATCCACCCCCTCCAAGAAGGGCCATGAAATATGAGGGAAGAAATCCCTGATATTGTTTATACTACAGCGCGGATGGGGGACATGACGAATGAGAGTAATAGCTGGTAACCCACATTAGATCATGATGACAAGGAAATGCATTGTTGGGAACTTTCCTATAAAGAACGGATAGTACCATCCATTCTCTCGGTCGGAAAGTTACTTTTTGAGAAATTATCCTTTCCACCTCTACTTTGCCTTTTCATGGTACTGCGGTTTGATTTAATGCCTCTCTCTCGATGTCTGCTTTTGCACAAAATGCTTTTCACTTTTCTCATGCCATGTCACTCATTGGTGATCATTAATTCAGAGTGCTGGGGTTTGTTGCAGTTTTTATTAGGCATGTTGATAAATTTTGTCTTTGGGTAATTTTGGGTTATGTGTGTTTGTCTATGAAATTGGCATGAGCTTCACAGTGGCTTTTGGCTGCTGGCCTTGGAGAGTATATATCTAACTGCTTTAAAACCTGCTCCATCTTTCTCTGACGTCCCTTTTCACATTGACTTGGAGGGTTTTGCATGGGATTGGGATAAACATGATCTGGGGGATAGCTATGGTTTTTTAAACCTGCATTCCTTCCCTCTGCTTCTGATCAATTGTACCCGCTTTTCTGTTGGAGACTCACTTCCATCTCCAGGTTGTTCTGGTTATACTATCAATCTTGATCCCCCTGGGAATGACATGCCATTCATTTTGGCCAGGATGCTCCATTCTCTAGCCACAGTGATCCGTTTACAGGTGGGCATTTTCATTCATTCCTTCAGTATTTTCTGAGCACCTACTACGTGTTAGTGTGAACACAACAGTAAGCAAAATAGGTTTTCTTTGCTTACAGGATTTACACTGTACTTGAAAAAGACTTAAAATAATCCAGTAGGCAGAAATACAACAAAATGTCAGATAATGGTTTTACCTAGAAACGTACAAAGCATGTACGAGGATTGAGAGCAATGGAGATGGTGGGTATCATTTTTAGAAAGGGTATTCATAGAACTCTTCCAGGATGAAATTTAGTCTGAATGAAGAGAGAGGTTATACCATATCAGCATATGAAGAAAAGTATTTTGGGACAAAGGGAACTGTAGGTGCAAAGGCCCTGGGGCTTTAGCATTGTAACTAGAATAACATGAGTGAGGGTGCAGTAATAAGAATAAGGACAGAAGAGAGGTAGCCAGGGGCCAAATAATACAGAAGCTTATAGTCTATGGTGAGGACATTACTAGATTGAATTGTGAAGACAGGGCATTGGAGGGTTTTGAAGATGGTAATGACAAAGAAAGGTTAATTAGAATCTTCCCCAAGATGTGGTATGTGGATGCTTGGGGAGAGAGAGTGCTTCTCTACCTTTAGGATGATTAGCTTTGAGGATGATATGGAAATGGTTGCAATCCTCTTCCTGAACACATGGAGAGAGGCAGTTCTAGGTCTGAAGTAAAGGAGCCACTACAAAAAGGGAAATACAAAAGAAAAAGGAACCCCCAAAGCGGAGATAGAACAGAAAGAAAAAGAGCTCTATCAAGTAAGACTCTGGATGTAGCCATTCCTGAAGTACCTTTGTCTATGTGAGCCAATACATTCAATTTTTTGTTTAACCTTGAGTTAATCATACTTGAGTATGATTCAAGTGAGGTCATTTTCTACCTAAAAAGTACTGAGTAATAATCATTTTTTTTGATGGTGGTCATTTTTAATATCCAATTTTTATTTATGACTATGAAAAATCCACCATTTTTAAAAAAAAAGACTTTATTTACTTGTTTTGAGAGAGAGAGAAAGCAGCACACAAGCAGCAGGGGGCGAGGGAGTTGCAGAGGGAGAGGGAGAGGGAGAGCAGGCTTTTCATTGAACAGGGAACCCAACTCAGGGCTCCATCCCAGGATCCCCGGGATCATGACCTGAGCCAAAGGCAGACACCCAACTCCACCCAGGAGCCCCCAAACCCACCATTTTATATGACTTTTTCTTTTTTAATAACAATTATTTCATTTATTTAACAAATATACACAAATATTTTTTTAAAAAGGAAATAGCGTTTAAAAGTCCCCAAAGCTCTCCCACCCTAACTCATTTTTGATAGGAAGCAGTATTTTAGTTGTTTCACCTGTTATTTATTTCTACACTTTTATATTAACTGCCAGGCTATTATAACTTGTTATGAGCTCTTATATTTACATTTATCAATTCTGCATGACCTTTTTTTGAGATTCCTAATAATCTAGCAAGGCAAGCAGACAGCAAATAATCTGAGGCATAGCCGTGATAGCAATGAAGGAAGAGGTCAAGAGCATTGCCCCGAGTAATTGTCTTAGTGTTTGTGTAGGCTGTAACTGGCCAAGCCAGAATTTGAAAGGTGTATGTGACTATCAAATCCATACTTTTCCCATTGCTTTTTGATAGGTCAGCCGTTACTGTGGTGGCCTTAAAATATGTTCTTGAATTCTTACTCTTGCTTTCAAGTCGTGGGGCCTAATTCTCCTCTCCTCCGAGGTGTGCTGGACTTTGCGACTTGCTTCTAATAAACAGGGAGATAGAAAAAGCACAGTAAAGGAGTGCGACTCCGGAGTTGAGGTCATAATGGTCGCGCAGTGTCCTTGCTCTCTGTCGGATCAGTCACTTTGAGGGAAACTCACTGCCACATCAGCAGGACACTCAAGTGACAGTCCATTTCTGTGGAATCCCATCCATGGAGGAAGGCGGCCTCCAGCCAACAGCCATGTGAGTGACCTACTTTGGAGGCCGATCCCCCACCTGTTCTAGGCTTCAGGTGACTGCCGCTCCTGCCCCTGTCCTGTCTGCCACGTGGTGCAGAAACTGGGAAATAGGAAATGTTTGTTTTGAGCTGTTGTGTTTTGGGTAATTTTTTATGCAGCGACAGATAACCAATGCAGTTATCTTCACAGGTTTCTCCTCAGCTCTGCTGCCTTCAGTGGCAGGGCAGTTGAAAGAGTCTTTGATGTATTTAAAAAAAAAAAAAAAAAGTACTATTCCTTCTTCCTTTCGGTGACCCACGGGTGTAATTTTTTTTCTTTCTTTCCTTCCTTCCCTCCCGCCCTTCCTTTTTCTTTTTCTTAAAGTTTTATTAATTTATTTTAGAGTGAGAGAGAGAGAATGAGTAGAAGAGGGAATCTCAAGCAGACTTCACATTGAGAACAGAGCCTAATGTGGGACTCAATCTCGTGACCCTTGGATCATGCCCTGAGCTGAAACCGAGAGTCGGGCTAGCCAACTGCACCACCCAGGCACCCTGGTGTGATTTCTAATGAAAGATAATGTCAAAGATTTTAATATATATGATAGCAACTTTACATTCCACTTCAGAATTGGTCTTTGCTTGGGTTGGATGCCAACCCAAAGGACTTCATAGTTCCTCTTGAGTGAACCAGAACTCTGAGAAAAGGCTATGTCTTAGGTGGAAGTTTGCAAGGTGGATAATGTTATTAGATTTGGAGATTACAAAAAAAAAACCCCAAAACAAAACCAATGAGGTTTCAGTTTCAATAAACATTTAACAAAAACTTGATTACTCAATTAATTGAACTTTGTAGATAACAAATGGATCTGATTAAAATGTTGAACATGAAGAAATGGTTTTATGGTATATCAAGTAATACCTTGATGAGTTATTATGCAAATGTTAAAATTTCTAATGTGAAAAAATATAGCAACCTAGGAAAATGTGTGAAAATTATGCTAAATGAATAGGCTGAGAATAAAATTGTGGCCATATTAAGACTGCATTTTTTTCGCCATTAAATATAAATATGGGTAAGGACGAAAAAGTAAAATTAAAGAGCTAATTTATTAGAGTAGCAGAATTCTACATGTTTGAACCTTGTACTTTTAATTTTTATTTTATTTTATTTTTTAGATTTTTATTTATTTATTTGACAGACAGAGATCACAAGCAGGCAGAGGCAGGCAGAGAGAGAGGAAGGGAAGCAGGCTCCTCGCTGAGCAGGGAGCCTGATGTGGGGCTCGATCCTAGGGCCCTAGGATCATGACCTGAGCCAAAGGCAGAGGCTTTAACCCACTGAGTCACCCAGACACCCCTGAACTTTGTACCTTTAATATCATTTGTATACTTTGAAAATATTGTGGGTACCTGGGTGGCTCAGGTGGTTAAGCGTCTGACTCTTGATTTTGGCTCTGGTCCTGATCTCAGGGCTGTGAGATTGAGCCCCATGTTGGGCTCCAAGCTTGTCATGGAGCCTGCTTGAGAGTCTCTCTCTCCTCCTCCCTCTGCTCCTCCCCTATCTTCTTTCCCTCTCTGAAAAAAATATTGCATTCAAATTGGACTTCATTTTCCAGATGTGCACTCATCGGTGGGACCATTGCTTGTATTAATCTTAAAACTATAGTTAGATTAATGCAGTGTGAGTTTGGGATTCCTTGCTTTGCTACAAATTATATGTATTTTGGGCATTTATACCCTGGGTTACATTTCTGAAATTTAATGATGGGATTAAAGGGGCATGAATATTTTCATGTGTGTGAAATCTACTGCTTTGGCAAAAGGATTGAGTTTATTATTTTAAAAGTTTTTCGGTCTGGACTTTTCTAGATTTCTATTACCCTCAAGATTATGGCCACCATCAAGAACCAACTATGCTACTATTAATGTAATATTTTTTCTTTATGTCGAGTAAGATGTTCACATGTTGTTGCCCCTTGATACCTCAGACATTGAAGATCCATTGTGAAAACCCAGGAGATGATCTGGGATGTGGTCCCAAAATCTTTGTCCTTGCAGGACTCCAGGGAACCACTTTTCCATGGAACCACTTTTTCCAAACTTTCTTCCTAAGGTAGCCGTGAGAGTAGATGCCAATGAAATCTTAATGGATTGAGATAAATGAGCTTTTCTATTACCTTCAGTTCTGAGATAATCTGGTATTAGGCGCTTTATGAAATGCAAGTGGAAATCTTTTATAAAATGTTAACTGTATCTGGGTTATTTCCAAGTGAGGTCATCTTAGGTTGGCTTTATACCATTTGTCAAAGATCTTTATATCTGCTCATTCATTGCTTTTTCAGTCAAGATGACTGCCTCTGTGCTAAATTTTCTCACAGTGCTTTGGAATGAAAATTTTGTCTGAGAAGTAGATTGGATTATTTCTCTCTGGATTCTTTGTTCTCTCCCAGTAAGATCATACTATATCTATCTGTACCTTTGCCACATAACTTTGGTGTCTCCTCAGAATGAGAGAAGAATATTCTCCCATTGCATTAATAGTAAACATGGCCATGTGACTTGCTTTGGTCTATAGAACTAAAAGAGAAGGTGAGAGAATGTGCCAGTAAGCAGAGCTTCAAATATACATGTGTAGCTTGGTTTGTCCTCTTGTGTTAGAACACATTTTGGGTAGCTGGTTCCAGGGGAATAAGGTGACATCTGGATCTGATCGGAATGTAGTTGACAACATGGAGGCAAATGTAGCCAAGCTCAGTAGACATTGTCTACCTAGCAGGCCCACAAGTGAGAAAAAAATGTTTATTTTTTTAGCTGGTGAATTTAGGGTCTCTTTATTACACAGCTACATTGCAGCAAAAGCTGACAAATACATTCACTAAATGCAGTTCTCTGGAAAGTGCAGTTTCTGTGCAAGACATCAAAGGGAGAAGTAAAAGAAATAGCTCTCAAAGAATTTTCAGAGGGAAATTATCAGAGGGAAAGAGGGAAAAGAGGAAGAGATGAAAGCCTGTTAACAAATAGGATAGAGATGGGAGTGCTTGATTAAGGGGAGACCAATAATAAGCTCTTACTGGATAAATAAATGTCTGTAGACAAAAAATGCAACTGTAAGACTTTTCTTATGAATATCCCTGGGCCTGCGCTTGACATATTTGAAGATCATATCAGTGTTTTCTTTCTACCAGCCTGAATAGCCCAGGGAATATTGAATATTGTCCTTGAGAGGGAGTCCCTTCTCTACCTGTTGCTGATAGGATCAAGTAGCCAGTTGCTTCTCTAAGAACATACCTGAAATGCTGTTCCCAAATATGTCTTTAGAAATTAGTATTATCCTGGGACATCTGGGTGGCTCAGTTGTTTAAGCATCTGCCTTTGGCTCAGGTCATGATCCTAGGGTGCTGGGATTGAACCTGGCATCAGACTCCTTACTCGGTAGGGAGCCTGTTTCTCCCTCTCCCTCTTCCTGCTGCTCCCCTGCTTTGCCCTCTCTCTCGCGCTCTGTGTCAAATAAATAAATCTTTAAAAAAAAATTAGGGTTGTCCTAAAGAGGATAGAAAACTAGAAGAAAAAAAAATGCCATCTCTATTAATAGCAAGAAGGCTGTTTCTTTCCTGTTTGTTGTGGTTTTACATAGTACTCTATCTACTCTTGAGTTGTCTAAATTTCATTCACTCAAAATTGTGGTCTATCATATAGTACCTGTGTTATTATCAGACATAATTTTCCCTTTGCACTGAATCATGACTTATGTTTTATATAAGAGTAAATTTACTTTGCATTTTGGAAGAAGTAGTCCAGGCCCACTGTCTTTTTTTTTTTTTTTAAATAATTTTTAATTAACATATAGTGTATTATTAGTCCCAGGAGTACAGGTCTGTGAATTGCCAGGTCTACACACTTCACAGCACTCACCGTAGCACATACCTTCCCCGGTGTCCATAACCCCACCACCCTCTCCCTACCCCCCTCTCCCCAGCAACCCTCAGTTTGTTCTGTGACACTAAGAGTCTCTTATGGTTTGTCTCCCTTCCAATCCCATGTTGTTTCATTTTTTTCATTTCCTCCCCCCCCAGCCCCCCTACGTTGCCTCTCAACTTCCTCATATCGGGGAGATCATATGAAAATTGTCTTCCTCTGACTGACTTATTTCGCTCAGCATAATACTCTCTAGTTCCATCCACATTGTTGCAAATGGCAAGATTTCATTTCTTTTGATGGCTGCATAGTATTCCATTTTATCTATGTACCACATCTTCTTTATCCATTCATCTATTGATGGACATCTAGGTTCTTTCCATAGCTTGGCTATTGTGGACATTGCTGCTATAAACATTCGGGTGCATGTGCCCCTTTGGAGCACCACGTTTGTATCTTTAGGGTAATTACCCAGTAGTGCAATCACTGGGTCATAGGGTAGCTCTATTTTCAATGTTTTGAGGAAACTCCATGCTGTTTTCCAGAAGGCCCACTGTCTTTTGTAAAGGCAGCCAGCTGTCCTCCAGTATTTTGATCTGTCTGTCCATGGTATAGAATTGTTTCTGGCGTTACGCCATCAGGGACCACATTTCCCAGATTCCGTTCTTTCTAGATGTGGCTTAAAGACTAGATCTCGCCAGTCAAGTGTGAGTGGAAGTGCAGTGTCCCTGCTGGGCCCACAGTGGTAAGAAGTGGGTGTACATCATACACACATTTACTCCTTTAGCCCACTGGAAGGGGAACCCCAGGAACTTTGAGGAGATGGCAGAGCTACAGGTGGAAGTAGCTTGTTTTCCTAATTCACCAGGCGATGAGAAAAGGCCAACAATCGGGAATGCCCTCCACAGACTTTACCTGGGCAAGATGTGAACTTCTGTTAGGCTCAGGCTCCTGCTTTCTCAAGCTCATCTGTCAGAGTGGCAGCATCACCCTTATGACAACAGCTACAAAAATACTTAGTAAAAACAATGGGAACTTCATTCTCATGCCACCTTGTGCCTCAGGTGCCATCCCTAGTGGTGCACACCAGTATTGCACACTGGGGCTTGGTTGCACAGGTATGATGTCACCTGAGTGCTATTTTCTTTCTTGTTCCTCTGCTCTTGCTGCCAGTCCGTGGGAGTATGTGTTATGGTTTTTTTTTTTTCTTTTTTTAATATTTGTCACCCACTGTTGAGATGTTGCTGACCTTGAAATGCTACCAAATCATGTCAGCGTTCCTTCTGATTCTCGGGAGGACAGCAGTCAAAGCACAAACAGTCTGTTATTAATAAAAGGGAGTGACTGACAGGTCAAGTGAGACATGTTTCTCCTCAGCATGCTTTCGAAGTGGCACATTATTTAATTGAAAGGATCTAGCGTGGCGTGGTTCCAAAGTGCTCGCCCGTTCTACAGCCAAGCTGTGGTCACTGCTTCTGACCCGACATGCTCACCCAGGGGGACCTCCAGAAGGATTCTTCTAGACCCACTCTGCTATTTCTTTTATGTTCCTATTGCAGCTTTCAGAAAGGTACCTGAGGAGAAGGATTAAGGGCTGGGAATTTCTCTGTCGAGGATACATGGCCTGTTAGGGTTAGTCACATTAATGGTGTAACATAAAAGTCCTTTCAGTGTTTCTGGTTAGGGGTCACCTTTTATAATGCATTCAGGGTTAGGCTGCTTCTCTCTTTTTGGCCTGTGCTCCTTGGGGGGCCGTAAAGTCTCTTTCACTAAGTTGATGGGAGAGTAAAAGGAGGTCATGGGTGGGAGGCCTCCTTCACAGTGATTTCATGATGAAGTTTTCGTAAAATAGTCCCTTAAAGCCAATGTAGGCAGGTAATCAAGATGGACTTAGACTGTCTGGTAAATCCCCCCTTCACTTCCCTGTATGGCCACAACTGGATTTCTGGTACAGCCCAAGTTCTGTGGGACCTGTTTCCAGCTGTTCTGTTATTCTAGAGGCCTCTCTGACTTTTTTCTTTTTTCTTTTAAAGATTTTATTTATTTATTTATTGTACAGAGATAGAGATAGAGAGAGAGAGAGAAAGGCAGCCAGATGGAGAGAGGCAGCCAGATGGGGAGAAGCAGGCTCCCCACTTAGAGGGAGCCTGAAATGGGGTTTGATCCCAGAGCCCTGGGATTATGACCTGAGTCGAAGGCAGACGCTTTACCAACTGAGCCACACAGGTGTCCCCGACTTTTTAGTTTCATTTTGAGACTGAGGCTGATGGGTTCTAGTGAACTGAGCCTTAGCTGAGACAATTATGATACAGGAAGTGCTTGCTTATTTTATTAACAATGGTCAATTACTTTGTTCAGTTGAACACTCAGAATGAATCTCTAATATGCACACACATAGCCCATGATTGCCCCGGGCTCGTTACAACATGCTTTCTCATACAGGTGACACCAGGCTGCAGTTTTCTCTGTGCATAGGACATAGCATCTGTTTTTAGTGGTGAAGTTGGTGATTGGGGGTCAGTTAAAATAGGCTGTTGAGTGCCTGGTGGGGAGAGTCTTAGGGGGGCCATGTTTCCTACTGAGTTTTCTTCTATTAGAATTCTTCAGAGCTGAAAAGAGAGAGAGGACCTGAGGTGTGAGTCTATAATACCTAAGCTCTTTGATGTTTGCGGAGACGTCACCGTAGCCTTGCTGCGTATGACCCCTTCATACCTGAAGGTTCTGAGATATACAAAAAATATATGTTCAAAGCATATTCTGTGTTTGTTTCTGAGATATACAAAAAATATGTTCAAAGCATATGTGTTCTGAGATATACAAAAAATATATGTTCAAAGCATATTCTGTGTTTGTTTCTGGACAATGTGCTCCTTCCTTAGCTTGGGACCTTGTTGGTCTTTCTAGAGGCCTTTCTGACTCTTTTAGTCAGATGATCTTAATGGGGTAGATCATGGATTCTGAAACCACTCAGCTAGACTAAGGTCAAGGTACTGCTTACTGCTAGGATTTGGGGCAAGTTTTTTTTTTTTTTTTTTTTTTAACTTTGTGAGCACCTTTCCCTTCCCTTTAAACTTCTTGAGATATGTTTCCTTATCAGCAGAGTGGAGACTGTAATATCCACCTTTCAAGGTTGTCCATGCAAAGCATGTTGCATATATTGGGCAGTGACGACATGTAGCATTATTGTCCCTTGTGTTCTTGTCTGACTCATGAGAGATCTCATGGCTGAGACTTCTTCTGGTTGGAATTTCATCTCTCTGCTATCATTCCAGGAATTCACAGTGTTAGGCTGATGCTTCCTTGAATCAACCCAGAATATGGAATTTTCTTTCTCAATCACTCCCTCATTAGGACACTTGTTGATGGTGGTTAAAAAATAATGAAACCAATACCAAGCAATCTTCCCCCCCCGGTTTTATGGAGATATAATTGACATATAACATTGAATTAGTTGAAGGTGTGCAACATACTGATTTGACGTATGTGTATATTGCAAAATGTTCACCATACTGTGTAGTTAACATCCATTACCTCCTGTAGAAACAATTTTTTTCTCGTGGTGAGAACTTTTAAGATCTAGTGAAAGAATGGGTAGGAGTCATAAGCCAGTTCTTGGTCTTCAAAAACCATCTTGCCTTTTCATCTTCAGTCATAAGCCAGTTCTTGGTCTTCAAAAACCATCTTGCCTTTTCATCTTCTTGGCTGTCATGGTGAAGCCTATACTGTATCAATCAAGAGACCCAAAGCATTCCAGGTGTCTCAGACTGAGAGGCGACAACCCAGGGGGTTGGTTTGGTGGTGGTGGAAGAATAAAAGGAGAAGGGGACATCTAAGTATCATGAAGTGGTAGCTGCACGAAGTGGTCACCGTTCTAGGGGAAAAGTAATGCTACCAAGAGCTAGGTGCTCTAGGGGGAGCGGCCATGGTGCTTAGGGCTTGGTACTCAGACTTGGGGCTTGCTGTGTATCTGGTACTCAGACCCCTTGGGGGGGTCCCAGAGTGGGAATATTGTGGGTCTACTGCCCTGAATTCTCAAAGACACAGGAGCTATCTGATGTTGTTGGAATAAGGTCAGTATGAGCTGAACACTGGAGGGAGTCACCTGCAATTCTCCAGTCCCTTCACAGCAGAACCTAACTGTAGGTCGTCAGCAAGGGCACCTAAGAAACATTTGCAGACTCCCAGACCAACATCACACAGCAGAATGGAAAAAGTGAGTTTGAGCTAAGCAGAAAAGGGAAATACCAGGCATAATCACCATTTTCCTGGCTGACCTGTAGGTCCCAGGTGGACGTGATGGTAGGCGTGTATTTTGAAGGTGTAAGTGGGCAGCTACCTGCGAAGAGAATGATCCTAGCCACGGTAGCTGCAGAGGGATTGACTTCTCCAGCTCAGCAAACAATGTGCATCCGGATAACTCATCTTCTAATGATGGGTATGATTACAGCCAAATGCAGTCTTTCCACAGTGGTGGTCTTTTGTCTGTGTGCTCTTAGAGATGGAGAGCACATCAGCCTGCTGGGTCACTTCCTAGAGTAATTAGCTCTGACAAGCAGTTTTTCCTTTTAGCCACAAGTCATCCTAGTGCAAATATAAGAAACTCTGTGGCTAGCCCGTGTTCAATTTCCTGGGAGACTTTCCTTCCATGTGACTTATTCATTTATTGTGAGAAAATGCTTTAGGTGGAGGAGGGTCTTGGTCCTAAAGAGGGGAGGGGAGAGAGCCTGCCACTTGAAGTGCTGAGTGGCAGTTTGGCCTCAGCCGGGCCTGTCACAGGACTGATGAATGGTGTCCTCCCTCTCCAGGGCTTGCTGGTGATGTTAAACTCTCCTTCTGCTCCTAACCAGCACATGCTCTTCCTGTCTGCGTTGGGGACGGTAGGTGGTGCTGTGGTGCTAAAGGATGCTGAAAACCAGGGGAGGAGAAGAGCTGTGGAGAGCGGGTTGGTGGAAATGCAGGGGGTTGCGGAGAGGGGCTTACAGAAGGGCAAGAAACGCGTTCTCATTCAGTGTCTTTGCAGTTCCGGAGAGCATTTTCCCTTTCAGATCTGGAGTTGCGTTGGAAAATCCAATTACAGATGTAAGCTCCGTTGGTCTCTTTCCAATCTAATTGCAGCCGAGTCAGCTGCCTCTCGCTGACTGGATGTACTGGGTACCCTGCTAGTAGTAGAAGCTTGGCTTTTTCTTCCCCTCTCCCCTCTCTCTGTTTTTATTTTGTGGGGCAGGGGAGCAGAGGGAGACGGGGAGAGAGGATCTTAAGCAGGCTCCATGCTCAACACAGAGCCCCACACCAGGTTCTATTTCACAACCCTGAGATGATGACCTGACCTACCTTAGTGGGTGCTTAACCCACTGAGCCACCCAGGGGCCCCGCCCCACTATTTTTAGTTGGATTTCTTCTTTCTCTCCTCACTATTTCCCTTCCCTCTCATTTTCCTGGTGTCCTCTTCCCCTTTCCGATACCCGTTTGGTTCACTTGATTAACTATGGTGCGTAGCAGTATTTTCTGAGAGACTTTGATGGGCCTGGCACAACAAAGGACAACAAGAACATTCTCACTTTTATAGGAAGGAAATGACCACTACTTGAGCACATATGAAATCTAGGAACTGAGGAAGACCTTTTGACATTCACTTTATCTCATTTAACTTAAATAGTTAAATATTTATTCACTTATAGAATATTATAATTTTAATATACATACGTATATGTAGCTTCATATATACATATGAAGGCATGTTAAGATAGAGATATTTATTCACTTATAAAACCAGTGCTTCTGGAATACTTACTGTGTCTTAGGAGGCTTGGCCATTGTTAATGGGGAGACCAGCGCGTTAAGAAGCCACTGACTTCGTGTAACTTCTTTCCTATTTCAGGGTTTAGAATGTGATGGTTCAACCACATATTTTGCATGGCTCCCTTCGACATCCTTGCTGTTCTGGAGTCAGACTGCCTGGATCTGAATTCTGACTCCACTACTTCCTAACTCTGAGAGGTGGGGCAAGTGACTTAATTTCTCAGTGTTACAATCTTTGATATGAGAAAATAAGATGATAGCTCCTACTCAGAGGGATAGGATTGAAAACTAAATGAATAATGGATATAGAAAAATAACTGACACATAATAAGTGTTCAGTAAACTTTAGATTTAATTATCATCCCTATTTTCAAGTGAACAGTTATTATGTTAGGAAGATGTAAAGTAGTAGCCTTGTCCCCTTCCCAGGTCCCCAACTATGCCTCTGAGGTAAGCACCAGATGAAAAGGGAAGAGTCAGGGAGGCTTCATGGAAGAGGCTGAATTAGCGATACAGTCTCCTCTCAGGAAATTCACAGGTGAACTTCAGAACCCAGGAGTTCAGATACACTCCAGAGAATATGATGAGACCTATGTTCTTTGTGCCCTGTCAATTTCATGTATATGGACATTTTGCAAACAATTTCCCTGGGATTCTATAATCTCTGAAGTCAGTGTTTTCGGGACCATAAACCCATTTCAGGACTGCCAATTTAATATCATTGGCGGGTTGGACATTCTCTCCAACACCATGAAATACTATAAGAGAGTGGAGCAGGTGCTGTGAGTGTCCCACCCAGATGTCCCTTATCTCACCAGGACACCCCTCTCCCAGGTGTTATGGGTGTTGGCTTCAAATGGCTCATACCTGACTCCTTTGCTGAGGTTGTTGGCTGCTGTGAGTGCTAACTAAGCCAGGAGGTGCATGCCTTCCCACTCCCCAGCCTCCCCCTCATCACTCACTCACAGGAGTGGCCCTGAGCAGTGACTCACGGATGAAGGCATATCACAGCCCTCGCACTGTTACTTTGAATAGCTCAAATTCTGTGATACAATTTATGGGACCAGACTGAAATCTTTCCTGAAAGTACATTTTTGCCTAGCTTTTCCCTTACCCTACCCGACCTCCCTCATGCCCCTGTAGGTTTTCCTGAGAGCACTTTTACAATAAAACATGTGTACAGAATCTCCTTCTGAGTCTCTACTTGAGGGGACCTGACCTAGGTTGGAGGGGAACTTGACACAGTGATATTGAGGGGCTAAAACAGGAGGTATGCAGTGGGTGCAGAGGATTAGGGAGGAGCAGCTCTACTGAGACCCAGCTCCTTCCTTCCTCCCCATCTCTTCTGTCTCCTTCCTTATTCCCCACCGCTCCTATTGCTGTGTGATGTTCTGCTTGGTTCTAGATGCCTGGGATGCCTTTCTGGGGAGCTCACCTCCAGCAAGTGGCATAAGTGATCATCTTGGGTTTCCCTGATTTCAGACCGGAGTTTTTCTCTGAAGCTGTGAAGTCTCCCTGTGAAGATGACCGTCTAATAAGGCTGCTGAGCAGCGATGATTAATGTATTAGGGCTGAGGAGCCCCTACCCTAGCAAGCAGTTTCTTTTGACAGGCAGAGGAAGAACGAGGCAGATAAGGGAGAAAGTGTGGAATCACATTTTGGTGTATAATTTGGCAGCCCATAGATCATTTTAATTACTCTGAAATAATTATCTCTGGCACACAGCTGGGTTTGTCTTCATGTAGCTTGTGAGTCATTCTCCCACATTTGTATAAATCAAGCAAGTTGAAAGGAAGAGCTGGAGCCAAATGACATGTAAAAAAGATTCAGTGGTGAAGGTTCAGAAAATGGCAAACTTTGGACCTGAAAGAGAAGATTGACTTGGGACGTCATGTTTTTGTGTCTGAGACAAACACCTCTGGGTATTGAAATCAGAAGCAGATGAGTCTTGAGGCTGTCAGAGCGGAGTGGGTAGCATGAGTGGGTGGTGGACAAGGACAGCCAACGAAGAACCTGTAGCACAGGGTTCAAGAACATGGGTTTGGGGTCAGACAGATTGGTATTGGAATCTATCATCTATTGCTTATCATTGTAGTTAACTTAGACAAAGTCATTTCATCTTTCAGTGTATAGGTTTTCTTATATTACAAAATTAGAAAACTTGTCTTTAGTGCCATGTCACTTTCCTTCAGTGAGTGCCTTCTGCCATGATTGCCGGATCATCCTGCTGCTGCAAAGTGTTTAAGGAGAAAATGGCATGTGGGCCACCTCTTAGCCATTGCCATGGCAGACATTACTAAGCAACCACAAATCTTCTATAGTTGAGTCTGACTTTGACCTCAGAATCCTCAAAGAGCACTTCTAGTAGCTACCCCTAGTCTATCCAAGCTGGCATGTTTATTGAAATAGTGGCTTCCTGTTGAAAATGGTCCTCTTTGATGTTTGATGCTCCCATCTATAAAATGAGGAGTTGGAAGAAGGTGATCGCTTACTTGTTCTAGGATTTTAAGATAAAGAGAAATGGATCCCTCAGATGTTGGTTATTTCATCTCCCAAGCCTTGTTGCTTTGATGCTCTATAGACAATCAATAACTCAGTTTGGAAAGCAGGGGCTGAGGACGAGGCCAGGACACTAGGGCTCAGGAAGCCATGAACACTCTCATCGCCAACCCCCCCTGCCCCAATGGCCCCATCTGGCCTTTTATTTACTATATCCCCAGCCTCATATTCCAGCCCCTATATAGTCCCACATGGTCCCATTCTGAGAACTAAGTCAGAGATGAAGGTCCCTATCAGACTTAGGAGCTACCTCAGTTTCCAAGTCCTATTGTGTTCGGATCCTGTTTGATGACTCACTCACTGGCTCCCCTCTCTGGCCTTGAAATCTGAAAGCTATAATTGGTCTGAACCTGATGGGCCATCAGTGAGCCTTAAAGATCTTTCTACGTTTTAAATTATACAGCTTATATACTTTCATGGAAGTAAAATTAGAAAATATTAAAAAACCAAAGACAAAGTTCGGTGTTAAAATGTGGTTGTATATTACCTGTCCATACTTTTTCTTAGTTTATGTGTATATTCAAGGTAATATTCTGTGAACATATTTCCATGTCTATAAATAGGTTCTACCATTCTGTGTACAATGCCATTATTCTGATTTGATTTGTTTCTTTTCTTGTACTTTCCTTCTGTGCAATTAAAGTTTTTTTGAACATTTATCTGCGCTGGGTTTTTAGAGTCTCTGCGCTCCCTTGGAGCCAAGACCAGGTGGTGGCAGATAGACATGAAAGGATGAAGTACACCTTGGTAAGCTATAGTAGAGATCTTTATAAAATTTTACAGGGATACAGTTTGCTGAGGTGAGCCTAATAGGAAAAGAAGTCTTTTTAGGGGAGAAAGTTAGCAAGCAGTCTCTGTAAGGATGCATGTGCTTGTGGACAAACCTGGCTTGCTGAGAGTGGGGTATGCAGAAGGGCATGGGGAAAGACAGCAAAGTAAGGATTCTACATGTTTTATTGATGGACTAGGTCCTCTCTTTTGTAGTAAGTCATCAACTAATGTTTGATGAGTGAATCAATATTCCTAGTCTTGATATTGTCCCCATCTCTTTCTGAGCCTTGGCCTCAACATTCAAGTGGGTAATTGCATGGACCCCACAGGGTCTGGTGACTTAGCCTATCTGTGTGAAAGACTCTGTCTATGTCCCTCTTACAGCCCATTGGTTCTTCTCATTAACATTCATATGAGCCAGATTTCCAGTTGTTAGCTTCTGCTTCTCTTTGCCTATGAGCTTCTGTGATGGTTTGAGTACACTTGGCTTAGGGTGTCAGAGAATTACTACCCCTAGAGAACAGCCATCAGGCAGTGATTTACTGGAGTCTGTAAATATGCAGTTCCTTCATGCCTCAGGGGGATAACTTTGAGGTAGCCTGGCTCCTGGTGGTAATAATAAGCTCCAGTTACATCCAATAGCATATTGCCTTTTGTTGACTGTTTTTGTTTCCCTCTCTCATTCTCCATCCCCTACTGGTGTGTTATAGGATTCTGTCCCAAATAAACTACTTGCATTTAAATCCTATCTCAAGGTCTGCTGCTTATGAAGTGACGGGGCCATGTGACTCTATGGGGGTAAGCCAAAGACAGCGGACTGTCTTTTCTAGAATTCTGTCTTAAAACAATCAGAACCAAGTTCACAAACTTGAAGTGTTTCCTACCAGACTACTCTATTTCTTGACTAAGAGCTCAAGATGAGCTAAGTTAATGAGCCTCCCTAGATGAGGTATTGCAGAAATATTCCTGTTTCCATGCATCATAAGGTAAATTGATATCATCAAAAGGCATTTGCTTGGATCCACAGCAATAGTGAAGACTGTTGGCTTCTTACTGCATCTGCCAGGCTTTACTTAAAAAACAAACAAACAATTCTAGAAGTAAAAATATTAGCTAATAACTACATCTAGTCTGGTTGGTCAAGAGGAGTGTTTGATTTCCATAAAGGATGTAGATTCTAGGGGAAGAAAATGGTTCAGTTGGCTAAAGAAACAAAAGAAAAGGAAAATAGGAATTTACGTGTGAGACATGAAACATTTAAAATGTACTTTGTTTTCTTGTATTTTCTTATTGCAACAGTTGGAATTTTAATATCAAGGACCTGTTTGAGGACAGGTTAAAAACTGAAGAGTGTTTGGACCAGGAAGAACATGACCAAAATTTGTAAAAATCAGTGTGACAGTGTGTTCACATAAATAATCTCTTTCAGTCCTCTCTAGCACACTGAGATAAATTGCATTTTTCCTACTGGCAAATGGAAAATGGAATTCAGTGAGCCTTTATTGAAGCTGGGAATTAAAGCCTAGTCTGTGTCACACTAATGCCTATGTTATGTCTACCTCATCTCAACAATTCCCCTAATACCTTAATAATGAGCTTTTAGATGTACATGCCTCACTGTTTGTATGTGGCACCCTTGGTGTAGAAAAGATAACAAAGTGGATGAACCAGTGTGACTTACTCCCATTTATTTAATGTAGTTGTATTATGACTATGTGGGGTTTTGTGGACTAAAGGAAAAATTTCAGTTTTCTTCCTAGTATAAAGAGGAAGGACTATTGAACTCTTTTGGAGGGGGAGATGGTCTGATCTGATCTGTGTTTTTTAAAAAAGGGTTAGCACCATGAAGCAACCATAGACAATACTTAAATGTCTGTGTTCTAATAAAGCTTTACTTATAAAACTAGGTGGCCAACTCATGTTTTTAAAAAGTTGCTTTGACTGCTGGGTGGAGATTGTAGAGGGAAAAAAAAAAGGATGGAAGCCTGAAACCAATAACGAAGGTATTGTAGAAATTCTGGTAAAAAAATAATTGTAACTTGTGTCATAGTAGTAATATGTGAGCTAAGGAGAGAAGGCTTAATTTGGGATATATATTTTGGAGGGCAGTGCTGAGGGCTGGCTTAAGGATTGGAAGTAGGAGTTGAAAAAGCAAAGGCTGACTGTTACTTTCGGAGCTCAGACGATTAGGTGATGGGTGCCATTCCCTGAGACAGTAAAGTTTGAAAGAGGAACAGGTGCTTTACTTCCAAAGTCAAATCCAGTTGGGGCTCTGGTCATACTTGTTGTGTCTAAAATGGAAAACCCCAAATTTCATGTGAATGACTTTGAACATGACCTTGTGGAAATATATTTGGATTGATTCTATAGGATCTTCTGATACGAGAGCACATTCCATTATGCTTTGATTCAAACATGCTTAGGCAGTTGTACCACTCCCTCTCTTGCCCATTGGGAGCCCCTGGAGTGAAAGGAGCCCAATAATTTAGTGTTGGGTACCCCACAGCAGGTAGCATACTGTTATGTTTAAAACAGATGCTCAGAAAAAAAATGAAATGGTATGTACATTTTTATGCCTTATTAGAGATCATTGGCTCTGATTTATATACAGTAGGTTTGGGGCTTAGGTTATCTTTGACTTTCTTTGTTCAATACATTCAAGATAAGTGTAATTACAGCACTTCAAAGTATATTAGAAGTAAATGATTTCCTTTATTTCTCTTTCCTTGCATGCATGTACTTACCTGCTCACCTGCATGCAGTGAGCTGACCAAAAAAAAAAAAAAAAAAAAAAAAAAGCCTCAGGTGGTATGCAAAAATCCTTTAGGAAAATACTTGTTTCTAGACCTACGTACATATATAGCTCGGATATTTCCTCACATTTCAGGAAAGAAAAAAAAACTGGGTGCAAAGTACACATGGTTTCATAATTCCTGGAATTAAAAGATGCAGGTGCTTACAATCAGATCAAGGGATGATTGTTCAGTATTATAGTAAAGTTCTGTGACTTGATAGTGAAATTCCCTTGAATAGCAAGTACTATCCCTCCAGCTCATGATGCTGCTGAGATCTTTGAGTAGACTGTTATAAGTTAAAATATGACAGATATCCTATCATACACTGTTGCTACACAACACTCCATATTCCAAAGGAATCAAGGAATGAACACTCTGGTTTGTTCCTTGATTCAGAAGGAGGAGTATCTACAAGGATTTTCTAAGAGCACTTTCGCAGGTTTCTCTCCAGTAGCTGGCTCTTCCACTATCCTAAAGACTGACAAAACAAGCGGCAAAGGCAAATTTTCTAGAGCAGCTTAGGTCAGAAACCTGTCCACAGTATTACTCTTTGTTCCTGCAAATGGTCCAAACCGATCCCTTAGCACCCCATGCTGCACACTGGGAACTCTGAATTTCCTAGATTTTATACACCAGAGTGTAGGGGAGACATGTAGACTTCCCCTTCAACACTTAATTCCCTGGGTTACGCTTTATTTTTTATTTATTTTTTAAAAAGATTTTATTTATTTATTTGACAGAGAGAGAGATATCAAAAGTAGGCAGAGAGGCAGGTAGAGAGAGAGGGGGAAGCAGGCTCCCTGCTGAGCAGAGAGGCTGATGCGGGGCTCGATTCCAGGACCCTGAGATCATGATCAGAGCTGAAGGCAGAGGCTTAACCCACTGAGCCACCCAGGCGCCCCCCCCCCCCAGGTTACACTTTAACATATACGTTATAGTTCCTGCTTTCAAGAGTATAAATGAGCCTAGAGTCTAAAAGTATGTTTATTTCCAGAACTCTGCTAATATGATTAACTAGAAACAAACAAACAAACAAAAATGTATAGACTTCCTGCAGCAAAGTACAATAAAGTGGAGACTGGGGAAGGAAAGGGGTGAAAGCTGAGTTATAAACCTTCATGCAATTAACATGAACCATCTGCTATGTGATGAATAGCATGTCCCTTCTACCACCAATAATGACATTTGGTGAGTTGCATATTGATAATCATCAGCTATTTAAGAAACTGGCACTCTGAAAAATGCTCTTTAGCAGTTGTCATCAATAAAGGAGCAAACGTCAGAATTTCTTAAAAAAAAAAAAAAATGAGGGGCACCTGGGTGGCTCAGTCAGTGAAGCATCCAACTCCTGGTTTCAGCTCAGGTCCTGATCTCACAGTCCTGACATCAAGCCTTGTGTTGGGTTTAGGGGAGAGTCTGAGATTGATTCTCCCTCCCTCTCTGCCACCCATTACCACCTCCGGTTTCCTCTCTCTCTCTCTCTGTCAAATAAATGCATAAATTAAACCTTAAAAATAAAAGGATGGGAGTTTTATTTGAGCTTAAGTATAGAGAGCTGCCCTGGGTACACAATCTTTGCAAAGAAGAGGGTTCTCCAGAGAAGGAATGTTTTATACAGGGTTGTATGTGCTTTTTGTGACATCAAGAATTAGACATCATTATGACATTTCGTCCTTTATGTCCTTATGACATAAGGACATTTCGGAAGGCAACAGACTTCATCTTATGCTTCTAGTATGTGCAAGATTGCAAACGTTGGAGGTATGAGAATGGAACTCGGAGATTTTTTCTCTTATTTATTTTTTTTTGAAGATTTTATTTATTTTATTTGACAGAGATTACAAGTAGGCAGAGAGACAGGCAGAGAGAGAGGAGGAAGCAGGCTCCCTGCTGAGCAGAGAGCCCGATGTGGGGCTTGATCCCAGGACCCTGGGATCATGACCTGAGTCGAAGGCAGAGGCTTAACCCACTGAACCACCCAGGTGCCCCTCCTCTTATATTCAATTTGAAATATTTCTTTTAGGTTATTTGCTAATGAAGCAGTGCTCAGGGCAGAAACAGAGCCCATTCTTTGAAGTTGGCTGAAGTCACTCTGACCTTGGTAAAAGTATAGCTTCCCTGCAAGCTTGGAAGCAGGGCCCACAAACATTAAAGTTGAAAATTGCCGCTTTTTGCCGTGACTCTGAAAGCTGCTCAACCAGCCATATTGTCAGCTCTTGGCTTATATGAGTACATTGGAAAGTTCATGAATTTCATGACTAAATTAATAAACTGTATTATTTCTTTAAACTTGAATTCATTTTTAGCATATTCTGGGCCTGGTTACTCTATGCATTACATGGTCAGATTTCTTATTTTGCTCTCAAACTGAAGACTTCCCTGGGATTGAACTGCTAACCTTTTTTTTTTTTTTTTTTTTTTTTTGGTCTTGGTCCATAAATAGAAGTCAAGAACTGGCCAGGCCATTTGTTTCTTAGTATAAAAACATTATTTCTGAAGCACCTGGGTGACTCAGTCAGTTGAGTGTCTCACTCTTGGTTTCAGCTCTGGTCATGATGCTGTGGTTGTGGGATCAAGCCTCACATGGGGCTCTGCTGTCAGTGCGGTTTGCTTCAGATTTTTTCTCCTACTCCCTCGGCCCCTCACCTCTCATGTGCTTTCTTTCTCTCCAAAATAAAAAAAATCTTTAAAAACAAATAAGTAAAAAACTGATTATTAGCAGTTGTATTGTAAGAACACTTAACGTGACCACTAATCCTCTTTTTTTTTTTTTAAATTTTATTAATTTGACAGACAGATCACAGGTAGGCAGAGAGGCAGGCTAAGAGAAAGAGGGGAAAGCAGGCTCCCTGCTGAGCAGAGAGCCCGATGTGGGGCTAGATCCCAGGACCCTGAGATCAGGACCTGGGTTGAAGGCAGAGGCTTTACCCACTGAGCCACCCAGGTGCCCCACCACTAATCCTCTTAACAAATTTTGTAGTATGTCATAGTGTTGGTGACTGTAGGTACGATATGTGCAGTGGCCATCTAGAGCTTACTCGCCTTGCTTCCTGGCAGTGTTTTTATCCCTGTTGACTAAAGGTTTTGACTTGGTTGAGCCAATCTCTTTCCATGTGACTTTTTTTAGGCACTTGCTGAGGATCTGTTGGTGGGATGGTCACCATCAGAGTCTCACCTCTGCGAAGACGTGCAGTGAGTCCTCCACACTCTAACTTGAAACATGAATCTGCCTATTCGTATGTGTTTGTATTTATTTTGAACAAATACTATATTCACATGTTTTTTAAAAGATTATGAAGTGTCAAACTTCATAAAACAATTTAAACTTCTTTAAAACAATTTAAAGATTGTTTCTTTTTCTTTATCCCCAAACGAAGATAGTACATTTTTTGATGTTCTTGTAGAAATTTTTAAAAAAATACTTATTTATTTATTTATTGAGAGAGAGAGCGAGGAGAGAGAGCACAAGTGGTGGAGAAGGAGAAACAGCTGCCCATCAAGCAGGGAGCCCAATGTGCAGGGAGCCCAAAGTGGGGCTCAATCCCAGGACCCTGGGATCAGGACCTGAGCTAAAGGCAGACGCTTAACCCATTGAGCCACCAGGCTCCTCCTTGCAGAGAAGTTTTTATGTAGATAAAAACTCTCATACAGTTGGTAACGTTACTGTTTTAACATTTTTATTTTTTCCACTCAAAACATCCTGTATTTTTTGTTACGGTCAACCTGTATGGATGGGCAGTATGTTCTCTGCACAGCTCTGAGAAATATCATTCAAAGTGTAGTCCCCATAGATTAGTATATTTATGCTGATAATATGTACTATGCACATCATATATATTATATATAATCAGATAATACTTAAAATCATATATAAATATTTATTATGGTGTTATACACTATATATTAGCATATTATATATAAGATACATAATATACACTATATATTATCTAATACAATTATATATATTTTAAATCCTACATATTATATATATGTTATATATAATAAAACATATATATTATGACAAATTTCCAACATTTGTTGTCAAGTATCTTGAGAACGGGCTGTCTTGCTATTTGCAGTAACACCAAATAGAGATTAGTAGTGACCTTGTTCTTTGTATTAAAGAAAATGTGAGCAAGATAGGAATTGATAAACTGTATTCTCGGACTGCCATCTGTTATCATTTCCACTAGGCTTCAAGCATGAAGCACAGCACTGTGTTGCTGTTCTTGCCCTACACATGCAAGGGAAATTCTGGTTTATTGTCCTTAACATACTTTTAAAGTCTATTTTCTACTTCTCTTTAGTGACATATCTGTGGACCAAGGTCATTTTATGTTAATCTCTTATTATCATCCATAATAGTCCCCTTGGTCAGAGCTGTGGGGACTGTGCTATGTGCTGGGTCCTGTGTTTAAGACTGGCTGACTAGTTGACCATAGAGTTGGGCATCTATTTTTGGGTTTTCTGTTCTGTTCCATTGATCTGTGTGTCTTCTTTCAAGCCAGTACCTTAATGTTTTAACGATCACAGCTTTGTAATAGAGCTTGAAGTCTAGAATTGTGATGCCACCAACTTTGGTTTTCTTTTTCAGCATTCTTCTGGTTATTCAGGGTCTTTTCTGGTTCCAAAATTTTTAAAGATTATTTGTTCCAGCTCTGTGAAGAATGTTGATGATATTTTGATAGGCATTGCATTGAATATGTAGATTGTTTTGGGTGCTATAGACATTTTAACAATATTTTTTCTTCCAATCTGTGAGCGTGGAATGTTTTTCCATCTCTTTGTCTCTTCCTTAATTTCTTTCATAAGTGTTCTATAGTTGTCTGAGTACAAATCCTTTGCCTCTCTGGTTAGGTTTATTTATCGGCATCTTGTGGTTTTGGGTACAACTGTGAATGGGATTGATTCCTTAATTTCTTTCTTTCTTTTTTTTTTTCTGTCTCATTGTTATGTGTAGAAATGCATCTGATTTATGTGCATTGATTTTTATATCCTTCCATGTTGATGATATCTAGCAGTTTTGTGGTGGAGTCTTTGGGTTTTCCACAATACAAATGTTGTGATACTAAGGGATACCTGCATCCCATGTTTATAACAGCAGTACCCACAGTAGCCAAACTATGGCAAGAGCCCAGATGTCCATCAACAAATGAATGGATAAAGAAGATGTGGTATATGTACACAATGGAATATTACTCAGCCATCAAAAGATGAACTCTTACCTTCTGCAATACTGTGGATAGAACTAGAGGTTATTAGAATAAGTCGGAGAAAGAAAATTAGCATGGTTTCACTCATATGTGGAATTTAAGAAACAAAACAAAGGATCATAGGGTAAGAGAGGGAAAAATAAAATAAGATGAAATCAGAGAGGGAGACAAACTGTAAGAGACTCAACTATAGGAAACAAACAGAGTTGCTGGAGGGGAGATGAGGGGATAGGGTAACTGGGTGATGGGCATTAAGGAGGGCATGTGCTGTAATGAACACTGGGTATTACATGCAATTGATGAATCATTAAACTCTACCTCTGAAACTAATAACACTATAACACTATATATTAATTAAATGAATTTAAATGAAATTAAAAGGACTGAGTGAGTTCTGTAGGTGCTTGCCATCTAGGAATTCATCAACAGTGTTGATCAGTGCTGCAGTATACATAAGCATGGAGCACATAGGGGAGCCAGAGCAGTAACCCAGAAAGTCTGGCATTTGAATATAAGTCTTTAAGTTGTTTCCTTTCCTTTCTTTCTTTCTTCCTTTTTTTTTTTTTTTTTTTTGCTTTATTTAAATTCAAGTCAAGTTGGTTAACATAACATATCATTGGATTTTGCTGTCAAAGTGTAAGAGAGAAAAGCCAAGCAGCTGATTTAGGGTAATGACAGTGGGCCAAGAAATAGGGGACCAATTCAAAAGACAATTCTGAGGAAGAAGAATCATAAGTCTCAATGATATTGGCAGTACATATACATTAAAAAGAAGTTAGCCTCTGGAGTGGGTCCCCTAAGGAGGACTTGATTTTTTTTGAAGTTCTTCTGCCTTACCATATTGAGCACACAATTATCAATTCTATTGTCAAAGTTTATTTTTATTTTTATTTATTTTTTAATAAAGATTTTATTTATTTTGTGAGAGAGAGTAAGCAAGTGAGCACATTAACAGGGGGAGCAACAGGCAGAGGAAGAAGCAGGCTCCCCACTGAGCAAGGAGCCCAATGTGAGACTTGATTCCAGGACCTCAGGATCATGACCTGAACCAAAAGCAGATGCTTAACCGACTGAGCCACTGAGGCATCCCAAGAAGTTATTTTTAAATGGTTCGTGCCGTTTTGTCATTTTTTCTTTATAGATTATGTTTGAGGGCTCACATTCATGGTGTCTCAGAATATTTTAAATATACTATCCAAAGTCATGGATACCAAAGCAATCCCAATAAAAACGCCACCTAATTCTTTTAAGGAGTTGGCCAAGTTGCTACTAAAGCTCCCATGGAAAAAAAAAATAACATGCACTTATGGCAAGGAAAACACTGAAAAGAACAACTATGCAGGGGGAGTAAGCACCAGGAGAGATGGAAACATTCTCTGTGTTCTCGATAATTAAGACAGTGTGTTACTAGCACATGAATGGATAAACAGATGAATGTAATAGAACAGAAACTCCAGAATTAGACCCAAATACATATGGAAACTTAGGATATGACAAAGATGGCATCTTAAATCAGAAACATAAAGATAGATCTTTTGGCAAATGGTGCTGGAACAACTGGGTAGCTCTTTAGAAAACAGACACAGTCCCATCTCACACCATATACAAGAATCAACTACAAATAGATGAGGAACCTAAATGTCAAATATGAAACCATGCAAGTACTAGAAGAAAATGTAGGTGAATTCCTTTTTAATCATAGTGTAGGAAAGGACTTTTTAAGAATGGAAATATATTTAATGTATAACATTGTGTAAATTTAAGGTGTACAAAATGTTAATTTGATGCATTTATATATTATGATTGTCATTGTAGCAAAAACTAGCACCTCTATCCAGTTGCATGATTATCGTTTCTTTTTAGTGGCTGGAATAATTAAGAATTGGTTTCTTTACAGGTTTGATAATGATACAATATTGTTTATATCACTATACTCTGCATTAGATCTCTAGGACTATTTACTACTCATTGTTTGTATCCTTAAAAACCATCTGTAGGAGGACACCAAAATGGAATACACCACTAGCATATGCACCTATCTGTATTACAAATGAGTTATGTGACTAGGATGAAAATAAAAAGAACTAACACAAATCAGTTTGAAAACAATATCTTGACTGGATACTGTGAAGCTAAGGACAAAAAGAATGTCATGAAAATGCTGCCATCTAGTTAGTAAATGTGTTTCCTAACAGGGGGATTGGTTAGCAGTTCTCAAACTACTTTATGTACATATTGGAATTGGAATATGAAATATTATTATGAACTCCTGGTTTTGATTATACTTACAGATGGATGGAGAAATGTAGATAAGTGTGAATGTGTTGGTTAGTTCCCATACATGAACGGCCTAGTTCTGCCTTTGGGAAGGCCTAGAAGCAGGGGTGACCCAGTAACAATGGACACAACTGGTGCCCAGACCTTGACTTCTAAGTATCTTTCTTTACAAAAAAAAGAGCAAGGGCTCCTTGGAGAGTGTTTATTCTAGGGTTGAGGTAGAGAAAAATACAAAACAAGCCTGTAACATTATGTGGTGTCAAAAAGTAAGGAAATGCTCAGAGGAACATGGGGCTTTTTAGAAGCACACAGGAAAAGCTGAAGGAGCTGTCGCTGGCTGAAGCTGTAACAGTTAGAGTAGAAAACTATGATAGTACTGAATCATAATCCATAGAATCAATATTTATGAGTATATACTTTTATGAATAATTGATGAAAGGTATAAATGGAGGAGAAAGAACAGCTTTTCCTTTAAAGCAAAATTTTAACTATATAGATGAAAAAGAAATAGAAAATCAGCATGACACAAACATCACAAGAGATAACAACACCTACTGTTGAATGCTAAATGTAAGTCCCATACATTTGAGTGTGGGACTTATATAAAGTATCTTCCTCAAGGTGATTAGCAACTACAGAGGGAAGTATTAAAACTTTATGGAGGAGAGAACAGCAAGACATCAATTTAAGAAAGTCTTTAAACATCCATTAAAAGATACCAGCATCTTAAGTCTCTTGATATGATGCAGAGAAGGACAGTAATATTATGTGGTATGTGGGATGTATAAGCTCAATATGATCATGAGAAAACATCAGTCAAACCCAATCTGAGGGATTTTCAGAGAAACAATTGATCATAACTCTTTGGAAGCACCAAAATCACAAAAGACAAGGAAAGACTCAGAAACTGTTACCAATTATGGGAGCCAAAGGAGAAGTAGAAACTAAATAGAATGTGGGATTCTGATGCAGATAAAAGACAATATTGGAAAAAGTGATGGAAGTTCTGTTTTATAGTAGTATACCAATACCATGTGTCTGAATTATACTACATATAATTGTACAACTGTAAATTCTTAGAAGTTGGATGAGGAATAGGTGGAGATGGTGCCGTATTTCGCAATTTATCTGAAGTCTAAAATTAATTTAAAATACAAAGTTAAAAAGCTAGTGGTACAAATTGAACTTCAAAGTTCCATTAGTTCTTTTGTTAATCAACTACACTAGAAACACCATATTGCCAAAAGTCAAAAACTCATTGGAACCTTGGGGAAATTGCACACATCAGTCCTTTCTGAAATAAATATACAGAAAAATAAATCTACAGATAAATTATAAGGGTAACATCCATTTTTGCTATGTATTTCAGTAAAGTCTCTAGGCATCCAGAAATTCAGGAAATTAGTAAGATTGTACCAGTAGCAGATGCAAAAATTTATTGTAGAGCGGGTAATTCAATCATCTAGTTCTTTGGATATTAGGGGGTGTCAACGTGAAGAGTGTTTCTCCTTATAATTCAAAGAATTATTGAGTAAGGCACCTAAGGTACAGACGGGCCACAGTGAAAAGAGATGAGGACAACTGAATGGATTAGCTTTCTTGTTAAGTTAGGAAGTTTACTAAGTCTATTTATTGCTTTATAAAGCTCACCCAAAGAGCAAACAGATTGTGTAAACATTTGTCTTCTGTTTGAGAGCAGCTATGGGTTGACCATGTAGAAGGACAATTAAGGAGAAATACTGAACTGTTCCCTGGGAGAGCATGAATACCCAGCATTGTATGATTGCATAGCTTTAGTTTTGAATATCAGGTCCCCTTGTAATTGAACCTGTGATCTTGGACAAGTCACTTAGCCTTTTAGAATATGAATTTGTGCCATATTACATAAAGGAGTTGAACTAGTTTTTTTTTTAATAGTTGACATAAAATTATGTAAGTTTAAGGAATGTAACATGTTGATTTGATAGTTTTATATATTTCAATATGATTATCACCATGTCATGTCACATAAGTACCTTTTTTGGAGCAAGGGGGAGAAAACAATTAAATCTATTCTTGTAGCTACTTTGAAATATATAATATAGCATTGTTGACTATGGTTGCTATGCTGTACATTAGGTCTCCAGTACTTATTTACCTATTTATTGCAAGTTTTTACCTTTATTTTATGTTACTTTAATTTTTACTTATTTTTTAATTTTTATTTTTTTAACGATTTTATTTATTTGGGAGAGAGGGAGCACAAGCAGGGGGAGCAGCAGGCAGAGGGAGAAAGAGAAGCAGGCTCCCTGCTGAGCAAGGAGCCCAATATGGGACCCTGTCCCAGGACCCTGGGAGCATAGCCTGAGCTGAAGGCAGATGCTTAACTGACTGATCCACCCAGGCACCCCACAGGTTTGTACCTCTAACCCACATCTCCGTAATTCTCTCAGCCTCTAGTAACCATTATTTCACTCTGTTTTTATGAGTTTGGCTGTTTTAGATTCCAGGTATATTATATATATATATATATATATATATATATATATATATATATATATACACACACACACACAAATATATATACATATATTTGTATATATACAAATAACCTACACATTTGTATTTTTCTGTCTGACTTATCTCACTGAAGAGATAGCCCTCAAGTTCCTTCCATGTTGTCACAAATACCAAGATTTCCTTTCTTCTCATGCCTGAGTAGGGGAATTGAATTGATTGATTGAAGATGTTCTTTCGACTCAAATAGTCCATTTTTTTACTATCTAATTTTTACTATCCTAATTTATTATCCCTGCTGGTAGGATAAACAGGTTATGACTTGAGATATGGGGATGAAAGAGATTCAGGAACATAAAGTGGGATTATTTGACCATTTGTAAATCAGTATGGGTAGCAAAACTGTGCCTGTTTAATTCATCTTAATTTATTAAGTATTTATTGCGTACTTACTGTATTCTAAGTCCTGTTATAGGCACGGGGTTTGGGATGAGGATTGAAACTGTATGGGTCATGCAGCATAATGTGTAATTTTAGCCCAGGTTAACTCATATTCCATAAATCCAGTGATGCTTCTATGCCTGGTACCATACAGAAGATTGTGGGGGCTGTAACAGATGATTATAATACAGCCTAATCCTCTCAGCATTTACCCTTGACACAATAGAGTGTTTACAAACCAGCACAAGCAGGTATCCTCTATAAGAAAAGTTTATGTGATACAGAAGAAGGGTCTCCTAGGGCTGATTTGTAGATCAGTAGGCAGCTTTAAAAGATA
Source organism: Mustela erminea (assembly GCF_009829155.1). Classification (NCBI taxonomy): domain Eukaryota; kingdom Metazoa; phylum Chordata; class Mammalia; order Carnivora; family Mustelidae; genus Mustela; species Mustela erminea. Next base: position 47,735,825 of record NC_045614.1, read on the forward strand.
CAGATCTGCAAATTACATTCTGATTCACTAGTTTTAAAATGGGTCCTCCTGGGCACCTAAATTTAAAAAATGTTCTTCAAGTAATTTGAATGCATAGCACATAAATATGTCCCAAAGAAGTACAGGTCTTCGAAGACTTTTATGGACTAGGGAAGTCAGGCTTGGTTTACTATGCTGAAATTTGCATTGGTCTTTGATAGATTGGTAAAATTCAAATTTAATGGGTGAGGAAAGGGAGAAGGTGTTCATAGGTGATAGAAACACCATGCACAGAGGTTTATGAGGTTGTCGGAAAGGGATGCTTTCAATATGAGTGACAAGACTGAGAGAAGAAGAAAGTACATGCATGGAGCAGTGGGGACAAGGTTGAGAGGAGGCTGATGATTCATTCCGAAAATACTTTTCAAATATATGTGCCAGTCACTGTGTGATGCTTGTGGTCAGAGTATAGAGGCCATAAAGCAGAATCCTACGCCCTTTCCAGCCCTTTGTAATTATTATTGTTTTGCATGCTTAATTTTTAAAGATTTATTTATTTACTTTAGAGAGAGAGAGAGAGAGCATGAACATGAGTGGAAGAAGGGGCAGAGGGGAAAAATATCCAAGCAGACTTTTGCTGAGGGCAGAGCCTGATTCAGGGCTTGATCCTATGATCTGAGGATCAGGACCTGAGCCGAAACCAAGAGTCAGGTGTTCAACCTACTGAGCCACCCCGGTGCCCCTGAATGCTTACTTTTTAGCAAAACATCAAGGATACTGGCCTGTAGTTTCCTTTTCTTGTAATGTCCATATACAGTGTCAGGGTAATGCTGGCCTTGTAGAATGAGTTTGGGAGTATTCCCTTCTCTTCAGATTTTTAGAAGAGTTTGAAATAGATTGGCATCAACTCTTCCTTAAATGTTTGGTAGAATTTATCAGTGAAACAATCTGAATCTGAGCTTTTCTTTTTGGGCAGTTTTTGATTACTGATTAAATCTCCTTACTCGGGGCTCCTGGGTGGCTCAGTGGGTTAAGCCTCTGCCTTCGGCTCTGGTCATGATCCAAGGGTCCTGGGATCGAGCCCCACATTGGGCTCTCTGCTCAGCACGGAGCCTGCTTCCCCCTCTCTCTCTGCCTGCTGCTCTGCCTACTTGTGATCTCTGTCTGTCAAATAAATAAAATCTTTGAAAAAAAAACTCCTTACTCATTATTGGTCTCTCCACATTTTATTTTATTTTTCATGATTCACTTTTGGTATCTTGTATATGTCTATGAATTTATCTGTCTTCTAAATTAATTGTTGGCATATAATTTGTCTAAGTAGTCTCTTAGATCTTTGCTATTTGAATGGTATTATTCATTGTATTGTCTGCTCTTTGACTTGTGATTCTGAGTCTTACTCTTTTTTTTTTTTCCCCCTAATCAAGCTAAAATTTTGTCAGTTTTGCTTATCTTTTCAAAATACCAGCTGGGTTCATTGAATTTCTATGTTCTTCTGGTTTCTATTTTATTTATTTCTGCTCTGATCTTTGTTGTTTTCTTTGTTCTGTTAACTTTGGGCTTAGTTCGTTCTTTTTCTAATTCCTTCAGGTGTACATTAGGTTATTTGAGATCTTTGTTGATCTAAGCATTTATTGCTATAAATATCCCTCTAAGAACTACTTTGACTACATCCCATAAATTTTGGGATGCTGTGTTTCCATTTTCATTTTAAGATTTTTATTTTTCTTACTCATTATTGGTCTCTCTACATATTTCCATTCATTTTTACCTGTTGGCCTTGCTTTGTACTGTTTAGAAACTGCTCTTCTTATGTACTTAACTATTTCTCCATTTAAAAAGGATTTAAAGCGATGCTTCAAAGATAACCTGTGCAGTAAAGGTGGTTTGTACCATATCTAATTCTTGCTCTAGATCTTTAGGCAGTAACATAATGGAATTTTATGTTGGATGTGAAAAAATGTGACTGTTTTACAATGCAATTCTCATTGCCAAAAATATGTTAAGTTCAACATCCCTAAAAGGCTACTAAAATATTATAGCCATTGAAAAGTGGGATTTCATGTAATTAAAGAAGACACATGGACATTACTCAGGGGAGAGTGAAAGTATAGTGAAAGTATTATGCGTTTTAGAGTTAGGAAGAGCTGGGTATCAACATCTCTTTTCCATGTCCTAGCTACATGAGCACTGGCAAGGTTCTTAGACTCTCTGAGCTTCTGTAAATGGGGAGAAGGAGGGAAAGAGGATTAATTAATTGATTAAAAATTTCCCAAGAGTCCCCGCTATAGCAGCTATTATTTTAGACATATTTAGTCTGCCCACATGGAATTAAGTCTAGCATAGAGGCAAATGAAAAATAAATTTTACACAATTATAATTGTGATAGGTGCTATAGAGGAAAACAATAACAAGGATTGAGAGCAAAACTAACAGAGTGGTCATGTGTGGCAAGAACTCAAATATGTGTGTGAGTGAAAGGCAATAAAGCCTCTTTTGGGGTTAGATTTTGGAAAAAATGTTTAAACAGCATAGTGGCTTGAGTATCAGATTCTAAGGTGCTACTATTAACAGTGTTGTGCTGATGCCTTTTAAAAATGGTGCAGAGTGGGGGCACCTGGGTGGCTCAGTGGGTTAAAGCCTCTGCCTTTGGCTCAGGTCATGATCCTGGGGTCCTGGGATCGAGTCCCGCATGGGGCTCTCTGCTCAGGGGGGCCTGCTTCCTCCTCTCGCTTCTCCCTGCCTCTCTGCCTACTTGTGATCTCTGTCTGTCAAATAGATAAAATCTTAACAAAACAAATAAAAATGGTGCAGAGTGAATGCTAAGTAATGGTTTGGATGTGAGATACACTGTGGGCGAAAAAATCCTGGTAACATACTCATTTTTCAGTTGTTGCTGTGACTAGCCTGTTCCTTACTTCTCTGCTCTCAATGATGGTGATTCATGGGACACATTATGGTTCCTGATTAAGGCATTCCTATTAAGTTCTCCGATGAATTAAAGCCAGCACTAAAGAATATGTTTAAGTGGGAGCTAAAGAAATCCTCCCTAGATAGCTTAAGCCACAACAGGGACTCTATTAGAAAATTCCTGAAGCATGAGGTGGTGCTGGAAACAAGTATGGCAAAGGTGTTCGTCATCAAAGGAACATCTTTGTCTCCTCTATCTGTACTGTCTTCCATCTCTGCTTTCTTCTTTTCTTGTAGCGGAGAACCTTTCTCTGTCTGTAGGTTCCAGGAGGTTCTAGCCAACTGCAGTCACTAAATAGCTCATGTCTCCCAGGAGGAATATTCTCATCAGTCCTGCTTTGATCAGGTATTCACCCAACTGCTATCCATTCTGGTGAAGAGGTTGGGATCACGTAATACCATGCAACTCCCACCACCTGGAGAGTAACTTCTGGACTTCATTCATCTGTATAGTGGGAATAAGAACAGTACACACTTCACCAGGAATGTTGTGAAGATTAGATGAAATAATCCATAGTGCCTGTCATATAATAAGGAGCGGTAAATGTCAGGCATGAGCACTATTTCTCTTGCTGCCATTTGATGTATTATTTTTAGCTTTTAAGAGATGTTTCTGCTCACAATCACTGGAACCATTTCAGGAAGTTTAGAATAAAAGGCTTATTCTGTAACCAACTCTTGAGCAAATTTAGGACTGTGAGCCTGAATGTGTCCTCATTACTACAGTATCAGTCTTGGAAACATGGCTCACGTAATTAAACTTGTTATACTCTTTTCTTTATCATTTTGTTGAGGCAAGCCAGATGGGAAGAAGTCAAATAACAAAGCTTATCATTACCAAGTGTAAAAAAAAATATTCAAGCTAGCTGCTTAGATGTTTCTCAACTTCTAATGAATAAAATAGGCATTAATAGTAATATAATTGTTGGTACACATTGAAGTTTGCAGTTATTAAAGCAGTAATAAAAAGAAACTTATCATAGCCATTACATGATTTTCCCATTTTAATAGGCATTTGCCTCTCCAGATAATTAAGGCATGCCCATTAAATTCTCAGATGAATAAAGTTAATGTAAATGAACATTTCTAAGTCAATACCCAGTGGCCAAATTGGTTTTTTTTTTTCCTTTTTCCTATTTTCTCACATTTTTGGCTGATTGGAGAAACCTCTTGAGTTGGACAGTCTGCTAAGGTAAAAAGTTTTGGCCTATCTGTGGTGTTTTCACATTCAGTAATTAAACATAGATAAAATTATCTTTTGGCAGTTAGGTGAAAGTGGTTTTCACTCTTCTTAGCAATAAGATGATTGGGACTAGGGTCCTTCAGCAGGCATGTGTGAAGCCAGGTTTGCTGTCATTTGAGCCCTTGCACTGGTTGTCTTTCTGCCTGGTGCACACCTGTCCTACATCCACATATACCTGGCTCATGCCTCCCCCACCTCGTGGCTTTGCTCAACTATTACGTTCTTGGTGGCAACTGCTCTGGCTAGCCTGTTACAAATTGCCTTTTGCCAACCCAGCATTCCTCAATCTCCTTATCTTGCTGGATTTTTTTTTTTCCCAAAGAACTTATTACATACTAACATGTTGGGTAGTTTATTTATTTATAATGTTTATTTTAGGTCTTAATGTTGCTTTTATTTGTTTTCCCTGATAGATCTTCAGAACCTCAAACCAAGCCAGGCACAGAGTACACCCTCCATAAATATCTAATGCATGACATACATAATTCATATACAAATATCATATACATACATATGTATATATAAGCTAGTAGGGCTAAAATATTTCAATGTATGTGTTCATAGTACTATTTTTTAAAGCTTTCCTCCTTCATCTATCCATTCATTTATCTATTAATATAGAAAACTTTTTCCTGGAGCTTTGTTTTCTTGGGTGGGATGGAGGAGAAGGAAAGGACGGAGGACATGATTCCTGTCTTGACTGA